>NC_081410.1:392808025-393120525 GCF_030272615.1 Cryptomeria japonica
AGGGTGTGGCACCCTAATCCTAAGACCTGGTCCTCCTTGAGCACCCTGGTCCTCTTTGGGCACCCTGGTCCTCCCTAAGCACCCTATTCCTCTCTGGGCGCCCTGGTCCTTTTTGGGTGCCCTGGTCCTCTTCGAGCGCCCTGGTCCTCTATGGGCACCTTGGTCCTTTTTGGGTGCCCTAGTCCTCTTCGAGCGCCCTGGTCCTCTTTGGGTGCCCTGGTCCTCTTTGGGCGCCCTGGTCCCTCCACTTTGCAGTGAAATTTGACAGGTTGCAACTTCAGGATCTCAGATTTGCAGTTTCTTAGTTACAGCTCTCTGTCAGTCCATCAGGGATAGTGGTGTGGCACCTTGGTCCTATTCAATTTGTCTCAATTTGTATCATTAGGTTCACATCAAAAATCCTCCCCCTTTCATGCTTTCAGTATCTCAGTTTCAGATCTGCAGGTTTGTTCAATTATGGGTTCATTTATGCTTCATTATTTATCTCCTAGCCTATTTGATCATTCAAACCCTAGTTTTTTTCATCATTTGCAACAAGAGGAATAGAAACCCTAAGAGATAATCCTTGGCTCTCTCTTTCTCACAAGAAGTATCCAAAGTGAGCTATCTCCCTAGGCTCTTTCGTATTCCCAATGTGTTGGAAAAAGTGGGATTAGCTCCTAGAACCCGACGTGAATCCAACCTTCTTTAATTCTCATTTATGTTCTCAAGTCTAAGTGTTGTTTCTATTTCAAATTCAAATTTACATTTACAAGTTTCAATTTCTTGCAAATGTTAAAATTTTAGATGTTAATTTTTTTGAAACCCTAATTTTTCAATTCAAAATTGAACTTGTGGATTGCTTAATTTGGATCATTAATTTTAGATCTGATTTAGGAACTCATTTCACTCATAAATTTTATTTTCTAAATCAACATTTAGAGTGCTTTCATTGGTTAAAATTGGACATTTCCTTCTATTTTGTATGTGTTATCATTTGAAAGGGGAATTTTTTTGTCATGATGCATTCATTTCATAAATTTGATAATGGGTTAGCTTCCCTTGTTTCAGTTTTTTCATCTCTTAGAGAACCACCTCTTATCTATGACAACATCTTAGTTCCTAAAAGATTTGTTACCAACCCCTTTAAAACTCTCCCATGCTCTAAGGATGAAGATTTGAAGGGTGATCTTGACAATTCTCTTAAAATGTGCCCTTCTCATCTAGCCATCTTAGAGGAAGAGGATGATATCATAAAAACTTTTCTTAATTTTACCTTACCTTACTTACATGATGCCTCTCTAAGTGAAAAGTTATTTATGGACATTGACTTATCTTCTCCTAAACTTGATCTTACCAATGGGGGCAAGTTAGTACAACAAGAGGTTATGAGCACTTCTTCCAAAGATCTCCTTCATAAGTATGAATCTTTGGAGAAATATTTTCATCTCCCTCCTAAATAATACTCCCCTCATGAGGTTAATTTTGTGCTAGAAGATGGTATTGTCCCTAATTTTCCTAGTGATGGCATTTCCTCTTTTGATTCCAACAAAATTCCCACTAGAGATGATGCATTAATGAGAAATGCTTTCCCTTCTCCTAAAGTTTGTCTTACCCCTAAAGATGCCTTAGAGAAAGAAGATGAAATCATAATAAATTTCCTTAATTCTCTCTCCCCTAAAGATCCTAATGAATACATTTTGAGGAAAGAGGATGATTTAAATACATGTAGTGATTCTCTCCTTCCTAAGGATGAAGAATTAATGAACAATGTTATCCCTTCTCCCAAAATTGTCAATAGCAATAAGGACATCTTTGTGAAAGATATTTCTAATACTTTTCCTAATGACCTCACTATTTGGGATGAACCACTAGAAGAAGGTGTTGATTATTCTCTCCCCCATGAGAGAACCCTATCCAAAGGGGATAAAATCATGATTGATAACTCTCTTGATAGCATCTCACATTCCATTAATCTCAATCATTTTTTCTCTAAAGGTAAAGCATCTCCCTCTCCTCAACTTGGTTCTACTCATAAGGATACCCTAGTTAAAGATAAGATTGTTGACATTTCTTTCAAATATCTCCTTCTTAAAGGTGATACTTTTAAGAGTAATGTTGATCCTTCTCCTAGAGAGTTTATTCCCCATGTATATCCTTTGGTGATAGAGGATGATATGACCTTTCCTACTTTTCCTCCTAAAACGTCAATGCCTACTTCTAGTCTCCCTCCTAAAATTGGTCTTATCCATGATAACATTTTAGTGCAAGGAGAGACTATTAAAAATTCTTCCAACAATCTTGTTCATTCTTCTTCTAAGGACACCTTTGATATTCCTAAACCATCTTCAATCAATTTGATACATGTGAATGAAACACCTAATAAACCCCTCTTCATAGTTTAAGGTGCTTGTCCTTCTCAAAATTCCCCATGTAAGCCTATCTTAGTGGTTCAAGGTGGTTATGCTAATGATTCTTTTTGCACTCCTAAGAAACCTATTATTACTGTGCAATGAGGTTCTCCTACTAATAGCCCTTATGAGTATGCTAAGAAAATTACTAGAGAGAGTTATCATATGGTTTCTCATACCTACAACACAAGAAACAATAGGAAACCTAGTTCTCCTCCAGTTATCCCAACTTCACTTCCTCTCTCTCAACCTTCCCTTTTACAAGAACCTCGTATATCAAATCTTAGCAAGGAGTATGATCTCATTGAACAACTTAAGGCCACTCCTGCCAAGATTTCTATTTGGGATTTGGTTCAAACTTCACCTTCTTATCATGGGATGTTACAAGATGATTTGAAAAAAATAGATGTCCTACCTGCAGTGACACCTAATAACATGTCCACTTTGATTGATCCTACAAACAAATCCAAAGCTCAAATTGTATTCCCACAAGATGAGTTATCTTCTCCTGAAATCCAAAATCAATATGATCCTCTTATGATTGTGGTTATTATCAATGATAGTGCTATAAGACAAACCCTTGTGGACAATGGATTTGGCCTTAATGTTTGTGGTGTAGACTTATTAGATAAGATTAATGTGGATCGTTCTCTCATCGAACCTTCTTCTCTTACTATTTGAGGCTTTGATAATGTTGCTAAACAATGTCTAGGTGCCATAACCTTGCCTATTAGGGTAGGTCCTATTGTGTTATCTACACCTATTCATGTTATGCCTAGTAATTTGACATATAACCTTCTATTAGGGAGACCTTGGATTCATAGCATGCAAGTTGTCCCCTCAACTTTGCATAGGCAAGTCAAATTCATTTATAACAATACGACATAGACATTGTTTGTTGCCAAAACTCAAGAACCATTAAAATCTGGATCTTCTTATTCAACTACTTCCCATTCTTCTTCCAATCCTTCTAAGTCTTCAAATGCATCTACTTCCTTTAATAATCTTGTTCCTTCTAGTACTCTTGATTCTTCTACTCAATCAGAATCTCCTCCCAAGGATATCTTTTCTCCCAAAGAAGTGCTCGCAAATGATGATTGGGAATCTCTAGACTTTACCCCTACTTTTATAGGAGAGTATAGAGTATCTTGGAAAGAATCTAAGACTGAGAAGGGGAAATTTAAGGAGAAATCTAAGGAGGAACCCATTTTGTCTAAACAACTAAATAACCACTTTTTGGTTGCTTCTAATTCAAATGATTCTTCAAATCCTTCCTCTAATTCATATAGCATTGAGACCTATGAGGCATCACCATCTCTTTCTAATTTGGCATCCCTTTATGGTCCTGGTTTTCACATTTTAGCTAAGAGTATCTATGATGGCAATGGTTGTGACGCAAATGAACGAGGAATTAAAGTTCCTTTAGAACATAATACACATGAAGCTTCATTTGGACTTGGATATAATCCTTCTAAGCCACCAAAGTATCTAAAAGACCATATCTCAATGTGAATGCTTTATTTAGTAGTGATGATGACCTCACCTCAATTAAATCATCTCCTACTTCTTTCAACATTCATCCCCCTCATAATGAAATCTTGATGATGAATAAATCTCTTTATGAATCTCCTCAAGAGATTTCTAATCCCACTTATGAGGCTTTATTTTCTACTCCTTTTAAAATCCCTTCTTCTTGGAATAAGCCTCTAATGAAATTACGTATCCCTCCCCTATGATTTCTTGTGTGCAAGAGAAGTATGATTTAGTGGCATATTCTTCTCCTATAAACTTCTCTCTTTCAAAATCATTTTTAACATTCATCATCTTATACATGTTTTTAATCTCACTTATAGTAGAGCATTTAACATGTCATATTCAAATACCTCATTCAATCTATCATGTCTTTAAATAACATTAATGGCTATTATGTTGCTCATCATTATGTGACATTGGTAGCTCATTTACTAGGGACTCATTATCATTCATGATGGTACAATTTCACATGCAATCATACTTTTGGAAGCAACATAATAGCCTATTTCTATCTCATCTCTTCTCCCTATATATATCGGGAGCAAGAGTGATTTCAAACATCTCTCCTTATTAAGATTAAAAATTCCCCCTTTGTGAAGTAGTGTCTTCTATAAGGATTTCTTATTGATTGTAGAGGTGTATTCATATTTGAATTCCTTCTCTCATATTGGAACAAGCATCCCTAATGGGGATCTTAAGTACATATCCTTAATTGGCACCTCCTCCTTGATGTTGGAAGTTTTTGATCATTCATCAATTTCTTTTCTTCATTGAGTAGTATCTTTTATAATAAACCCTTCTATTTTGTGCATGTGCATATCCCTGATGAGGATCTCTTGCCTTCTTTTAGAAGAGTGTTGTTATAAATAATCTCTCTTTGATGTCATCTCAATCCTCTACTCTTTTCAAAAATCTTGCATTCATTCATTCTAGAAGATGTTATATTTGTTTAAGAAAACTCCTCTTGAAGGTAGATGTCTTTTAAACAAATATCTCTTCTCCTCCAAGGATATCCTTTACACTTATATAGCAAGATATCTCTTTTCAACTATCTTATCCTTTCTTGAAAAGTATTCCCTCTCTTGCTTGGATTTATGATATTGTTGCATGATGGATATCTTCTTGGTGTCGAAGGTAGGTATCCTTGTTATACTTGCACACACATGTATGAGGTTGAGTGGAAATAACGGTGTTCTCACCCTCCTCCCTTACATGGATCACCCAGAAAGACTCTGGGGCTAGTTTTCCATGTCCTTCTCTCCATGGATCACTTAGTTTTAGGGGCGAGATGTCCATGGTTTATTTTCTCTTCTCATGGATCACCAAAGTGTGTATTCATGCTTTCTATCTCTTGTTCCTTCTCTTTGCATTTGTTTTCATTTAAATCTTTCATCTTGTGTTAGAGAGCTCTCAAATCCTCACACTCTTTGTTGTGTTAGAATTTAGGCTTAGTTCTATTTCTTACCAAATGATTCTCCATTAGTTTTTGGTCTAGTATCAAATATTCGTGTGAGCATTTGTCATCAATATTCTTTCACAACTTGATGTGGTAAACATGATACCCTGTTTCAACTCACTAAAATTAGCAAGCCAAAATAGTGGGGGCATATAGCTACCCTTGAATTTTCATCACTTCCTTAGTAAGCATTTAGGTGATTTTGTGATTCTATCTAACATGTATTTTTGTAGGGTCCAGATCCTGACTGTGTACTGCAGATACCATTGGGGGCTTCATCCGACAACTTGTGGATGTATCCTTTTTCATGAATGTTTACTTTTCTTTACTTTATCTTGAATATGCACGTAGTGTCATATGACCGCTAAAGTGGGGGCTAAATGTAGTGTCATAAATTGTACACCCTTGCTAGGGTGGTACAATTTCACACCTAGGTTAGCACCCGCCTTAGTGTGTCTTGCATCTTGCATTTATAATTTCCCTTTAAGAATTTAATTAATTAATTTAATTAAATCTAAAGTCATATTTCATCACTTCATACATCATAAAATTGGGCCCTATACCCTAAGTGTGCCCCTTTTTATTTTATTCCTCTAATAAATCATTTAATCATAAACCCTAATTATGTCCTATTTCAATCTTTAAGGCCCGATATTGCATATCAAAACACCTTGAAATCAACTGTAACTTTGGGATTTGCTCTAATATCATCATATCTAATGGCCCTAAAAATTTGGTGAAAAGTTGGTCAAACTGTGGCGGGAATGCACATCGTCCTCGCCTTTTTTCCCGAAATTTTGGGAACACAATTCTATGATATCATAATGCTTAACCCCAAAATATTGGTAGGAAATTCAATTCCTAGGTCGGCCTAAAGGCAGAATTAAGTCAAAATTAATATTTAGGGTTTCATACATAAGAACTCTCTTTCTTCATTTGAAGAGATGGATCTGAGAATCTAAGACCGGGTTTTTGGAGCACAAGGAGCCTTCTATGTAGTGAAAGAGAATCCTATGTGGAGTCTTCAACAACATTAAACAACATTCATCAAGCATTCATCATCAATTAGGATCCTTGAAGACATTGAAGAATAATAGGAGATCTAGTGGCAATATCTCTCCTTTGGGGATTGGTATGATTTCATGTTATTTTCATGTCTTTGTATGAGCTTCTTTATATCAATTTGCCTATTTACATTCATGATTTAGATCATTTAGCATATTTGGTTTGAAGCATTTTTATTTACATTCACATTTACATTTAGGGTTTACTCTCATGCGTAGGGTAGCTCTAGTTTCTTTCATTTTAGGATCTTGCATACACACAAGGTTTTGGCACACACCTTTTCAATACATTATTGGCTATTTGTGGAGGTGGAAATAACCAACATAGGGGTTTGACTAAGTCAAAACCCTAGATAGCCACCCAAAACCCTATTTTCAGTTGCAGGTACAGGTACAGGATCCGATCATCATTGCAAATTTCAGGTCCAATAGAGCACACAGACACAGCCCTGAAGATCAACTTTGAGCAAAAATCAATGGGATAGGGGTGTGGCACCCTAGTCCTATGATCTGGTCCTCCTTGAGCATCTTGGTCCTCTCTGGGTTCTCTGGTCCTACGACCTAGTCCTCCCTAAGCGCCTTGGTCCTCTCTGAGCACCCTGGTCCTTTCTAGGTGCCTTGGTCCTCTCTGAGCACCCTGGACCTCTCTAGGTGCCCTAGTCCTTTCTGGGTGCCCTGGTCCTACACCCTATTCCCTCCACTTTGTAATGAAATTTGTCAGTTTGCAACTTCAGGATCTCAAATTTGCAGTTTCTCAGTTACAGCTCTATGTCAGTCCATCAAGGATAGTGGTGTGGTACCCTGGTCCTGGTCAATTTGGCTTAATTTGCAGCATTAGGTACACATCCAGAATCCTCCCCCTTTCATGCTTTCAGTATCTCAGTTTCAAATCTACAGATTTGTTCAATTCTAAGTTCATTTATGCTTCATTCTTTATCTCCTAGCCTAGTTGATCATTCAAACCCTAGTTTTTCTCATCATTTGCAACAAGAGGAATAGAAGCCCTAAGAGATAATCCTTGGCTCTCTCTTTCTCACAAGAAGTACCCAAAGTGAGATATCTCCCTAGGCTCTTTCATATTCCCAATGTGTTGGCAAAAATGGGATTAGATCCTAATCACTCGGTCTCGCTTTTCCCGCCCCCACAATATATATATATATATATATATATATATATATATATATATATATATATATATATATATTGATGTAGAGCCCTACCCACACACCTAATTACAATCCCAAACAAGATTATACTTCTAACCCCTCAAATGATCACAAAGGTCCTACAAGGAAGGACTCCACACCTTAAATAAAACTACACACAGGTTCACTAGGCTTGGGCCTACTCAAGATGAGTAAATGCCTCGATACCTACCCTACACCATCCTATGATACCCTTCTCCTAAGGGGTTAGGATTTGGTTCATTTAGGTCCATTAGAAACTAGTCCAAGCATTGGTTTTGGGATTAGACCCCAATTCCTTATACCTCCTTTAGAAACCTACCCCTAGGCTTGTAGCCCTATTTGGCAATAAAATGGATTTTAACTTCAAATTGATCCACACACCCATACAAAAAAAATTACCATTTAAAACACCCTTTTGGAATTTGTACTGAGCCCCAAAATGGTTTGACCAGGTCTGCAATTACAAGGTTTGATCCCTTTAGAGGCCAAGAGACCTAATAGGGGCAATTAGGCCTATTTTCCAAAGCAACTACCAACCAATGAATCCAAACTAGAAAGAAAACTCTATGGGAATGTTGGGTATGGTGAGTAACCTTTAATTCCAGGGTTGCACACTTGGAATCCACCACTATGACATTTTATGATGATTGTCCTAAATCTTGTCCTAGGTAGTCACATAGAGATGCCTACCTAATTTTGCTCCTTTCTCCACACAACCAAGTTTCCCCTAAAACAAACCATGAAAAATATAAATTAAAGAGGCTTATCCTACATACCTCCAAAGGAAGAGTCTTCTAATGGACTAGAATGCAAGATAAGGTCATGTTTGTCCAAAACCCTATCCAAACCCTCAATTTCTGGGTTGCAGTCAGAAGAATGGAGGGTTCTCACTACTCCGATACAATTAGGACCTCAAACAAATACCAAAACAAATATATTTCACCCCTCTATCTACTCCATGGATGGTGTGATTCAAATCAATCCATATAGGCACGTGCAACTCCTACAAACTTAGAATTTCTGGGAAAAATACAGTATTTAGTGTTTTATTGCTTCACAAACTCCAATTACAACAACAACAACCTTGTGAATCATGTCCACAAATATTATAAAACTCTCCAATGGTTTACCACCAAATTTGGAGTAAGTTGGAGCTGTTGAAAGGTTTCCCCCAACCGAATTTCAAAAAGTTGCACTTTTGCACTCAAAAGTTACAATTTTGCAATTTTGTACAAAATGTTGTCATACTTGCTAAGGTTGGAATCCACACACATGGATCAACTAAACACTCACAAAACATGTCTAAAACCTATAAAACATAAAACTAAACCATCTACTACCCCTATTGACCACATTGTCCCAATTGTCTTATCAAATTGCCTAATTGGTGACATGGGCTTACATGATGGGGTTTATTGCATACATGAAACACAAGACACACTAAGACACTCTAATGATCCTAGTATTCATCCTTAGGGTCCTGATTTGAGTTTAGATGAGGTGCCCCTCCACCATACTCCCCTAGAGAAGAGATCTCAAGCCTACTTGAGATCAAAGTTTGTAGATCTGCACCATGATTGGAAATTTGTTCATCTGTCATCCAAACTGCGTCAGAGTCTGGTTTGTCCTGCCAAGCCACCAAGTACTCAATGTACTCCTTGTTCCTTGTCTTCTTTGTGACTCTAGTATCTAACACTTTTCTCATCTTGGGTGATTCATGCCTTGGAATCTCATTGTCTGTTACAATCTGCATTGGCTCCTCCCCTTCATTGTCACTACCTTTGAAAAGTGTAAGATCACACACATTAAAAATGGGTGATAATCCAAGATCAGGAGGAAGTTGGATTTTATATGCATTTTTTCCACATTTATTCAATATCTGACATGGTCCAATCTTCCTCTGCATGAGCTTGATGTATTTTCCTTTTGGGAGTCTCTCCTTCTTCAAATGTACCCATACCAAATCCCCAACACTAAATTGTACATCTCTCTTCTTCTTATCAGCATGAGCCTTATACTTCACTGCAAATTGTTGGAGATGAGACCTGACTTGGTCATGCACCTCTTTGATGGTTGATGCAAAAGCTTCACCATCTGCACTAATGGGCTCTTCCTTGGGTAAATCCCTTAACTCCAATACTCCCCTTGGGTGGATGCCATATACAATCTAAAAAGGAGACTTCCCTGTGCTCCTATTGTAGCGTCGTAAATTGTACGCACTTGCTAGGGTGGTACAATTTCACACCTAGTTTAGCACCCGCCTTAGTGCATTTTACATTCTGCATTGCATTTCTCCTTAAGCACTTAATTAATCAAATTAATTAGGTCTAAGGTCCTATTTCATCATTCTCTACATCATAAAATTGGGCCCTTTTCACTAAAGCGCGCCCTTCGCATTTTATTCCTCCAATACACCACTTAATCAAAAACCCTAATTAAGTCCTATTTCGAACTTGGGGGCTTGGTTTCGGGGTCAAAACATCTCGAAATCACCTGTAACTTCGGGATTCTCTCTAAAATCATCATATCCGACGGCCCTGAAAATTTGGTGAAAAGTTGTAGGGACCGTGGCGCCCGGAGTGCAACATGGTCCTGAACATTTTTCCCGAAATTTTAGGAGCGCGATCCAATCATAAAATAAAGCTTAACCCCAAGAAATTGGTGGGATATTCAATCTCTAGGTCGGCCAAAATACGAATTTACGACCTAGGGTTTCATACATAAAAGCTCTCTTTCCTCATTTGAAGGGATCCGATTTTTGTTTCCAGGAACTTCATATGCAGCGAAAGGGCAAATCTTTGAAGGCTTTAACATCTTACAACATCTTTCTATCAAGCATCTATCAAATTCATTCATCCACTTAGGGCTTGGAAGACATTGAAGAACAATAGGAGATTACCGACTGAAGATTGGCTTGTACTCCTCCCTTGAGGGTTGGGTATGATTTCATGTTGTTTTCATGTCTTTACATAAGCTTCAATACATCATTTATTCATGCTTTAGATCACTTTGCATCTTGATTTAGAGCATTTACGTTATCATTTACAAGCAATTAGGGTTTACTTTCTAGGTTGCTCTAGTTTGCTTTCTTGCATTTTAGGACCTTGCACACACACTAGGTCTGCACACACAATACATTTTACAAAACAACTTGGCTATTCGTGGAGGTGGAAATCACCGAAGTGGGGGTTTGACTAAGACAAAACCCTATATAGCCGCCCATACACCCTTTTCCAGATATCACTGCAGGTTTCAGGATTCAGGCGACGTCGCGGGATACAGATCCGGAGAAAGAAGGTCGAGACAGCACTCTGTATCAAATTGCAGAGCAGAAGACTGGGATAGGGGCGCTGGGCGCCCTGGTCCTGCCAGGATAGGGGCGTTGGGCACCTTGGTCCCTGGGACAGAGGCGCTGGGCGCCCTGGTCCTCCGGACAGACAGTTTGCAGACAGCTTTCCGACAGTGTTCCAGAGTGCAGAACAGTAGTTTCCGGTGCAGTTTTCAGGACAGTGGCGCCCGCGCCCCCGTCCCGAACATTTTCAGTCCGATTTTGACTCCGGGTACACATCTACATTCTTATTTCATCCTTGTATTTACAGCTATTCATTGTTTAATCTCAATTCTGCAATCTTGTTATTAGTTCATACTTGCATTTTGGGATTAGGGTTTGAACTTGCATTACTTGATCTTACAATTTCAACAAGGGAATAGAAATCCTAATAGATACCTCGTGGCTCTCTCTTTCACAAAAAGAAGTAACCAATTGTGCGATATCTCTAGGCTCTTTCGTATTCTGTAATGTGTGTCAAAAGGTAGGATTAGGGCATGTTAACCTAGTCTCGCTTTTTTCCCCCACACACCTATTAATGGTATCATTGTAAGAGAACTCTCCCTGTGATAGTATACTATCCCATTTTTCTCCATGTTTACTTGTCAAACACCTTAATAGGTTTCCCAATGATCTATTGAGAACTTTAGTCTGCCCATCTGTTTGAGGATGGTAAGCTGGTGAGAAAGCTAGGTTAGTCCCCAACTTCTTCCAAAGGGTCCTCCAAAAGTGACCTATGAACTTCACATCTGTGTCTGAAATAATGTTTAGGGGCAATCCATGTATCCAGACTATCTCTTTGAAGAATAGGTCTGCAACATATGATGCATCACAAGAAGTCTTACATGGCAAGAAATGAGCCATTTTACTAAACATGTCCACCACTACAAAGACATTGTCAAATCCCCTCCTTGTCCTAGGCAGACCCAACACAAATTCCATACTTATGCTCTCCCATGGCATAGAAGGAATGGGTAAAGGCTGGTACAAACCTGCATTTGTGGACTTCCCCTTGGCTTTCTGACATATCACACATGTCTCCACAAACTTCTTTACATCTGCCTGCAATTTAGGCCAGTAATAGTGTCTCTTCACAAGGTCTAGGGTCTTGTCAAGGCCAAAATGACCTTCCATAGCTCCACAATGCTTCTCCCTAATGATATTCAACCTCATGGAACACTTAGGAATAGCACTCCTTTGAATAACAATCCATCTTGTATCAAAAATTCAAAAAACTCAATATGATACCTCTCACCAAAGGTTTCACATACCTTGTATATCTCTCCAAAGTCTTCATCAGCATCATACATACTCTTCAAGGAATCAATACCAACACTCTCCATCTTAATTTGGTTGACAGTTAAGACCCTCCTACTAAAAGCATCTACAAATTTGTTCTTGACTCCCTTCTTGTGTTTGAGGGTGAAGGTGAAGGCTTGTAGGGTCTCTACCCACTTCATGTGTTGGTGGTTTAGCTTCTCTTGGCTATTTATGAAACTGAGTGCCTGATTATCAGTAACTCCTTAGGCAATAAATAGTGCCTCCACTTCTTCAAAGACTGTACTAGAGCATACATCTCCAAGTCATAAGATGAGTATCTTTTCTTGGCATCATTTAGCTTTTCACTGAAAAAAGCAATAGGCCTTCCTTCTTGGCTGAGCACTGCCCCAATAGCCATGTGGCTTGCATCACATTCCACCCGAAATATTTTGTTGAAGTCTGGTAAGGCAAGGACTGGTTGTTCTACAACCTTCTTCTTCAATGTTTCAAATGAATCATCTGCCTCTTTGGTCCAATTGAACCTACACTTTTGTCCTCCCTTCATGGTGTCAAGCACGGGTGCACAAACATGACTAAATCCTCTTATGAACTTCCTATAAAAATTTGCTAAACCATGGAAGCTCCAGACATCATTCATAGTCTTAGTTGTTGGCCAAGATAGTATAGCACTCACCTTCTCTTGGTCCATTTTCAACTCACCTTGTGAGATTATAAAACCCAAGTAGATGATCTCCTCCTGCATGAACAAACACTTATCCAAATTGATCATTAATTGCTCTTTATGTAGCCTCTTGAGAACCATATCTATGTGTTTGAGGTGTTCTTTCCTTGTGTGACTGAAGATCGAGATATCATCTAGGTATACTATGACAAATTTTCCTATAAATTCCACCAAAACTTCATTCATCAACCTCATAAAAGTACTAGGGGCATTGGACAACCCAAATGGCATAGCTTTCCACTCATACAACCCCTCATTAGTTTTAAAAGTTGTTTTCCATTCATCCCATGGCCTTATTCTAGTCTGATGGTATCCACTTTTTAGATCCATTTTGGTGAAATACCTAGCACTCCCCAAGCATTCAAGTAAATCCTCTATCCTAGGGATTGGGAACCTATACCTTATAGTTATCTTGTTGATGGCCCTTGAGTCTGTACAAAGCCTCCAAGTGCCTTCTTTCTTGGGTGTGAGGATAGTAGGTACTGCACATGGGCTTAATCTCTTGCCAATAAATCCTGATTCAAGCAACTCTTCAATCTGCCTTGCCATTTCTGCATTCTGGACTAGATTGAGTTTGTAGGCTGCTTTATTTGGGAGAGTAGATCCAGGGATCAGATCTATGCAATGACTGATGTCTCTCACTGGTGGTAGGGATCTTGGAATTCCATCTGAGATGATGCCTTGATGTTTATCAAGAAATTGTCTGACTACAGGGTCTATGTGCTTTTGTCCTCCTTCTTTCCCTTCTGCAAACTGCTCCTTCCTTGTCACCTTGGGGCTAGGCATGAGGGCATAGCAAACTGCACATTTCTCCTCAATCTCCTTCATGAACTGTTTACCTTCTACCATCAACACCTTGATATCCTTCCCTTTTGATTCTATCTCCTCCTCTATCAGAGGTAAGAGTTTTATCACCTTACCATCATTGGTGATTGAGTAGGTATTTCTCAACCCATCATGATGAGCTTTCAAGTCATACTGCCATGGTCTCCCAAACAAGAGATGGCATGCATCCATCTTGGCTATATCAAATAGCAATTTATCCTTGTATGATCAAATCTAAAAATCCACCCAAGCCTGCTCTTCTACCACTGATTGTTGACCTTGGGTGAGCCATGAAACCTTGTAGGGGTAAGGATGAGGCAGCCTTCTAAGTTTAAGCTTCTCTACCATTTCAAGTGATACAAAAATTTTAGTGGATCTGGAGTCTATCAAGACCTTTCATACCTTTCCTCTTGCCTTGCAAGTGGTTTTGAAAAGAGATTTCATTTGTGTAGGCTCCTTGTCAGGTACCTTCATGGTGGTTACTGTTCTCCTCATCATCAGAGCCTCTCCTCTTTCAGGATAGCCATAGCTATTAAGAGCATTAACACTTTGATAAGTGTTTGCACTTGCCACACTTTGACAATCAAACTCCTACACCAAATTGCTTCTCCTTTCTCCCATGGAGCTAGAAGCCTTCTCCGAACACCTATTGGCCATGTTCCCTTCTTGGTTGCAGTTGTATCACCTAAGAGGTCCTCTACCTTGGGATATTCCTCTAGACGGTGGTCTTCTACCCCTAAAGTTCCCTCTTGGATTGTAGCCCCCTCCTTGGTTGTAACTGCTCTCTCCTCTATTGCCTTCTTGGTTAGAGTCACCCTGGTATCCAAAACCATTTCCTATACCTCTGAAAGGGCCTCTTCCCCCTCTCTGTTGTCTCCCTTTACCTCTACCTTTTTGTTCCTGCCTCCTCTTCAAATTCTCTTCCACCTTGAGTGCCAATTGAAAGCACTTTTGGACTGTCTCTGAGGTGTGGAGATTCAGATTTTCTTGCATTGTAAATCTGAACCCATTGAGATATCTTGCCACCTTCTCATCTTCACTCTCTTTCACCTTGGTTCTTACACACAACTTCATGAACTCCTCGGTATAGGAACTCAAGTCCATCTCCTTTTGTTTCAAATTTTGCCTCCTCCTATGCAATTGGACATTGTAATCCATTAGGACATAGGCCTCTTTCACTAAGGCCATCATCTTCTTCCATGTAGCCACTCTTCTCTTTCCCTCTTTCACCCTCTCATCTTGGATGAAATTATACCAAGTTAGTGCAGCCCCTTTCATCTTGGATTGGGCCATCTTCACACTCTGGTGGTCTGGAATGTCTTCACTTTCAAAAAAAATTGTCCAAGGAGTCTATCCACTCCATCACTGTATCAGGCTCCATCTTGTCTGCAATAATGGAAGATCCATCTTCACATCCATTGTTCTCCTCTCCATGGACTTGAGGACACTCATCAGGGGTCTCTGGTCTGCATGAACCTCTAGCTATTCCTGCCTAGAGATCTCCTCTTCATCCCCTTCTTCTCTAGAGTCTCTCTCTCCCCTCTCCACTTTGTCCTTCAACCGGTCCATCTCATTTCTCAAGGCCTAATTCTCAGCCCTGACTACTTTTCTCTCTACCATTTGTTTCTTCACTAGGACATTCAACTCAGTATTGGTCATTCTTGAAGGTGCCTCTTGGGATCCCTCTTCTTCTGACATCTTGTCTTCTCCTTCTATCCAAAGAACACTCGTATGCTCGGATACCACTTGACACAGAGCCCTACCCACACACCTAAGTACAATCCCAAACAATATTAGACTTCTGACCCCTCAAATGATCACAAGGGTCCTGCAAGGAAGGCCTCCACACCTTGAATGAAACTACACACAAGTTCACTAGGCTTGGGGCTACTCAAGATGAGTAAATGCCTCAATACCTACCCTACACCATCCTATGACACCCTTCTCCTAAGGGGTTAGTATTTGGTTCATTTAGGGCTATTAGAAACTATTCCAAGAATTGGTTTTGGGATTAGAACCCAATTCCTTATACCTCCTTTAGAAACCTACCCCCTAGGCTTGTAGCCCTATTTGGCGATAAAATGGATCTTAACTCCAAAATGTTCCACACACCCATACAAAAAAATTACCATTTCAAACACCCTTTTGGAATTTGGACTAATCCCCAAAATGGTTTGACCAAGTCTGCAATTAGAAGGTCTGGTCCCTTTAGAGGCCAAGAGACCTAATAGGGGCAATTAGGCCTATTTTCCAAAGCAACTACCAACCAATGAATCCAAATTGGAAAAAAAACTCTATTGGAATGTGGGGGATGGTGAGAAACCTTTAATTCTAGGGTTGCACATCTGGAATCCACCGCTATGACATTTTATGATGACTATCTTAAATCTTGTCCTAGGTAGTCACATAGAGATGCCTACCTAATTTTGCTCCTTTCTCCACACAACCAAGTTTCCCCTGCAACAAACCATGAAAAATATAAATTAAAGAGGCTTATCATGCATCCCTCCAAAGGAAGAGTCTTCTAATGGACTAGAATGCAAGAAAAGGCCATGTTTGTCCAAAACCCTCTCCAAACCCTCAATTTATGGGTTGCAGTCAAAAGAATAGAGGGTCCTCACTACTCCGGTACAATTAGGACCTTAGACCACCACAAAAAAAAATCTATTTCACCCCTCTATCTACTCCATGGATTGTGTGATTCAAATCAATCCGTACAGGCACGTGCAACTCCTGCAAACTCAGAATTTCTGAGAAAACTGCAGTATTTAGTGTTTTATTGCTTCACAAACTCCAATTTTAACAACAGCCACCTTGGGAATCCACAAGGATTATAAAAATCTTTGACAGTTTCCCACCAAATTTGGAGTAGGTTGGAGCCGTTGAAAGGCTTCCCCCAACCTAATTTCAAAAAGTTGCACTTTTGCACTCAAAAGTTGCATTTTACAAAAGTTTTAATTTTGCAATTTTGCACAAAATGTTGTCATACTTGCTAAGGTTGGAATCCACACACATGGATCAACCAAAAACTCACAGAACATTTCTGAAACCTATCAAACACAAAACTAAACCATCTACTACCCCTATTGACCACATTGTCCCAATTGGCTTATCAAATTACCTAATTGGTGACATGGGCTTACATGGTGGGGTTTATTGCATACATGAAACACAAGACACACTAAGACACTCTAATGATCCTAGTATTCATCCTTAGGGTCATGATTTGAGTGTAGATGAGGTGCCCCTGCACCATATATGTATATGTATATGTATATATTAATGTATATGTATATGTGTGTATGTGTATATATGTGTGTGTGTGTATACATACACACACACACACACACACACATACACATATATACACATGCACACATACATACATATATATATAGACACACGCACACATATACATACATACATATTTACATATATATACATATAATATATGTGTATGTGTATGCATATGTGTGTGTGTGTGTGTGTACATATACATATACATACATATACATATATATATATATGTGTGTGTGTGTGTGTGTGTGTGTGTGTGTGTGTGTACACACATACACACACACACACACACACACACACACACACACACACACACACATATATATATATATGTATGTATGTGTATATATATATATGTGTGTGTATGTATATATATGTGTGTGTGTGTGTGTGTGTGTATGTGTATGTATATACATATACATATATGTATATGTATATGTACATGTATATATGTATATATGTATATGTATGTGTATATGTATATGTATATGTATATATGTACACATATGTAGATATGTACATATATCTACATATATGTACATATATACATATATCTACACATATGTAGATATGTACATACATACATGTGTACATATCTACATATACACTTTTATAAGATCTAATATAGTTAAATTTGGTTTACATGTATGTATTTTTGTAAGATCTGGGTGATTGCAGCTATGTGATAATATTTGAAGCTTAATAAGAATTTCCAGAGTGTCCATAAGGCTTGACAAAGTCAAAAGTGACTTTTACTTCACCAAAATCAGAGTTTGGAGGACATAGTAAAAAATCAGAGTAAATTTTTTTTACTGGAGATATTTTCATTTTGGCTTTAATGTTCCAACTTTTGTTCACTTTCACAAAAAATGATTTCTGGGTTTCCTTCCTAGCATCGAAAAACTTTTGGGTTTCAGATGGTATTTCTAGAAAATTAATAAAATTTGCAGAAATCGAGCTTGAATAGGGCCCAAGCCATTTTTCTATCAGGGAAATTCAGCAACATTTCTTAAAAGTTGCACAACTTTTGCCTCGGGTGTCAGATTTTCGCAAACAAATACTTGACAGAAAGCTGGAAATGAGCACTCTCCATTATTTCAAGTCTAATTGAATTTTTTTTCCTTTTTCTATCAGATATTAAAGGTTGTATCAGCTGCTTCGTTTTATCTTCAACTGGTCATATCTTTCTCCTCACAACTCTATTTTTCAAAAACTAATAGTTGTTGGAAAGGTATTGAGATAAATTAAGCAGTTATAAGGCTAATTTGTTTCAGATCTTGTCTCAAATTATTTGTATTTAAAATCTCTATTGGTTTCTTAAAAGAATTGTAATCTGATAAAAAACCTTGTAAATGCACTAATTATAAAGTGTCAACCTTGTAATATTTGGGGGGGGGTGATTTCTGAGACTAGTGAAAAGGGGGGGTGTCTCTTGTGCCTTCTTTCTTGCACTTTTCCTGATTCTTTGCAATCTTCTTTTCTACTATCATGGATGCATCTATAGTTCCACTTTTAACACCATATAATTATTTTGAATGGAAATCTAAGATGATAATATATCTTAAAAGACATGGATATCATCGTGTTACTATGGGACTCGAAATTGAACCTCAAGATGCTGCAGAAAAGATTAAATGGTTTAATAAATATGATGAAGCTTTTAGTACTCTATGTATGTTAGTCTCTCCATACCTTCTTTTTCACATTGAATATGTCACTACACCAAATGCAGTGTGGACCACTTTGGAAAACCTCTTTGGTAAGCAGGATGAGCTAAGAGGTCATTAGTTAGAGAATGAACTCATAGGTTTGAATCCAACCAATTTTGATACTATACAAGACTTCTTCACTAAACTTAAATCTATAAGATTGTAGTTGGAACGGTGTGGAACTAAGAAAGATGATAAGCAACTGATCTTGAGTATTCTTTCTAAGCTTGGTCCTAACTATTCAGTGTTTGTTTCTACATTCTATGCTACAAAATGTGCCCTAGGTACCACATTCAAAATGCCTTCTCTGGATGAATTTGCTGCAGAACTCACTAGGGAGCAAGACAAATTAGTTAAAATGGGTACAATAAAACCCTCTAAGTCACATGCCTTAGTTGTAAATCAAGGCACAAAAGAACAAAAAGGGTCTAGTAAGCAAGATAAGAAACAAAAGAACCAAGGAGAGAAGAAAAAAGATCAAAAATCTGCTACTTCAAAAGCAGATAATCAGACCTCTTCATCAAGAGGTGAAAAACCTAAGAAGGAGAAGGTCAAGTGTTCTTATTGTAAGAGGCCTGGTCATGATGAACATAAGTGTTTAAAGAAACAAATTGATCACCTTTCAAATCTTCTTGAAAAGAATAATATCAAGGTGCCTGATTCAGTCAAACAGAGTTCATCAGAAGGATCTTCTAAGGATACAAATAAGAGTAAAGGGAAAGGAAAGGGTAAGGCCCTAATTGTTGTTTCTTCACAACCCAATTCTTGGATAATTGACTCGGGTGCTTCGCACCACATGGCTTCTTCAAAAGATGATTTCGCCTCTTTAGAGCCATGTTCTATGCCTTCCATACTAATGGGTGATGACACTCTTGTTGAAGTGCATGGGAGACGGTCTATTGATGTGGGTGAAGGAACATTTAAGGATGTCCTTTGTGTTCCATCTTTATCAACTAATCTTCTATCTGTTTATCAGATCACTCACACTGGTTCTAGCAAGCGAGTTGAGTTCACACCAGATATAGTGGTAATCAGTGAAATGCATAATGGGTCTACTATTGCTGTGGGAAAAGTAGATCATCAATCCAGATTATATCAGTTTTCTCACTTTGTTCCTGACTCTCCTTCAATAGTTTTACTCACTCATGCAGATGAGATTAGTTGTTTGTGGCATCAATGATTTGGCCACTTGAACTATCGTTACTTGCAACAACTTAGTAAACAAGACATGGTTTCAAGGTTGCCTTCTATTCGATTTTCTGATGGAGTTCGCCAGGGATGTATTCTTGGTAAGCATCCCGAGGAGAAGTATGATAAAGGCAAAGCATGGAGAGCTCCATAGCTATTGGAGTTGGTACATAGTGACTTGGCAGGACCATTTCCACAACCATCTTTTAGCAGGGCTAGATATGTCTTAACATTTATTGATGACTTTTCCAGATTTACATGGGTTTACTTTCTCAAACAAAAGTCTGAGGTATTTGAGAATTTTCTAGATTTCAAAGCTTTTGCAGAGAAACAATCTGGAAAGTTCATCAAGATTCTGCATACAGATAATGGGGGTGAATATGTTAATAATCAGTTTGAACAATTTTGTGCTTCAGAAGGTATCAACATGCAACACATAGTTCCATACACCCCTCAGCAGAATGGTGTCGCAGAACGGAAGAATAGGTCCTTGAAGGAGATGGCAAATTGTATGATTCACTCCAAGTCTTTGGCACCTTAGTATTGGGCAAAGGCCATCAATTGTGCATGTTACATCCAGAACCAAGTTCCTCATAAAGTTGTGAAGGGGGTAACTCCTTTCCAAGCTTGGACTGGTCGGAAACCTACAGTTAAGCATTTCAGAGTGTTTGGTTCTCTTGCATGGGCCCACATTCCAGCAAAGAAACACAAGGCTATGGATCCACAGAGAAAGCCTTGCATATTTGTTGGGTATCCAGATGATATCAAAGGGTATAGACTTCTCCATCCCTCTACACATGAGTTGTTCATTGAGAGGAGTGTTCATTTTGAGGAGAGTTCTTCTATTTCTTCTCATACCACTTCTCCATCCACTATCACATTGGAGACATTGCATGATGATGACAGTTCTTTTGAGGATCTTAATCCTCCTAATCCTATTGAGGAATCTTCTTCCTCCACTTCAGATGGTGACAGTGATGGTGAGGATTCACATTCTTCACATAGTCATCCTTCAGAGGTTGATGGTTCTCCCCCAGACTCTCCAGCTTCAGTGCCTCTTTGGGCTCAACAAACTTTTGAGTCAGCAAGAGATTGGCTTGGTGATCCATCAGATTCTAGAAGAACTAGGTCACAATTTCAGCAAGCTCCACATCTCTTCATTGCTTCAGCTTCTGATCCACAGTCTTTTCAAGAAGCTATAGGTGTTCCCGAATGGGATGCTGCAATGCAAGAAGAGTTTAATTCCTTGGAAAGGAATCACAGATGGGATTTAGTTCCTCTTCCTAAGGGAAGGAAACTTGTTTGATGCAAGTGGATCTATCGAACAAAATTTGTAGCAGATGGGTCGGTTGATAAGTATAAGGCTTGCTTGGTAGCAAAAGGCTTTTTCCAAGTTCCAGGGGTTGATTACTCTGAGACTTTTGCTCTAGTTGCTAAGATGAATTCCATCTGGCTTGTCCTTGCTATTGCTGCAACCCATCATTGGGAAGTTCATCAGATGGATGTCAAGAGTGCATTTCTTCATGGTGACCTTCAGGAGGAAATCTATATGGAGCAGCCACAAGGGTTTGTTCAAGATCCTTCACTTGTGTGTCAACTTCGAAAGTCTCTCTATGGCCTCAAACAAGTTCCTCGAGCTTGGTATGCCAAGATGGACTCCTTCCTTCTGATAGTTGGTTTTACTCGATGCCATTCTGATCCGAATGTCTACATTTTGCACCAGGAAGATACTCTCACATTTCTAGTTCTCTATGTTGATGACTTGTTGATCACAGGGAGTCACTCATCCACCATCAAGGTAGTGAAAACTGCTCTACATGATAGATTTCTGATGTTAGACTTGGGTCTTCTACATTACTTCTTGGGAATTGAGATTACTCAATCTTCTTCAGGCATCTTCCTTGGACAACCCAAGTATGCACTCGATATGCTCTCTAGATTTTGCATGGCTGATTGTAAGCCTACACCCACCCCTTTTTTGTTTGGGGTCAAACTTGAGGCTAAGTGCTCTTCACCCTTGGTTGATAGCACTTTATATCGACAAATTGTTGGGAGCCTCATCTACTTGACTCATACGAGACCTGATATTTCATATGCGATGGGCATGGTCTCTAGATTCATGCAGGAGCCACATGAGTTGCATTGGAAAGTAGCTAAGCGGATTCTCCACTACATTCAGGGTACTCACAATTATGGAATTCAGTATGCAGCAGGCATGGATATTGACTTGGTGGGATATACGGATTTAGATTGGGCGGGTGATTCTCAAGACCGCAAATCCACTTCAAGGTATTGCTTCTCACTTGGTTCTGGTCTAGTTTGTTGGTCGAGTAAGAAGCAGTCTACAATTGCTCTTTCATCAACAGAGGCTGAGTATCGAGGGGCAGTTAATGCCACCACTGAGGCTATTTGGCTTCAGAATATTCTCACTAAGTTTGGTATTCTAGTTAGGAAGCCTACTATCATCTTTTATGATAATCAAAGTGCTATACAAATTTCAAGAAATCCAATTCATCACCAGAGGATGAAACACATTGAGATACATATGCACTATATTCGAGAGCTCATTCAAGAAGCCATCATTGATCTTAAGTATTGTTCTACAATGGAGCAAACTGCAGACATCTTCACCAAACCCTTCACCAAAAGCAAGTTCCTTCATTTGCGATCACTGCTTGGGATACGACAGGTGTCTACTTCAGGAGGGACTTCTTAGTCCTTCTTTCTTTCTTTCTTTCTCTCCTTATTTAGGGGGGGGCTATTCCTCTTATGGGGCCTTCTTCTTTTGGGGGGGCTATCTATGTACATGGGTACCTAACATGGTTGCATTTGTCGGGACCCATATTTTCACCCACCTAAGCTACGCTTAAGGGGGGGTGTTAGTGTAGGTTTTTTATTTTCCTTATGTTAGGGGGTATTTATTTTTCCTACACATATATTATTTAAGCTTGCTTAGGTTAATAGGAGTGGTTTATATGAGGACACGTGGAGAAATACTTCAGCTACATGTGTAACTCTCCACCTCACATGGGTAGTTGAGTTACACACCCTCTTTTGGCTTGGTGTGCCACCTCTCATAACCACTATTTTGTCATTTCCTAAGTGGGTTATGGGGTAGTTGGGTTTCACACCCTCTTTTGGCCTTATGTGCCAACTTTCTCAACTCCTTTTTTGTCTTCATGTAAGGAGGTTATGCCACATGTTTTGGCATTTACCAAGAAGGTAAAACCTCCCACTTTTTATGGGGAATAGGAGTTAATGCACCCCTTGGATGTATATGCTTATATTTTTCTATATAATAAGCACTATACTCTCACCTTCACTAGTAAAGCAGGTGGAGTGATAGCTCGGTGAGAGTCTTCTCCAAATTCTCCTTTTTATCTCTATTTCTCTCTCATATTGAAATTATCTTCATTCAGCTATTTTGATCTTCGATCATTCATTGTGTGAGGAGTTGCATGTGATCTACGACTGGCATCAGATCTTGGCTCGATTCTCGCTTCTCGCAGAATCTCACAGATCTCTCATGCAACAATAACACTCTATCATTCAGCAACACAAACAATATCTTTGGCTCGCATACTTATAGCCAGATTTTCCCTCCAAGACGTGAGTTTGAACTTGACGCCTTTAGGGTTTCTTCCACTGATCACGAGGCACATCGAATCCAATCAGATCTCATTCAATCTAATCTCTAAGACAACTACCTGCACATCACTGCCATTAACGTGCCTTCCAATACACATTTGCTCTGTTTAGAAAACACGGTCTAGTTC
This sequence comes from Cryptomeria japonica, assembly GCF_030272615.1. NCBI lineage: Eukaryota > Viridiplantae > Streptophyta > Pinopsida > Cupressales > Cupressaceae > Cryptomeria > Cryptomeria japonica. The sequence goes on from NC_081410.1 coordinate 392,831,781, forward strand.
CTCGACCTACTTCTGTCAATCACATTTAGTGATCTCATAGTTGCCTTTACCAAAACCGATCTGCAGTAGAATGTCTTTCATCGATCATGGCATCACTTAGATCTTCGTTTTGCATCAAGCCACAAACCCTCTGCTACTCCTCCATGATTGTCTTAGTCAACATTTAATATCGACCAACAACAAACTACCTCCCCGACACGGCACTTAACCGGCCTCTATGAGCTTGCCACTTCAACTCCTCATGGCATCGTTGTCAATATCCGCCTCACTAAAGATCTTTGTGTCAGCTAGACTCGATCACCGACAATCAACACACAACTGGTCCTTCTTTTTTGTTGGTTCTCTAACCCTATCGGTATCTCACACTTTACCGGTTAACCATCATGTCTACACTTTTTTGATCTATCGATGGAACACCTTAACCGGTCACCAAACATGCTTATCCATAGCATGCTCATTCTCATCAGGTAGGAGCATCTCACTTAGCCTCTTTGCTTCCTTACCGGTTCTCATGCTAACCGATCACCATCCTAATGACACCATGTCATCAACCTTCAATTGATTCCATCTAAGGCATCTGCATATTGGTTGCACTCTCTCTCTGCAGTTGTTGTTATGCCTTTCACCATCATTAGTCTAGACATCATCTCAGCTGGTTTGTCAAGGTAACAAACCCATCACTTCTTTACACTTCCTTTTCTATCTCGATGGCACAATATGCCAACCCTTTCTGATCCAGTGCACATATTTAATTTCATTCACTTGAGGTATCCCTTTGATTCACCGATAGATCCGATTTGATCCTTCAAAAACTTTCCTTTACCTCCTCTTCCTTATCTCACATAACTAAGATGCATACTTTGCATAATAGGAAATAAGCTCCACTTACCAGTGGGAGTGGATCCTTGTCATCTACATCCTGCAATGCACTCATGTGGCTTCCATGTTTGTGCAACATATCTTCAAACATGCACATGGGATCTGGTGTGGGCACATTCACAGTCAATCATCTATTCCCATGGTGACTACATCTTCATCTGGTGGGAGTCTCGTTGTTCTGCATCCACACAACATACTGGTGACCTGTACATCCTTCTCCTCCACTGTTGATGTGATTTAGGTAATATTTCACCTCTTCATCACAAATAATAGCTCAACATCTCGCTCATCCCGCTTGTACACTGGTCATAATTTTGCTGGTTGACAACCACTCACTTGGTCGATTTGTCTTCTCCATGTCAACACATCACTTACCAGTTGACATACTCTCCTTACCAGTGACAAACTATATCAGTAACCTATCCATTTCATTCACACAAGTCAAACACTAACTTTTGTACCGGTGACTTAGTTGCCCCATATTTGATATACCTAAAATTTGAACTTCAAATTGGTCTCAATGTTGAACGAACACCCAAATATGTGTCTATGTGTAATGAGTGAGCATGTGATCCAAGGTCGTTGTCAGTCAAAATATGAAAAACGGATGATTTTTAAAAATTACAAAGAATTGAGGGAAATCATTTTGTGAACATGTCCTAAGCATCATTTTATATCATATGACCATTTTTTGCCTAAACCTAGTTCACAGTTTTCCATATTTTAAACTTTCAAATTTTGATGTCCCTCGCTCATAAATAATTAAAATCCCTCATCCTAGGTATCATCATGAGTAATAAATGATGATTTTTTCTCACTTCCCTACCACCAACATGTGTTTCAAATTTCAGAGCCTAACTCCTTACCATTTAAAAGTTATGTTCGTTTTTCCTAAACTTGGGTATTAAATTTTAATGGGAAATATTTAAATTATTTTTCAAAAATAATTTAATAGTTTATACGAGGTTTCTACATATTTCCTATTGAGATCATTTGGGGGAAAAAGTTATTTAAAAATAACATTATTTTCATTTCCCCTTTCTCCCACTTCGTGGTCAATGGTTCCTAAATGTCAAAATCATAACCCTTGAGAGAAAATGGTTAGGAATGCTCCGTTTTGGAGCATTCTTAACCCAAATTTATAACCTCAAAAAGAAAAGGTTAGGATTGCTCCAAAAGGAGCATCTGCAACCTTATTTTCTAACCTTATGTGGGCCCGCTTTATGAGTTACATAAAAAGGTTAGAAATGCTTCGTTTTGGAGCATCCTTAACCTTTTTCACAAGATGAATAAAAGATGCTTAAAGAAATGTCATCTCACGGAATGTTTGCTAGAGTGCCTCAAACAAAATATAGTCTCATGGTGATACATAGTTGTAAAAAGTGCACAAAATGGATTTTGCATGGAAGCTCTCAAAAATCTTTGAAGAAATGAAGAACGTATTTTGACATTGCAAGCTTTGTTTGCATTCATTAATGGAAGAAAGGTATACATACATCAGTCATGTGAACCTATGGTGGTCATGTTGAGATGTTTTGTAAATCATTACAAAGCTAGAAAAAGTGATTCTATGAATAAAGATGGAAAATGCTTCGAAGAAAAATGGTTTCATCGATGCCGCAACTTGCACCCTTCTCATGCATGTTAAATTTGGAAAGATAGACAATGTCGTGAAGCATTTGACAAATGCATATCATGGAAGCTTAGACAAGGCAAGTGAACTGGTTGACAAATGTCTCAAATTAATGTCATCTCACGGCATGCCATGATTGAAGAAATGCAGTATGGGCGTTCACCAAAGCATAATAGAATTCGGGATTTTTGTCAGATTATAGTTGGAAATGCTCTGGTAAAAATATATGCAGATTTGGAATCATGGACAATGCACTCAAACTATTTGAAAGAATGTCTCAATGAGATGTCATTGCATGCAATGCAAGGTGTGGATGTGTAGACAAGTCACATGAACGGTTTTGATAGAAATCCTCCTTCCTTGAAATTGGCATCTCATGGATTAGAAAGATAGCAAAGAATGTATAATGTCAGCTTCGCACTTCAAGAGACATAAAAGAAAGTTGTCAAATTGTATGACAGAATGCCCTGAAGTGATGTCATCTCATGACTGTGATTATTGCAAAACATATGGGAAATAGGGTATTAATGTATCTAAACTGTAGAAATATAGACCAAAATCTGTGAACTGTTGGACAAAGAGCCTCAAATAAATGTGATCTCTGGCATTGTAAGCTTTGTGTGAAGTGTGAATGAAAGTTCAAAAGTAAATAAAGATTTACTAAAAATGCAAGTAAAGTTTACGAAGTTTTGAAGAACTTCCAAAATGTCGTTGAAAGGAAAATCATAAAGCACCATCTTGGAGGAGTTGTTTAAAGTGCCAATCAAAATATAATGGTTATGATTCTTGACAAGTAAAAATCTCTTCAAACGTTGGTGAATAAGTTGGTAATAGTTATCGAGTGATAATACTTGATATTCATAAGTGGCCTACGTGCAAAATGCGAAGATATTGACAATGCATGATGAGAGCTAGACAAAATACAGAGAGGAGATAATTTTGTGACTAGAATGAAAGTGGATAGAGTTATCTCTGACATGAATGAATGTGCATATTTCAAATAGAAGCTACTCCAAATCAAAGAAGATCACCTTTATTTTAGAATATGTTCGATGCAAAGGATTCATGGATTACTACATCATACACAAAATGTGCATGCCCAAGTGCCATCAAGAGAGATGTGGGTGATATAATTATGAGATCAGATGAAGTGGATGAAGGTGGATAAGTGCCTCAGCATAATTCAAGAATTGACTTTTCATCAAAATTGCAAGTTTGAAATTGTCCTTTTTGAAAAGGCGAGTTATGTCACTTATTGTAATTAAAGTTGGATTACAAAATTTATTTTTTGTAAAATTTAGGTAAATCCTAACTTATCTTCAAAAAGGGTAGTTATTATAAGTAGTTAGACTAGGTGGTTACAAGTAGTTATTCTCTCAAGCCTATAAACACAAGGCTTTTGCATTGTAAGGGGACTTTTTTACGGGGGTGAGGAACTCTGCACGATTTTGTGGAGAAACTAAGTGAGAACTTTTGTTGTTCATACCTTTGTACTAAGGGGTTTTTTGAACTTGTATATTTTCAAAAAGAATAATGAAGAATACATTGAGTTTGTGTGTCTTGAATGTATTCATGAGTTATTGTTACTAATTTCTTGTATGTTGAATTAGTAATCCCTTTATGTATTGGTGAAATCTATTGATGAAACACATCATTTCATGGTATCTTGACTTGCATGTGCTAGCACAACCTATCTCTTCATATGTCAAGGTTTATTGTACTTCTTTCATCATCATTGCATGACTAACCTATTTGGTGCTAACCCCTTTTGTAATTGTTATCATTTATGGAATCCAACTTGGTATTCATATGTCTTCTAGTAGGGTTTCTGTTATTAATCTTGTTTAAGTTCTATGTTTTCTCCTTTATGTACTTTCAGGTTAAAAGTACACAAAAATCCTAAATACCCTTATCATACGAGGGAGCTGCCCCTCTCAAACGCAGAGGAAGATTCTGGTTTTACTTCAATCTCTCTAGTTGTTGGCATGATTGTCACTGCTCTTTGGGCAAACAGGGTCAGTTTCAAGAAAACAACCGCAGTGACAAATCTGTTTACCAACATATTTTTAGCGACTCTGCTGGGGAGCGAAATACCAGTGTGCTTTGTTCCTTAGAAATTGTAAGGTACCTTCTTTAGAATGAAGGTTGGTGACTCTATCTAAAAGATTGAATTTAGAACAATGGTCTGGTACAAAGGAAAGTTGGAAAGTGATAGTGAAAGTGACAATGAAGACTATATATATCAATAGAAGCAAGTTCCTGATGAGCCCATACAAGTTGAGTTCTTGAAGAACTTTTATGGTGGCATGCAGTTTACTCCTGATAATATTCACCCTACCTTATGTCAAGTGTTACAAAGCATTGAAGAAAAGGATGGAAAGGAGATCGGTTTTCTTGCTTGTGATTGTATTCTTGAATAAACAATGAATAATAATGATGATGCTCATTCTCCTCCACCTATTTCTCAACAAAATCAGATTCTCAATGATTCACATATCAATTTTTTGAAAAGATTCTATGGAAATAGGAAACTTGATCATGACAAAGTGCATCCTTCTTTGCTTCAAAAATTGCAAGAGGTTGAACAAAAAGAAGAGGGGAAAAATTACTTTCTTAAAGATGTGCACATTCTTGATGAGATGTCTTGTGATTCAATTTTTGAAAAATATCCATCACATTATGCATGTGTTGAGGAAGATGAAGTCATATCAATTCATAAGGATACATGTCAAAAGAAAGATCAAAAGAAAGTGTGTGAAGAAGAAAAAGAAGATGGTGTTGGAGCATGTCATAAATATTGTACTGAATAAATATTCCATCAACCTAAGAACAAGGAACTTGAAGAAGAGGTATCAATTGATTTCAAGTCTTGTTTGCAGCCCCAACTTGAAAATTATGATGAAGACATGTGGTGCAGGAGCACCTAGTTGAGTAAAACTCCAATTTTTTAGTATTTAATGCCTTAATGTTTGTAAAGTCTTGTGTTAGGTTGATTATGTTGTTTTAGGTTTTTTTGGGTCATGTTTAGTGGTTTTGATCTCATTTTGGGCTCTAGAGATCAAGTTTTGCCTTTTAGGCCTTGAGTTGACAATTTTTGGCAAAAGTGTGCAAAATTTCCAAAAAGGTCTTCTAATACTTTCCAAAGAATTGGAACATGTTTTTTAGGTATTTTTAGGCATGTCTAAGTTGTTTAGACAAGTTGATAAGGTTAGATTGTGAAAAATGCATCTTGGAGCAAGAAGAGTTGTCAAAAGTTGTCATTTTTGGGTTTTTCTTGAAAAATGAAGTTATGAAAGCCCCATGTCCATACTAAGGCTTGATAACCAACTAGAAAAAATATAAAAGGCCTCCCTTTTCCTTGGAAAGGGTTGGAATTTGTATTTACAAGAGAATCTTAATAGAAATCATGCTCTTTTTGGCTTTTATGACTGTTTTGTCTTCTTTGGAGTAACAGTTCGTACTATAGCACTCTTGTTCATACTATACCTTCTGGGAGGTGTTAATATTGATTATTCCATGCACAACAAGTGAATATTGTTCTGGTTTCTTTTGTAGAATTGGTTTGTACAAAATATTTGCAAACTGTGAGTCTGTTGCCCTACCAGGGGTTTGGAGTTTAGAAATGCATCATCTTTGTTGATCCAGGTCTGGGATCCCTCCAATGGATTCTTCCAAGTTGAGTCATGTCTATATAATGTACATATCTTACATTTTGTTCCAGAGAAGTGTTTGGAAGATGCACTTGAGTGAATACTAGGCAAGTGTTTGTCATTTGGCTAGTAGCATGAACAAAACTCAAAGTTTGCACTCAAAAGTAATTTGGGTGAGCAAATGAATGTGATAGTGGTTTGGACATTTGTCCAAGGGATTTTAAGCATCATCTTGGATTGTTGGATTAGCTTGTTTATTCAAACATTCCTATTTTTGTAAACAAACAATGAGTTCACTGTTTTGTGAATGGTATTTGTAAAATGCTCATTGGAACGCTTCCAAAAGCATCATCCATGCCTTGTAATTGAGAAGGAAACGTAATAGGAGATTCTCCAGTATTTTGTAGACCTCTTTGAGGTAGGTATTCTTCCTATACAAACTCTTCTTTATGTAGGTCTAAAGAGATGGCAACAGTTGACTGGTAAAAGGCAGAAAAAAGACAGTGACGGGGGCAATTTACTGTTTTCTCACTTGCTTGCCAAGTGTTTGGCATTTTGATTGTAGGGAAGAAATAGAGGAAGGTTCCTTATGATGTGGAAAAGGTCCTAATCTATTTTGGAGGCTTGAAGAGTAGAGTTAGAGAGACTTTCCAAAATTACTTGCTCCAAACCCTACCAAACCCTCCAAATATGCCACAAAAGGTGGACAGTCCTAAATCTGCACAAATAGGGGGCTAAACCTTGAAAATATTTGAGCATACACCCCTAAGACATCGTACAAAACAATATTGAGGGAGGAAATGCCCACCGTTCAACCAACAAGAGCAAAATAAGGGCAATTAGGCCTCCACGGGCTAGTAGCCCTTTAGGACTGCATAACACACAAATATATATTTTTTGTCAACAGCATGAACCCAATGGCAAAGTGAAATTTGGGACTTATGAGACATAGTGAGGACAATCCTAAGCACTCAAACAAGTGTTACTTGGGACCCTTAGACAATGTGCAGCCTCATGAGGGGGTAGTTGATCTTAGTTGGTGAATTTGAGCAAGCTAAGGGTTAAAGACCTCAAACAAAATTGTGAGCATTCAAAGGTGAGTAATACCTTACTGCCCCTACATTCCCATGTGGAAGACCCCTAGTACACTCTAAAACATAAGACTGGAGGCCCCAAGAACCAGGAATGAGAATGTGTAGTTGGAAGGAATAAGCAATTTGAGTAGATCTATGCATGAGCGAGAGCCATCACCTAAAAGGGAGTTTATTACGCAAGTAAACCATGGAGTACTTGGCATTATAACACAAGAAAAATTATGTAGACAAACACAACAGACCCTACAAGTCGTTGGGTAATAAATTGATCCTTTTTGAGCAAATTGACCTTGTGAGCACTTTCCTAGCAAGCTCCCTATCATAGTGGTATCAAAGCCAACAAAAGATTCAGGAGGAAAGAAACATTAGGCAAACATGGTGACCAATGCAGAACTGGATAAGAAGGTTGAGGACCAAGAATAGGAAAATAGGGCACTCAGAGAAAGGTTAGATCAACTACTAATGAAACTAGCTGAAGTAGAAGTCAAAACTGAAGAGGTCCAGGATAAGGTTGGAGATCAGGGTAAAATGATGGCAATAGAGGATGAAGTCCCCATGCCCGACCCTGTCATTGAGAAAGAACCATTCCTAAAAGCCTTGGGAGATATGAGTGGTAAGACCTTAGAAGGAGTGGCCCTTTTCAGTGGGAAGATGGATCCAGATGCTCTAATAGAGTGGATTGAAGGGTTAGAAAACCATTTTGAGTGTGATGGAGTGACTGAAGCACAAAAGGTTAAGGTGGAAAAATCAAGGCTGAGAGGGGCAGCCTTAACTTGGTGGAAGTTCATCCAAGAGGAAAGGGTGAAAGTAGGTAAGCAACCACTAGCCACCTAGAAAGCAATGGTAGCCAAAATCAAAGAAACCTACCTTCCTGAAGACTATGAAATACAACTTCACCGGAAAAGACAAAATTTGAGACAAAAAGACCTAGATGTCAGTAGCTACACTAAAGAGTTTCAAAAACTATGCATGAGATCCAGAGTAGTGGAGGATGAGAGCATAAAAGTGGCAAGGTACTTGAATGGGTTAAGGTGGAACATCCAGGAAGAGATGAGCTTGTTATGCCCACAAACAGTCGACAAGTGTTATCTATTAGCACTTAAGGTGGAAGAGAAAGGTAGGAGAAAGCAAGAGAAAAACAATAGAGGAAGAGGTAGGGGAAGAGATGGTAGAGGCCATAGAGGCAGTTTTGGGGGAAGGAACATAGATCAACGATCCCAGGGAGAGTCTAAACTTATTGAGAAAAGTGGGGATTCTCAAAGCAAACCCAACTATAGGGGTAGGGGATCAAGCAACCCGAGTAGAGGTAGATCTAATGGACCAGGGAGAGGGTCCTACTTCTCAACCATGAAGTGCTATAACTGCCAAAAGTTGGGCCACCCTGCCTATAGATGCCCAGAGAAACCTAGTTCATCCTATGGAAGTGAAAAGAGGGTAAATTATGTTCAGGAAGATGGATGTAATACCAGAACTTCAGCATTAAACCACCTAGCTTCAGAAGATGGTGAGAGTTTAATGATCAAAAGAGTGTTAATGAAGAAGCCACATAGTACAGAGGCCTCACAGATAAGAGCATTGTTCAGGATTAAGTGTAAAATCATGGGAAAAGTGTGTAAGGTGATCATAGATTCAGGATCCACAGATAATATCATATCAGTGGAAGCAGTAAGCAAACTGAAATTACCAAGGATACAACACAAGGAGCCATACAAGGTCACATGGTTGAATAAGGGACAACATGTGTTAGTAAATGAGCAAGTCTGGGTAGATTTCCATATAGGTGGATATGTAGATAGGATCCTATGTGACATACTTCCTATGGATGCTTGCCACCTATTGTTGGGTAGACCATGGCAGTTTGACCGCAAAGCACAACATGATGGGGAAAGAAACTCCTATTCATTTCAGAAAAATGGAGTAACCTATCAGATTCAATCCCTCATTGAAGAAGGAGAGAGCAGCAACAAAGTACCTAGCATCTTGTTAGTGAATGTGAAAGAGTTCATAAAAATACTAGAAGAGGGTGAAGAAGTGGGATTTGCACTCATAGTAAAACCCAAGGAGGAAAAGGTAGTAAAGAAAGTTGAGATACCATATGAGGTGCAGCAAATCCTCGATAACTTCAAACAAATAATCAGTGATGGTACACCTGCAGCCTTACCACCTTTTAGAGCCATTAGCCATCAAATTGACTCCATACCTGGAGCCTCTTTCCCTAATAAGGCAGCCTACAAGATGACCCCTGAACAAAACAAAGAGGTAGCAAGACAAATACAAGAACTCTTACACCAAGGGATGATTAGGAAAATAATTAGTCCTTGTGCAGTTCCTACAGTGTTGGCACCTAAGAAGGGTCAAACATGGAGACTTTGTACAGATTCCAGAGCCATAAACAAGATCACCATCAGATACAGATTTCCCATACCCAGGATAGATGACTTGATGGATTGTTTGGGGGGTGCACAATATTTCAGCAAGATTGATTTGAAAAGTGGTTACCATCAGATAAGAATCAAAGAGGGGGATGAGTGGAAGACAACTTTCAAAACAAATGAGGGTCTCTATGAGTGGCTTGTTATGCCATTTGGACTCTCTAATGCTCCCAGCACATTCATGAGACTCATGAATGAAGTTTTACATGATTTCATAGGCAAATTTGTTGTTGTGTATTTATATGATATACTCATTTTTTAGTAAGACCAAAGCAGAGCATCTAAAATATTTAGCTATTGTTTTGAGAAAGTTATTTGATGAATAGCTAACCATTAATCTTGAAAAATGTGATTTTAAGTAGCAAGAATTGGTCTATCTTGGTTTTGTTGTATCAGGAGGTAATCTGAAAATGGACCAATCTAAAGTTTTAGCAATAACCAGTTGGCCAACTCCTAAGATAGCCAGTGATGTCAGAAGCTTCCATGGTTTGGCACAGTTTTACAGAAAGTGCATCAGGGGATTCAGTGAGATTTGTTCTCCAATGTTAGACACCATCAAAGGGGGTGTAAAGGTAAAGTTTCAGTGGACAAGTGCAGCCAATAAGGGGTTTGAATTATTGAAAACTAAAGTAGATACTCAACCAGTGCTCATTTTACCTAGTTTTGATAAGATTTTTACTATTGAATGTGATGCTAGTAATATTGTTGTAGGAGCTGTTTTAAGTCAAGAAAATAGACCAGTTGCATTCTTTAGTGAGAAGTTGAATGATGTAAAGAAAAAGTACTCTTCCTATGATTTAGAACATTATGTATTAGTACAAGCACTTAGGAAATGGAGACACTATCTATCTTCTTCCTAAAGAATTTGTTGTTTACACAGATAATCGGGCACTCAATTTCTTGAACTCACAGGATAAACTGAATCATAGGCATGTTAAATGGGTATTATATTTACAAGCTTACACTTTTACTCTTAAGCATAAGAAGGGTCAGTTGAATAAAGTAGCAGATCCTTTGAGTAGAAGGTTGTTAACTATTCATGATATTCAAGTTCAGAGCATTGGTATTGATAGTTTCAAGGACATGTATCCTACTAATGATGATTTTGTTGAAGCTTATAAAGTTTGTCAAGATTTTGAGAATAATTTCCATGGTGCATATGTTGATTTCACTTTGCAGGATGGTTTTTTATTCAGGGGTGGACAGTTGTGTGTTCCAAAGGGTTCTATGAGAGAGAACCTCATTCAAGAGAAGCACAATGGGTGCTTAAGTGGACATTTCGGTCTTAATAAGACCTTAGAGATGGTTCAAAGGTTCTATTATTGGCCTAAGATGCAGAGAGACATCAGGAGGTATGTAGAGCAGTGCTTGGTATGTCAGAAAGCCAAAGGTAATTCCTCTAATGTTGGTTTATATCAGCCTCTTCCCATTCCACATAGACCTTGGGATTGCATTAGTATGGATTTTGTGGTAGGATTACCTAGAACTCAAGTAGGATTTGATAGCATTTTTGTAGTGGTTGACCGATTTAGCAAAATGGCTAATTTTATTCCTTGCAAAACAACACATGATGCAAGTCATATTGCTTATTTATTTTTCAATGAAGTTGTTAAAATACATGGATTGCCTACTAGCATTGTTTCAGATAGTGATGTTAAGTTTCTTGGTCATTTCTGGAAAACATTGTGGAAGAGATTGGGTACTAATCTGTCTTTTGGTTCAGCTTATCATCCACAAACTGATGGCCAAACTGAAGTTGTGAATAGGTCTCTTGGAAACATGCTTAGGTGCTTGACTAAGGACTATGGGTAGAATTGGGATCAACTCATTCATCAAGCAGAATATGCCTACAATGATAGTGTTAACCGGTCTACAGGTAAAAGTCCATTTGAAGTTGTTTATGGAATGCATCCAAGGGGCATAATGGAGTTGAGGGATATCACTAACTTGCATAATAAGAGTGGAACAACAGATGACATGGCTCTCTCCATGAAGGAGGTTCATGAGCAAGTGAGACAAGCTCTCCAGGATACCTCTCAAAAAGTAAAGGCAAGAGTGGATGCTACAAAGAGAGATGTTTAGCTCTCCATAGGTGATTGTGTGATGGTTCATTTGAACAAGTCAAGGCTACAAAATAGAGTTCCAAGAAAACTTCAGATGAGGAGGATAGGCCCTTGCAAGATCTTGGTTAAGTATGGGTCTAATGCTTACAAAGTTGATTTTCCTACTCATGTTTCTTTGTCCCCCATTTTTTATGTTGCAGATCTAATTGCTTTCAACGGGCAGCCACCTGAGGAGATTCAAAGAGTTTCAGATGTTTCTCAATCCCTTTCTGATCTATCTCTCCCTTCTCTTTCTTTTCCCCAAGCTGAACAGGTTCTAGACTCCAGAATTCTCAAAAAGACAAGAAATCAAACCTACATGGAGCATCTCAACAAATGGAAGGAGCAGCCAATCTCAAAGGCCACCTGGATACCTTAAGTTGACTTTCAGAAAGTTGGCATTCCTTCTTCTTTGCTGCCTCAAGGAGTCACATGACTTCTTTGTTTTGGGGGAAGTATGGTGCAGGAGCACCTAGTTGAGTAAAACTCCCATTTTTGAGTATTTAATGATTTAATGTTTGTAAAGTCTTGTGTTAGGTTGATTATCTTCTTTTAATTTGTTTTGGGTCATGTTTAGTGGTTTTGATCTCATTTTGGGCTCTAGAGATCAAGTTTTGCCTTTTAGCCTTGAGTTGACAATTTTTGGCAAAAGTGTGCAAAATTGCCAAAAAGGTCTTCTAATGCTTTCCAAAGCATTGGGACATGTTTTTTAGGTTTTTTTAGGTATGTCTAAGTTGTTTAGACAAGTTGATAAGGTTAGATTGTGAAAAATGCATCTTGGAGCAAGAAAAGTTGTCATTTGGCTTGAAAAGTTGTCAAAAGTTGTCATTTTTGGGTTTTTCTTGAAAAATGAAGTTATGAAAGCCCCATGTCCATGCTAAGGCTTGATAACCAACTAGAAAAAATATAAAAGGCCTCCCTTTTCCTTGTAAAGGGTTGGCATTTGTATTTACAAGAGAATCCTAATAGAAATCATGCTCTTTTTGGCTTTTATGACTGTTTTGTCTTCTTTGGAGTAACAGTTCGTACTGTAGCACTCTTGTTCATACTGTACCTTCTGGGAGGTGTTAAAATTGATTATTACATGCACAACAAGTGAATATTGTTCTGGTTTCTTTTGTAGAATTGGTTTGTACAAAATATTTGCAAACTGTGAGTCTGTTGCCCTACCAGGGGTTTGGAGTTTAGAAATGCATCATCTTTGTTGATCCAGGTCTGGGATCCCTCCAATGGATTCTTCCAAGTTGAGTCATGTCTATATAATGTACATATCTTACATTTTGTTCCAGAGAAGTGTTTGGAAGATGCACTTGAGTGAATACTAGGCAAGTGTTTGTCATTTGGCTAGTAGCATGAACAAAACTCAAAGTTTGCACTCAAAAGTAATTTGGGTGAGAAAATGAATGTGACCTTGGTCTGGACATTTGGCCAAGCGATTTGAAGCATCATCTTGGCTTTTTGGATTAGCTTGTTTATTAAAACATTGCTATTTTTGTAAACAAACAATGAGTTCACTGTTTTTTGAATGATATTTGTAAAATGCTCATTGGAACGCTTCCAAAAGCATCATCCATGCCTTGTAATTGAGAAGGAAATGTAATAGGAGTTTCTCCAGTATTTTGTAGACCTCTTTGAGGTATTCTTCCTATACAAACTCTTCTTTATGCAGGTCTAAAGAGATGGCAACAGTTGACTGGTAAAAGGCAGAAAAAGGACTGTGATAGGGGCAATTTACTGTTTTCTCACTTTCTTGCCAAGTGTTTGGCATTTTGATTGTAGGGAAGAAATAGAGGAATGTTCCTTATCATGTGGCATAGGTCCTAATCAATTGTGGAGGCTTGAAGAGTGGAGTTAGAGAGACTTTGCAAAATTACTTGCTCCAAACCCTACCAAACCCTCCAAATATGCCACAAAAGGTGGACAGTCCTAAATCTGCAAACAGCAGGCTAAACCTTGAAAATATTTGAGAATACACCCCTAAGAAATCATCCAAAACAATCTTGAGGGATGAAATTCCCATCATTGACCAACAAGAGCAAAATAAGGCCAATTAGGCCTCCACGGGCTAGTAGCCCTTTAGGACTGCATAACACACAAATGACTATTTTTTATCAACAACATGAACCTGATGGAAAAGTGAAATTTGGGACTTATGAAACATAGTGAGGAAAATCCTAAGCACTCAAACAAGTGTTACTTGGGACCCTTAGACAATGTGCAGCCTCATGAGGGGGTAGTTGATCTTAGTTGATGAACTTGAGCAAGCTAAGGGTTATAGACCTTAAACAAAATTGTGAGCATTCAAAGGTGAGTAATACCTTATTGCCCCTACATTCCCATGTGGAAGTCCCCTAGTACACTCTGAAACATAAGGCTGAAGGCCCCAAGAACCAAGAATGAGAATGTGTAGTTGGAAGGAATAAGCAATTTGAGTAGATCTATGCATGGGCGAGAGCCATCACCTAAAAGGGAGTTTATTAGGCAAGTGAACCATGGAGTACTTCACATTATAACACAAGACAGATTGTGTAGACAAACACAACAGACCCTACAAGTCTTTGGGTAATAAATTGATCCTTTTTTAGCAAATTAGCCTTGTGAGCACTTTCCTAGAAAGCTCCCTATCATAGTGGTATCAAAGCCAACAAAAGATTTAGGAGGAAAGAAACATTAGGCAAACATGGTGACCAATGCAGAACTGGCTAAGAAGCTTCAGGAGCAAGAAGAGGAAAATAGGGCACTTAGAGAAAGATTATATCAACTAGGAATGAAACTAGCCGAAGTAGAAGTCAAAACTAAAGAGGTCAAGGATAAGGTTGGAGATCAGGGTAAAATGATGGCAATAGAGGATGAAGTCCCAATGCCCGACCCTGTCATTGAGAAAGAACCATTCTTGAAAGCCTTGGGAGCTATGAGTGGTAAGACCTTAGAAGGAGTGGCCCTTTTCAGTGGGAAGATGGATCCAGATGCTCTAATAGAGTGGATTGAAGGGTTAGAAAACTATTTTGAGTGTAATGGTCACCTGAAGCACAAAACGTTAAGGTGGCAAAATCAAGGCTGAGATGGGTAGCCTTAACTTGGTGGAAGCTCATCCAAGAGGAAAGGGTGAAAGTAAGTAAGCAACCACTAGCCACTTGGAAATCAATGGTAGCCAAAATCAAAGAAACCTACCTTCCTGAAGACTATGAAATATAACTTCACCGGAAAAGACAAAATTTGAGACAAAAAGACCTAGATGTCAGTAGCTACACTAAAGAGTTTCAAAAACTGTGCATGAGATCAAGAATAGTGGAGGATGAGAGCATAAAAGTGGCAAGGTACTTGAATGGGTTAAGGTGGAACATCCAGGAAGAGATGAGCTTGTTATGCCCACAAACAGTCCACAAGTGTTATCAATTGGCACTTTAGGCGGAAGAGAAAGGTAGGAGAAAGCAAGAGAAAAACAATAAAGGAAGAGGTAGGGGAAAAGATGGTAGAGGCCATAGAGGCAGTTTTGGGGGAAGGATAATAGATCAATGATCCCAGGGAGAGTCTAAACTTATTGAGCAAAGTAGGGATTCTCAGAGTGAACCCAACTATAGGGGTAGGGGATCAAGCAACCCGAGTAGAGGTAGATCTAATGGACCAGGGAAAGGGTCCTATTTCTCAACCATGAAGTGCTATAACTGCCAAAAGTTGGGCCACCCTGCCTATAGATGCCCAGAGAAGCCTAGTTCATCCTATGGAGGTGAAAAGAGGGTAAATTATGTTCAAGAAGATGGATGTAATACCAGAACTTCAACATTGAACCACCTAGCTTCAGAAGATGGTGCGATTTTAATGATCAAAAGAGTGTTAATGAAGAAGCCACATAGTATAGAGGCCTCACAGAGAAGAGCATTGTTCAGGATTAAGTGTAAAATAATGGGAAAAGTGTGTAAGGTGATTATAGATTCAGGATCCACAGATAACATCATATCAGAGGAAGCAGTAAGCAAACTGAAACTACCAAGGATACAACACAAGGAGCCATACAAGGTCACATTGTTGAATAAGGGACAACATGTGTTAGTAAATGAGCAAGCCTGGGTAGATTTCCACATAGGTGGATATGTAGATAGGATCCTATGTGGCATACTTCCTATGCATGCTTGCCACCTACTGTTGGGTAGACCATGGCAGTTTGACCGCAAAGCACAACATGATGGGGAAAGAAACTCCTATTCATTTCAGAAAAATGGAGTAACCTATCAGATTCAATCCCTCATTGAAGAAGGAGAGAGCAGCAAAAATTACCTAACATCTTGTTAGTGAATGAGAAAGAGTTCATAAAAACACTAGAAGAGGGTGAAGGAGTGGGATTTGCACTCATAGTAAAACCCAAGGAGGAAAAGGTAGAAAAGAAAGTTGAGATACCATATGAGGTGCAACAAATCCTTGATAACTTCAAACAAATAATCAGTGATGGTATACTTGCACCCTTACCACCTTCTAGAGCCATTAGCCATCAAATTGACTCCATACCTGGAGCCTCTTTGCCCAATAAGGCAACCTACAAGATGACCCCTAAAACAAACAAAGAGGTAGCAAGACAAATACAAGAACTCTTAGACCAAGGGCTAATTAGGAAAAGAATTAGTCCTTGTGCAGTGCCTACAGTGTTGGCACCTAAGAAGGGTGGATCATGGAGACTTTGTACAGATTCCAGAGCCATAAACAAGATCACCATCATATACAGATTTCCCATACCCAGGATAGGGGAATTGATGGATTGTTTGGGTGGTGCACAGTATTTTAGCAAGATTGATTTGAAGAGTGGTTACCATCAAATAAGAATCAAAGAGGGGGATGAGTGGAAGACAACTTTCAAA
The DNA here is from genome assembly GCF_030272615.1 of Cryptomeria japonica. Taxonomy (NCBI): domain Eukaryota; kingdom Viridiplantae; phylum Streptophyta; class Pinopsida; order Cupressales; family Cupressaceae; genus Cryptomeria; species Cryptomeria japonica. Next base: position 392,848,421 of record NC_081410.1, read on the forward strand.
ACAAATAAGGGCTCTATGAGTGGCTTGTTATGTCATTTGGACTCTCTAATGCTCCCAGCACATTCATGAGACTCATGAATGAAGTTTTACATGATTTCATAGGAAAATTTATTGTTGTGTATTTAGATGATATACTCATTTTCAGTAAGACCAAAGCAAAGCATCTAAAACATTTAGCTATTGTTTTGAGAAAGTTATTTGATGAACAACTAACCATTAATCTTGAAAAATGTGATTTTATGAAGCAAGAATTGGTCTATCTTGGTTTTGTTGTATCAGGAGACAATTTGAAAATGGATCAATCTAAAGTTGCAGCAATAACCAGTTGGCCAACTCCTAAGACAACCAGTGATGTCAGGAGCTTCCATGGTTTGGCATAGTTTTATAGAAAGTTCATCAAGTGATTCAGTGAGATTTCTGCTCCAATGTTAGACACCATCAAAGGGGGTGTAAAGGTAAAGTTTCAATGGACAAGTGCAGCCAATAAGTGGTTTGAATTATTGAAAACTAAAGTAGCTACTCAACCAGTGCTCATTTTACCTAGTTTTGATAAGCTTTTTACTATTGAATGTGATGCTAGTAATATTGTTGTAGGAGTTGTTTTAAGTCAAGAAAATAGACCAGTTGCATTCTTTAGTGAGAAGTTGAATGATGCAAAGAAAAAGTACTCTTCCTATGATTTATAACTTTATGCATTAGTACAAGCACTTAGGAAATGGAGACACTATCTTCTTCCTAAGGAATTTGTTGTTTACACAGATAATCAGGCACTCAGTTTCTTGAACTCATGGGATAAACTGAATCATAGGCATGTTAAATGGGTATTATATTTACAAGCTTACACTTTTACTCTTAAGCATAAGAAGGGTCAGTTGAATAAAGTAGCAGATGCTTTGAGTAGAAGGTTCTTAACTATTCATGAGATTCAAGTTCAGAGCATTGGTATTGATAGTTTCAAGGACATGTATCCTACTGATGATGATTTTGTTGAAGCTTATAAAGTTTGTCAAGATTTTGAGAATAATTTCCATGGTGCATATGCTGATTTCACTTTGCAGGATGGTTTTTTATTCAGGGGTGGACAGTTGTGTGTTCCAAAGGGTTCTATGAGAGAGAACCTCATTCAAGAGAAGCACAATGGGTGCTTAAGTGGACATTTCGGTCTCAATAAGACCTTAGAGCTGGTTCAAAGGTTCTATTATTGGCCTAAGATGCAGAGAGACATCAGGAGGTATGTAGAGTAGTGGTTGGTATGTCAGAAAGCCAAAGGTAATTCCTCTAATGCTGGTTTATATTGGCCTCTTCCCATTCCACATAGGCCTTGGGATTGCATTAGTATGTATTTTGTGGTAGGATTACCTAGAACTCAAGCAGGATTTGATAGCATTTTTGTAGTGGTTGACCGATTTAGCAAAATGGCTCATTTTATTCCTTGAAAAACACCACATGATGCAAGTCATATTGCTTATTTGTTTTTCAAGGAAGTTGTTAGAATACATGGATTGCCTACTAGCATTGTTTCAGATAGGGATGTTAAGTTTCTTGGTCATTTCTGGAAAATATTGTGGAAGAGATTGGGTACTAATCTCTCTTTTGGTTCATGTTATCATCCACAAACTGATGGCCAAAGTGAAGTTGTGAATAGGTCTCTTGGAAACATGCTTAGGTGCTTGACTAAGGACTATGGGCAGAGTTGGGATCAGCTCATTCATCAAGCAGAATATGCCTACAATGACAGTGTTAACCGGTCTACAGGTAAAAGTCCATTTGAAGTTGTTTATGGAATGCATCCAAGGGGAATAATGGAGTTGAGGGATATCACTAACTTGTAGCATAAGAGTGGAACAGTAGATGACATGGCTCTCTCCATGAAGGAGGTTCATAAGCAAGTGAGATAAGCTCTCCAGGATACCTCTCAAAAAGTAAAGGCAAGAGTGGATGCTACAAAGAGAGATGTTCAATTCTCCATAGGTGATTATGAGATGGTTCATTTGAACAAGGCAAGGCTACAAAAGGGATTTCCAAGAAAACTTCAGATGAGGAGGATAGGCCCTTGCAAGATCTTGGCTAAGTATGGGTCTAATGCTTACAAAGTTGATTTGCCTACTCATGTTTCTTTGTCCCCCATTTTTAATGTTGCACATCTGATTGCTTTCAAAGGGCAGCCATCTGACTTCTTTGTTTTGGGGGGAGTATGGTGCAGGAGCACCTAGTTGAGTAAAACTCCCATTTTTGAGTATTTAATGATTTAATGTTTGTAAAGTCTTGTGTTAGGTTGATTATGTTGTTTTAATTTTTTTTGGGTCATGTTTAGTGGTTTTGATCTCATTTTGGGCTCTAGAGATCAAGTTTTGCCTTTTAGGCCTTGAGTTGACAATTTTTGGCAAAAGTGTGCAAAATTTCCAAAAAGGTCTTCTAATTCTTTCCAAATCATTGGGACATGTTTTTTAGGTGTTTTTAGGCATGTCTAAGTTGTTTAGACAAGTTGATAAGGTTAGATTGTGAAAAATGCATCTTGGAGCAAGAAAAGTTGTCATTTGGCTTGAAAAGTTGTCAAAAGTTGTCATTTTTGGGTTTTTCTTGAAAAATGAAGTTATGAAAGCCCCATGTCCATAATAAGGCTTGATAACCAACTGGAAAAACTATAAAAGGCCTCCCTTTTCCTTGGAAAGGGTTGGCATTTGTATTTACAAGAGAATCCTAATAGAAATCATGCTCTTTTTGGCTTTTATGACTGTTTTGTCTTCTTTGGAGTAACAGTCCATACTGTAGCACTCTTGTCCATACTGTACCTTTTGGGAGGTGTTAATATTGATTATTCCATGCACAACAAGTGAATATTATTTTGGTGTCTTTTGTAAAATTGGTTTGTACAAAATATTTGCAAACTGTGAGTCTGCTGCCCTACCAGGGGCTTAGAGTTTAGAAATGCATCAACTTGGTTGATCCAAGTCTGGGATCCCTCCAATGGATTCTTCCAATTCGACTCATGTGTATATAATGTACATATCTTTCATTTTGTGCCAGAGAAGTGTTTGGAAGATGCACTTGAGTGAATACTAGGCAAGTGTTTGTCATTTGGCTAGTAGCATGAACAAAACTCAAAGTTTGCACTCAAAAGTAATTTGGGTGAGAAAATGAATGTGACAGTGGTCTGTACATTTGTCCAAGGGCTTTGAAGCATCATCTTGGCTTGTTGGATTATCTTGTTTATTCACATATTCCTATTTTTGTAAACAAACAGTGAGTTCACTGTTTTGTGAATGGTATTTGTAAAATGCTCATTGGAATGCTTCCAAAAGCATCATCCATGCCTTGTAATTGAGAAGGCAATGTAATAGGAGTTTATCCATTATTTTGTAGACCTCTTTGAGGTATTCTTCCTATACAAACTCTTCTTTATGCTGGTCTAAAGAGATGACAACAATTGACTGGTAAAAGGCAAAAAAAGGACAGTGAAAGGGTCAATTTATTGTTTTCTCACTTGCTTGCCAAGTGTTTGGCATTTTGATTGCAGGGAAGAAACAAAGGAAGGTCCCTTATGATGTGGCAGAGGTCCTAAGCCATTGTGGAGGCTTGAAGAGTGAAGTTAGAGAGTTTTTCCAAAATTACTTGCTCCAAACCCTACCAAACCCTCCAAATATGCCACAAAAGGTGGACAGTCCTAAATCTGCAAACAGCAGGCTAAACCTTGAAAATATTTGAGAATACACCCCTAAGAAATCATCCAAAACAATCTTGAGGGATGAAATTCCCATCATTGACCAGCAAGAGCAAAATAAGGCCAATTAGGCCTCCACGGGCTAGTAGCCCTTTAGGACTGCATAACACACAAATGACTGTTTTTTATCAACAGCATGAACCTGATGGAAAAGTGAAATTTGGGACTTATGAAACATAGTGAGGAAAATCCTAAGCACTCAAACAAGTGTTACTTGGGACCCTCAGACAATGTGCAGCCTCATGAGGGGGTAGTTGATCTTAGTTGATGAACTTGAGCAAGCTAAGGGTTATAGACCTTAAACAAAATTGTGAGCATTCAAAGGTGAGTAATACCTTATTGCCCCTACATTCCCATGTGGAAGACCCCTAGTACACTCTGAAACATAAGTCTGAAGGCCCCAAGAACCAAGAATGAGAATGTGTAGTTGGAAGGAATAAGCAATTTGAGTAGATCTATGCATGGGCGAGAGCCATCACCTAAAAGGGAGTTTATTAGGCAAGTGAACCATGGAGTACTTGGCATTATAACACAAGATAGATTGTGTAGACAAACACATCAGACCCTACAAGTCTTTGGGTAATAAATTGATCCTTTTTGAGCAAATTAGCCTTGTGAGCACTTTCCTAGCAAGCTCCCTATGAACATGTATGAAGAATAATCCCCTATAGTCTTCATTCCAACTTGGTGTCTCAATTCTTCTGAAGATGACTTTCTATATGGAGAAGATATTCTCATTCATCCATCACTAACAGTTGAAGATGAAAAATTTTCTAAGGAAATCAAAGGTGTGATACCTAATGGACAACCTTGTATGGATATGACTAGTGGAGAAGTAACCATAGGTAAAATTTTGCAGACATATTCTTTATCTTAAAAAGTGGAGACCTTTACTGAACTTCTAGATCACCCCCAAGTGAAAGAAGATGAACCATCAAGCATCCACTCTTTATCATACATGCCACCTGTGTATGAAGTTTTCAAATTTCATGAAGAGTGTGATGAAGAGGAATCATTGGGACAAGATAACACAAAAAGTAATGTATATGTCTATGAGCAGGTTGAAAATGAAATCTATGTAGGTATATCAACAAATGTCCCTATCTTGATGGAATTACAATCTATGCCTTATGAAGTATTCAAGGTTCAAAGCAATCCTTTTTGAATCTTTAGATCAAGAAGACACCCCTATACAAGATGATAGTTTTGGGAACTATACCAAAAATGCAGAGATAAATGGGGTAATGGATGATATAATGAAAGAGCCCAATGAAGTTAATTATCACAATGTTTGTATCCTAGATTGGTGTTTAAAGGCTTCAAATTATAACTTATCCTATGGTGAAAGTGTGTCCCTTAATCTTTTGTTTTCAGATGAGTGTATTTCTACAGGTGATTTTCAAGTTGATATTCAAGAACATTATTCAATGGTTATGTCTACTCAAGTCTCTTCACATCTCAGATTATATGAAGGTTGTCCAATTCATGGGTTACTGTCTTCTAATCCAAATCATTAAAAGGATCTTTAGATGGCAAAATTCAATATACTTAATATGATGCTAGACCACATAATCAATATCACAGAAAGTGGTACCCAAATGTTTCAAGAGAGCCTGCAGATTTATGATGAGAGATGGTTGTTTGGTTCATTGCTCAAAGATATTTATCATCTTATACATGTTTATCTTTCCAACCTACTAATCTTACAGGTGTCAAATGGATGCACGCCACTTTTCTGTAAAGGTGCCTATTTCTCTCAGCCTGTGAATGGTTTTGTATGAAAATTGTGGAGAAGTTTGAGGTGGGCTTTGCCTACCATGTACATACTTTAGTTAGAAGTTTTGTTGTGCATCCCATTTTTGGTTTGTGTCTGGTTTCTCCATCTATTCCCTATGTTGTTTCCTCTTTGACTTTGTTGCCCAATGGATAGTGCACTAGCCTGCGAAACCAGAGATTTTGGGTTCATCCTGCGTCCTTTGTAGTCCTTGTCCCTAGTCAGAGCCAGTTGTTGCCCCATATTTGACATACCTAAAATTTGAACTTCAAATTGGTCTCAATGTTGAATGAAGACCCAAATATGTGTTTATGTGTAACGAGTGAGCATGTGATCCAAGGTTGTTGTCAATCAAAATATGAAAAATGAATGAGTTTTGAAAATTACAAAGAATTGAAAGAAATCATTTTGTGAACATGTCCTAAGCATCATTTTATATCACATGACCATTTTTTGCCTAAACCTAGTTCACAGTTTTCCATATTTTAAACTTTCAAATTTTGATGTCCCTCGCTCATAAATAATTAAAATCCCTCATCCTAGGTATCATCATGAGTAATAAATGATGATTTTTTCTCACTTCCCTACCACCAACATGTGTTTCAAATTTCAGAGCCTAACTCCTTACCATTTAAAAGTTATGTTCGTTTTTCCTAAACTTGGGTATTAAATTTTAATGGGAAATATTTAAATTATTTTTCAAAAATAATTTAATAGTTTAGACGAGGTTTCTACATATTTCCTATTGAGATAATTTGGGAGGAAAAGTTATTTAAAAATAGCATTATTTTCATTTCCCCTTTCTCCCACTTCGTGGTCAATGGTTCCTAAAGGTCAAAATCATAACCCTTGAGAGAAAATAGTTAGGAATGCTCCATTTTCGAGCATTCTTAACCCAAATTTATAACCTCAAAAAGAAAAGGTTAGGATTGCTCCAAAATGGAGCATCTCCAACCTTATTTTCTAACCTTGTGTGGGCCCACTTTATGAGTTACATTAAAAGATTAGAAATGCTCCGTTTTGGAGCATCCTTAACCTTTTTCACAAGATGAATAAAAGATGCTTAAAGAAATGTCATCTTATGGAATGTTTGCCAGAGTGCCTCAAACGAAATGAAGTCTCATGGCGTTACATAGTTGTAAAATGTGCACAAAATGGATTTTGCATGGAAGCTCTCAAAAATCTTTGAATAAATGAAGCACGTATTTTGACATTGCAAGCTTTGTTTGCATTCTTTAATGGAAGAAAGGTATACATACATTAGTCATGTGAACCTATGGTGGTTGTGTTGAGATGTTTTGTAAATCAGTACAAAGCTAGAAAAAGTGATTCTATGAATAAAGATGGAAAATGCTTCGAAGAAAAATGGTCTCATCAATGTCGCAACTTTCACCCTTCCCATGCATGTTAAATTTGGAAAGAGACAATGTCGTGAAGCGTTTGACAAATGCAAATCGTGGAAGCTTAGACAAGGCAAGTGAACTGGTTGACAAATGTCTCAAATTAATGTCATCTCACGACATGCCATGATTGAAGAAATGCAGTATGGGCGTTCACCAAAGCATAATAGAATTCAGGATTTTTGTCAGATTATAGTTGGAAATGCTTTGGTTAAAATATATGCAGATTTGGAATCATGGACAACGCACTCAAACTATTTGAAATAATGTCTCAATGAGATGTCATTGCATGCAATGCAAGGTGTGGATATGTAGACAAGTCACATGAATGGTTTTGATAGAAATCCTCCTTCAAGGAAATTGGCATCTCATGGATTAGAAAGATAGCAAAGAATGTATAATGTCAGCTTCGCACTGCTAGAGACATAAAAGCAAGATGTCGAATTGTATGACAGAATGCCCTGAAGTGATGTCATCTCATGACTGCAATTATTGCAAAATATATGGGAAATAGGGTATTAATGTATGTAAACTGTAGAAATATAGACCAAAATCTGTGAACCGTTGGATAAAAATCCTCAAAGAAATGTGATCTCTGGCATTGTAATCTTTCTGTGAAGTGTGAATGAAAGTTTAAAAGTAAATAATGGTTTACTAAAAATGCAAGCAAAGTTTACGAAGTTTTGAAGAACTTCCAAAATGTCGATGAAAGGAAAATCATAAAGCACCATCTTGGAGGAGTTGTTTAAAGTGCCAATCAAAATATAATGGTTATGTTTCTTGACAAGTTAAAATCTCTTCAAACATTGGTGAAGAAGTTGGTAATAGTTATCAAGTGATAATACTTGATATTCATAAGTGTCCTACGTGCAAAATGTGAAGATGTTGACAATGCATGACAAGAGCTAGACAAAATACAGAGAGGAGACAATTTTGTGACTAGAATGAAAGTGGATAGAGTTATCTCTGACATGAATGAATGTCCATATTTCAAATAGAAGCTACTCCAAATCAAAGAAGACCACCTTTATTTCAGAATATGTTCGATGCAAAGGGTTGATGGATTACTACATCATACACACAATGTGCATGCCCAAGTGTCATCAAGAGAGATGTGGGTGATATTATTACAAGATCAGATGAAGTGGATGAAGGTGGATAAGTGCCTCAGCATAATTCAAGAAATGATGTTTCATCGAAATTGCAAGTTTGAAATTGTCCTTTTTGAAAAGGTGAGTTATGTCACTTATTGTAATTAAAGTTGAATTACAAAATTTATTTTTTGTAAAATTTAGGTAAATCCTAACTTATCTTCAAAAAGGGCAGTTATTCTAAGTAGTTAGGCTAGGTGGTTACAAGTAGTTGTTCTCTCAATCCTATAAACACAAGGCTTTTTCATTGTAAAGGGACTTTTTGATGGGGGGGAACTTTTGATGTTCATACCTCTATACTAAGGGGTTTTTTGAACTTGTATATTTTCAAAAAGAATATGTTGGCCATTTGGTGGAATTGATTATGTGTTGCATTGATGTTTTGTCATTGATGTCAACACTATCTGTTTGGAGGCTTTACTTGTCCCCTTCTAGTCCCTGTAGGTTGAGTGGTTTCTGGTTAACTTGGATCCAACAAGCTCCGGTATGATCTGGTGATGGAATTATCTTGTTCATGATGCTTATACTCATATTTGGTTAGTTGGTTTTGGTCTGGTGTTTGGATGTTGTCCTGCTTGCTGAGAAGCTTGGTTTTTGGTTCTCGCGAGGGTTTCACCAACAGAGCTTTTTGGTGGAGATATTTAATGAATTCCCTAAGTAATGTTGGTGTAGTTTCTGATGGAGTTTTAGGTTGTAGTTGGTGATCTTGTTCAAGACTTGGTGATTGGAGATCATTGTTGAAGCGTGTGGACCTATACCTGGTTCTAGTTGATCTAGGTTATGGACCGACATTGATGTAATGTGTGGATAGGACCTATTGTTGTATTTTTGGGATGTCTTATGTGTCATATATTATTTGTTTGGCCTAAGGCCGACATGGTTTGTAATTATGTAATTGGTTTATTATCTGGTGGCCAACCTGATTGTTTATGGTTGAGGGTTTGTATATATAGATGTAAGATCTCATTGCAGATCATCATGGTCAAGGAATGTAATGTGCGAATAATGTAATATCATTCAGGCAGAGGAGTTGATCGATCATTGGAGATCAAATTGGGTTTATGTATGAGGATTTAGTCCTCCGGTATTGAGCTTAACTGAAACTGTACTTTGGCATAGAAGATGCTATATTTTGCAGTTCAACACTTCTCCGAATTGTAGTCTTAATTTGTATGTAGTCAGTGAGACTCCTTTTATGATGAGCAGTGTGCTCTAGGTTGTTGGCCTTCCTGCAAGTGCATGCCCCTTCATTGTAATTTACATACTTGCTGTAGAAGTATTATCCGACTATGGGTAGGCTTCCCACTGTGGTTTTTACCTTTATCGAGTTTTCCACATACAAATCTTGGTGTTGTATGAATGGCTTTTATTCTGTGATTATTGATTATGATTAATTGGATTAACTATTATTCTGGTATTACTATTTTGGGTTCCGGTATTAATGTATAAATTGCTAATGCTTCCAGTAATATGTGACAACTGATTCACCGCCCCTCTCAGTAATCTTTCGTTTATCTGAACTGTCTAACAATTGGTATAAGATCTTTGGTCCTCTCTGTAGAAAGATTAACCACTCGAGGAAGATCCTATGGCGACTAACAGTTCAAGTTCATCCAGTTCTTCTAGAGATATCTTTCAAAGGGATATACCGAGGCTTGATGAAACAAATTACATAGTATTGAAGATTCAGATGGAGACTCATCTAAGATGTCTTGGCAAGGAGATTTGGGAGATCACACAGAATGGTGTCACACCCTATAATCCAGGATCTAGCAATCCTCCTCGGGCAAACCTGGACAAGTAGCTTGAGAATGATTGCAGAGCAAGAGAAGCCCTCTTGTGTGCACTTTTTGATCAACAAATAATGGGATTAACTGACAAATCATCTGGAAAGGCTATATGGGATAAGTTGGAGATTCTTAATGAAGGTGACCCTACAGTGAAGATTGCTAAACTTGATGGTTACCGAGTGAGATATGAGAACCTGAAGATGGAAGAAGATGAAAGGATTACTGCATTCATGGAAAGGGTAAATGAGATTGTTATGGGAATTCAATTTTGTGGTGGAACTCTGAGCAAAGATGAAATTGTTTCTAAAGTCCCAAGAGCCCTACCACTGACTTACAAAATGAAGGCTACTGCTATTAATGAGTTGAGAACAATGGCTAATACATTTGTCAAAAAAGATACCTTGGTTGGGAAACTATCTGCTTTTGAGCTTGATGAATTTGGACCTTCTGGAGTTGTGAAGACTGAATCTGTTGTTCATGCATCTACATCTACAATCGGTAAGCAAGACTGGAAAGCTTTATATGCAAAAGAGTTAGAAGATACGAAGAGAGAAGATGATGAGTTTGAGCAACTTGAAGAACTATTTGCTAGAACAATATCAAAAGGACCGATAGGAAGTAAGTATGAAGGAAAAACACCTTTTAAATGTTTTGCATGTAATAAGACTGGTCATTTTGCATCTAGATGTCTTGAAAGGAATTCAAGATTTGAAGAAAGAGTTAAAAGATAATTTAAGCCTAACATTGGATATCAAACCAAGTATAGGTTCAAGAAAAATAGAGACAAATCATGCTACATAGCGGATGAGGAAGGCATTACTGATTCAGATGATGAACCCACATAAGACTCTGCTAGTGGATCCAACAATGGGAAAGAATGGGTATTCTTGGCTATCAAGGAAGATGATCCGGCACTGGATGTACTTGAAGAGAAGACACTTGCTGCCAAAATTGAGGACAAGGATGAATGGGTAATTGCCAGTGGTTGTTCACATCATATGGCTAGAGATAAAGGGAAGTTTCTGTCTTTGCAAGAATTTGATGGTGGACTAGTTAGATTTGGAGATGACAATGCATGTATGATAAAAGGAAAAGGAACTATATCATTGGATGGTAAGAACAATACAAACAATGTTTATTATGTTGAAGGTTTAAAGTATAATCTTTTAAGTGTAGGACAATTGGTAGATAAGGGATTTCAATTACAGTTCAAGGATGGGAAATGTAAAATTATTAACAGATCTGGCTTAGAGATTGCAACCGGTACACAGACAAAAGGTAATATCTTTCATTTGAACTCCGGTGAGAAAACATGTTTGATTACACAGATTGATGAAAGTTGGTTATGGCATAAAAGGCCGTGTCATGTGAATTTTGATTGCATTGTGAAGATCAGTTCAACTAAGACACTTAGGGATATACCTAAGATTATGAAGCCTATAATCCAGTATGTAAAGAATGTCAAAGGGTAAATAGGTCAGAAACTCTTTTAGAAGTATACAAGATAAATCAAATGATGTTCTTGATCTTATTCATACTGATTTGTGTGGCCTTGCTAGAGTTAAAAGTTTTCATGGTGATAGATATTTCATGCTAATCATTGATGATTATTCTAGAATGATGCGGGTTACTTTTTTGAGAAAAAAATTTGAAGCATTTGAAAAGTTTAAAATCTTTAAGGCTAAAGTGAAAACTAAGATAGGATTGAAGATTAAATGTTTGAGATCAGATCATGGTGGAGAATTCACATCTGGTGAGTTTAATAACTTTTGTGACAAGTATGGTATAAGAAGACAATTTTCTGCTCCCCGGACACCTCAGCAGAATGGACTTGTGGAAAGGAAGAACAAAACTATCTTGGATGCTACTAGAACAATGATGATGGAAGCTAATCTACCTCATATCTACTGGAGAGAAGCAGTGAGTACAACTGTTTATACATTCAATAGAGTACATATCAAAGGAGAAACCAACAAGACACCTTATGAATTATGGTCTGGCAATACACCTACAGTTAAGTATTTCAAAATTTTTGCTAGTAAATGTTATATCAGGAGAGATGATACTATTGGAAAATTTGATCCTATATGTGGTGAAGGCATATTTCTTGGTTATTCTAATGAAAGAAAAGCATATAGATGTTATAACAAGAGAATACAAAGGATTGTGGAGAGTGCTAATGTCAAAGTAGATGAGCTAAGCAAAAGTCAAATCAAAGTTTATGAGAAGGAACCAACAGTGGAAATGATTATATCTAAACCGGTAGCACCTTTACCCGAATAGAGAGTTGAACTAGCTACTCTAGCAACATCAGAGAATTTTATAGTAACTGAAGAACAGGGAAGAGGAACAGAAAGTCAGAAGACTCCTAGGTATGTGAGATTGAATCATTCTGAAGATCAAATCATTGGGGATAAGAACAATGGAGTGATGACAAGAAGAAGACCGACAACTAATGAGGTATATTTAATTTCACAAGTTGAACCAGTATCAGTAATTGAGGCTTGTAAAGATGAACATTGGTTAAAAGCTATGGAAGAAGAATTAGATCACATTGAGAAAAATAATACATGGAGTTTGGTTCCCCGACCTAAAAATAAAACTGTCATTGGAACTAAATGAGTTTTTAGGAATAAATTGAATAAGGATGGTAAAGTTATAAGGAATAAGGCTAGATTGGTTTGTAAAGGATATTCTCAAATGGTAGGAATTGATTATGGAGAGACTTTTGCACTGGTAGCTAGGATTGAAGCTGTAAGATTATTTCTTGCCTATGCTGCTTATAAAAACTACAAAGTTTATCAGATGGATGTTAAATGTGCATTGTTGAATGGGGATCTTGATGAGGAAGTTTATATTGAGAAACTTGGTGGTTTTTCACTATCAGATGATACTAATATGGGTTGTAGGTTAAGGAAAGCTTTATATGGACTGAAACAAGCACCTAGAGCTTGGTATGCAAGTTTGGATAAATACCTTTTGAAGCTTGGCTTTACTAAAGGTAGTGCTAACAATAATTTATATTATAAAACCACTGATGATGATATACTCATTGTTGAAGTATTTGTTGATGACATTATTTTTGGAGGTGAAGATAAATTATGCTTAGAATTTTCTAAAAATATGGAAAAAGAATTTGAGATGTCTATGATTGGTGAGATGAAATTTTTCTTAGGTTTGCAGATTACTCAGACTGACAAATGCATTTTTATCTGTCAAACTAAATATTCTAAGGAATTATTAAAGAAATTTGGTATGGGATATTCTAAATCAGTAAGTACACCTATGGTTACAAGTGAGAAATTGACAAGAAAAGATGTTTCTGCACCATTAAATCCTACAAGATACAAATCTATGATTAGAGGTCTACTTTATTTGACTTAAACTAGACCAGAAATTATGAATGTTGTTTGTATTGTTTCAAGATTTCAAAGTGATCCTAGAGAAAATCATGAGATGGCGGTGAAAAGGATTTTTAGATACTTGCAAGGTATATCAGAATATGGCTTATGGTACCCTAAGGATGATGACTTCGCTTTATGTGCATATACAGATGTTGATTGGGCTGGAGATGTTGATGACCGAAAAAGTACTTCCGATGGAGATTTCTTTCTTGAAAAGAAGTTAGTTTCATGGATTAGCAAGAAACAGTCATGTACTTCTCTATGTATTGTTGAAGCTAAGTATATTGTTGTTGCTACTAACTATACACAAGTTTAATGGATGAAACAAATGTTGAAGGATATAAAAGTGGATTGTGATGCACCGGTAGTTATTCATTGTGATAACTCTGCTGCTATTGATATATCAAAGAATCTGATATTTCAGTCTAAGACAAAGCACATATCTATCAAGTATAACTTTTTGAAGGAGAAGGTGGAAGCAAATGAAGTTAAACAGGTTTATGTGAACACTAAAGAGAAAATTGCAGATATTTTTACTAAAACTTTATCCAAGGAATCATTTGAGTACGTGAGAGACAGATTGGGGGTTTCTTCCCCTCCGACAGAGACTTGATTGATGCATTTTTGCATCAGTCCGACATGCATTATCATAAATACTATTCATTCTGACATTGATGTGGGATGCTACTGCTCAAGGGGAGTAGTCAGCTTTTGAGATTCAGAGGTTTATATTTCTGCTTTGATATTTCTGTTGGATTTTTGGCATTGATGTCAAAGGGGGAGTGATATTGATATGAAAAAGTTAAAGAAAGAAAGTCAAAGGGGGAGTGATATTGGAAGAGATAAAGATATTGATATTCAGAGCTATCTATGGGAGATTGTTGGTTGTCTTCCACAAGGGGGACTTGTTTGGCATTTCTTGGTACTTAGATGTTTTTCACATCTAGTGTTGCCATCAATGCCAAAGGGGGGTATTCTTGGCCATTTGGTGGAATTGATTATGTGTTGCATTGATGTCAACACTATCTGTTTGGATGCTTTACTGACACCCTTCTAGTCCTGGTAGGTTGAGTGGTTTCTGGTTAACTTGGATCCGGTAGGCTCCAGTATGATCTGGTAATGGAATTGGCTTGTTCATGATTCTTATACTCATATTTGGTTAGTTGGTTTTGGTCTGGTGTTTGGATGTTGTCCTGCTTGCTGAGAAGCTTGGTTTCTGGTTCCGACGAGGGTTTCATCGGAAGAGATTTTTGGTGGAGATATTTGATGAATTGCCTAAGTAATGTTGGTGCAGCTTCTGATGGAGTTTTAGGTTGTTGTTGGTGATCTTGTTCGAGACTTGGCGATTGGAGATCATTGCTGAAGCGTGTGGACCTATACTTGGTCTCGGTTGATCTAGGTTATGGACCGACATTGATGTAACGTGTGGATAGGACCTATTGTTGTATTTTCGGGATGTCTTATGTGTTGGATACTATTTGTTTGGCCTAAGACCGACATGGTTTGTAATTATGTAATTGGTTTATTATCTGGTGGCCGACCTGATTGTTTATGGTCAAGGGTTTGTATATATAGATGTAAGATCTCATTGCAAATCATCATGGTTAATGCAAGTGGTCATGGTCAAGGAACGTAATGTGAAAGTAATGTAATATCATTCAGGCAGAGGAGTTGATCAATCATTGGAGATTGAATTGGGTTTATGTATGAGGATTTATTCCTTCGGTATTGAGCTTAACCAAAATTGTACTCTGGCATAGGAGATGCTATCTTTTGCAGTTCAACACTTCTCTGGATTGTAGTTTGGATTTGTATGTAGTTAGTGAGACTCCTTTTGTGACGAGCAGTGTGCCCTAGGCTATTGGCCTTCTTGCAAGTGCATGCCCCTTCATTGTAATTCACATACTTACTGCATAAGTATTATCTGACTGTAGGTAGGCTTCCCACCATGGTTTTTCTATTTACCGGGTTTTCACGTACAAATCTTGGTGTTGTGTGAATGGATTTTATTCTGTGATTATTGATTATGCTTAATTGGGTTAACTGCTATTCTGGTATTACTGTTTTGGGTTTCGGTATTAATGTATAAATTGCTAATGCTTCCAATAATCTGTGACAACTAATTCACCCCCCCTCTCAGTTGTCTTCCGATTATCTGAACTGTCTAATAGAATAATGAAGAATGCATTGAGTTCGTGTGTCTTGAATGTATTCATGACTTATTGTTATTAATTTCTTGTATGGTGAATTATTAATCCCTTTATGTATTGGTGAAATCTATTGATGAAACACATCATTTCATGGTATCTTGACTTGCATGTGCTAGTACAACCTATCTCTTCGTATGTCGAGGTTTATTGTACTTCTTTCATCATCGTTGCATGAATAACCTATTTGGTGGTAACCCCTTTTATAATTGTTATCATTTATGGAATCCTACTTGGTATTCGTATGTCTTCTAGTAGGGTTTATGTTATTAATCTTGTTTAAGTTCTATGTTTTCTCCTTTATGTACTTTCAGGTTAAAAGTACACAAAAATCCTAAATACCCTTATCATACGAGGGAGCTGCCCCTTTCAAACGCAGAGGAAGATTGTGGTTTTACTCCAATCTCTCCAGCTGTTTGCACGATTTTCACTACTCTTTGGGAAAACATGGTTAGTTTCAAGAAAAAAACCACAGTGACAAATCCGTTTACTAATAGACTCCAAAGGTCATTCTACTGAATGACATTCTCTCCCTTACCTTACCGGTGCACTGCAACATAAGGTGATATCAAAGATATCTCATTTCTATATGCATCCATGATAGTGCAACACATACATCTCTTATACCGATATCCTGCCTATACCGGTTGACATCAATGACAACACAATGCCAATAGGTCTCTAGAACTTTTATCAATTACATCCCTTGAACAAAAGGGAAAATGTTCATTTTACATTAGATGATCTTTTGAGGATGCTTTTTTATGTTGCTTTTGATTGTAAAACAATTTAAACTCAATATGAGAAGATTCTGAGCACAACCTTGTCCCTACTACTTATGAAGTCAAGGCTTAATTAGAAGTGAGATTCAATACACAAGACAAAATTATTGTCAAATTGAATACAATTCACGACTGATTGACATCAAGGTGCAGTCATGAGAGTGAGTCTATACATGGGATCAAATTGTCAATGCCAAGGCCAGGGAGTTTATCACAACTGAGAAAACATGATCACATTTATACCACGATGACAAAAGCAACTATAACAACGCTAAATACCAAGCTGCCGACCTTTAACTTCTATTAAAGCAACATAGGATTGTTAAGAAAATGAACTGTTTGACCATACCAATACTAAGGAAGCTTATAATAGTGAATCTAGTATGTGTTTACATGGATGAAAAGTGTCACTGTATCTGATATTGTGTGCACAAAAGCAACCATAACAATGCTAAAAACCAAGTTGCAGACCTTTAAGTGCCATTAAAGCAACAAAGCACTGTCAAGGCAATGAAGTCTTTGACCATACCAATACCAAATAATTTGTACTGATTTAAAGCTCTTGATCACGATTAGATTGATCTTAGAAATGTGAACGGTCACACAATAGTATCAATTATACACAAAATATAATCCATTGAGTAAATAAAAAATCCTGGAAAATCATTTCAAGGAAAATGTTGTCCTTTCTTAGTAAATCTTAAAGCTAAGGTTTTGGAAACAATACAAAATCCCAGATGTCTCAACATATCCAATAATATAAAATTCAAAATAGAACAAGCATTTTAAGAACAGGAAAATCTGAGATATCTGATGATGTCTAGATATCAGAAGCAACTTTGTTTGACAAGAACTGGATTGTATGGACACTTGGAATGTTAATGTGTTTTTTCGCTAGAGGAACATCAGTGTACTTGTTTTTGGCTTTGGGCTTCACACAATGATTTACTCGATGAAGAACAAAGAAAACAAAGCAGTAAGAATAAACAAATTTATAGTCCTAATCTTCTAGTTAGTATTAAACAAACGAAGACCATATTATGAACAATTTTTTGAAGTTTAATTTACAACCTTCAGCTTTCACAATAATGCTCTTAGTTATAATTATGAACGATATTTCAAAAAAAAAAACCTAGAGTGCGTATAGGGGATAATCAATCACTGCACACTAATTTTTTCAAAAAAATATTAAACGACTGCTAGGTCAATCACTGCACACTAATCTTTTGAAAAAAATATTAAACGACTAGCACTGTAGAGGAGAAGCCCATCTTCATCATTTTCAAAAAACAACCCTAATTCAATCACAGTTTCAAAATTGCAGACAAAATGAACATAATAGTTGAACTTGTATTTAGGTCTTAAAACCCTTGTACAACCACCTCAACATTTTTTTCGTTTTCTAAATATTGAGATGGATTTCTATTTGAAAGATTTTGAAGGACCAATGTTGGAAGATTTTGTAGCTTACTATACTCTAGAAAGGCCTCATCATGAATATTGAGGATTGTTGTCTAAAATATTTGTTGAAGCTAATTGCGGATTTAGATTTAGGTAGTTCAAAAATCATTGAAGACAAAGACCTAGTAGAACATAGTTAATCAGTTACAAAATAATCCAAAACCCTAAAAATTGTTTTGTGGTTGTTAATTATTATAATTTTTACTATAATAAGCCCTTAAAGTTGTATTTTCTTCCTAAAGTCGATTGTGCCCAAACTAGAAGAAGATTTAGGTTCTTCTTAGTCTAAAATGCACAAGTGTTTTCCCTTAAAACCCTTTCCCGCCTAATAGACAAAAATTTAAAACCCATACAAAATATGCAAAGCTCGATCACAACATTCGTTTTCACCCTTAAAACCCTTTGCCGCCTAATCAACACAATTTTAAAACCCACAACCCACCGCATTTAAATATATATTAAAATCCAACTAAATTTTTACACCCACAAGTTTTTGGGGAATAACTGCTTACTTGTAGAACAAACTGACGCATATGAGCAACAAACGATACACCACAAACGATTTCAACACCCTCTACTTAACTGACACGTATGAGCAACACATGATGTACCACTAATTCTTTCAACACCGTCTACTTCTCCACAACCTCAAACATTACAAGTGTTATCCCTCTCAAAACCCATGAATGTTTAACATGAACCGATAAAAAAACCATGTCCAAAAAGATTAATGGCCAAGTTAAATGAATTAATTTCTTTCAGTGTACTCATTCCACCTCACGCTACATACCCACCGCCACAAAACAATAATTTAATTAATAAAAAATAACACGCCGAATGGTAAAAATCTCGCTGCAGGAAAATGTGACCGGAATTCCCTTTTCCGGGAGGGCTGGTAGTTTTCCAGGCATAAATGCCCACACTGAAGCCTATTGCCTTAAATATATAAGGATGTAATGAAGACAAGTCTAAAAACCCTAATTTTGGGAAGGACAAAATTTAGGTGAAAGCGTGGGTCATGTAGGAATGCTAAGTTCACCAAAAAATATAACGAAAAAATTCTAAACACATAAATTATTTACGCTAAATACTTAAGTAAAATAATTAAATAATTATTAATCTAGAGAAATAAGTTGGGATTGATATCATGATATTACAATAAATGCTAGAATAAATACATGAGATAAAAATTAAATATATGAGTGATTAGCTTCAAAATAATGAAAATGATATTGTGTAGGCATTGGGACTCTATTTGCTACGTTTTCATAGTTTTAGGATTTGTTGTTGACAGAGAAAATTGACTATGCATTTTTTGGTTCACTGTCACGAGTTTAGAGGCGATCTCTACAACTAGGAAACTAGACCTAATGTGCAAATATGAACTTGTAACTCTCTAACCTATTTTAACAAAACTTTGTCATCTAAAATGTGTTCACCTTTGTGTCATGCTTGAAAATACATAAGGACTGAGATGTTCATAAACACCTTTAGGGAATTTACTTAATTATGATGGTCATATTCCCTTCAATCAAACTCTTGGATGACCTAACTCAATGATGATAAATTAAGGTCAAGAACAAGCAAGTATGCAATATACTCCTAAGATGATACTATATCAATGTGATCCATTTGTAACTTGAACTCTAGACATGGTACTAGTTGTGCAATATGAATTATTTTTGTTGGTGTAAATAATTATTCATCTTGGATATTATTACACCTTACTTAATTTTACTTAGGTACATGCATTTCATAGTAGTTTGGGTATGAGACACTTGGGTGTTTGTGCCACATTGGGATAGTGTGTGTAGGAGAATTTCCACCTTTTATGGTGTTGATATTATCTTGTTGTTACATTCCACCTCATGTGGAATATTATATTGTTTCTCCTACCTACCCACACCTATTTCCTACCTACACTTGTTTCTTATTGAGCCACATGTCATGTTTGTGTGCTCGTGCTCACATATCCCTAGCCTTGCCTATATAAGCAGGCTCATCTACATTGTTTGTACGGGCAATCATTGAACATCTTGTAATGATCCAGTTGATCATATTTTGCATCTTGATATAATACAATTTATTCCTATCATCTATTTTGTCTCTCTTATTTGTGCTTTCCATTGCCTCTTGATCTTGGAAAAATCTCACATGGTATTAGAGCCATTAGAGTGTCATTGGTTTGCCAATTGAGAGAAAATTGGGGTTTGCATTTTGGAGCTTTCTATTGCAGGTTATTATTGGAGCTTGTTGGGTTAGATCTGAGTTCACAATTGGATTGAGGAGGTTCGAGCAATTAAGAATCGCCTTTTATTTCGTCCAAATCCGACATCCGAGGCCAAATCTAGAGCCGTTTGAAGGTGGAGGGTGGTGACTTGTCCCGACACCGATCTGCAATTTTGGAGCAATTTAAGCCGAATCCGCCATCGCCATTGCACTCACAAGGCCCAAAAACCCTAAGATCAACTGTCAACTCGTCGAAATCAGCCTTCGTCACCTCGAGTTGAAAAAATCTCCCCTCCTAGCTCGCCGTCCAGACTTGCATGTACAGGTCTGAAATATTTTTTATTTTTTTCGTTTTTTTTTAATTTTGGGAAATTAAAAATAATTTTATTATTTTTTGGCCGTGCAGTACCTGCGGGTGACTGCAGTCACTGCGGCCCCACAGTGTACCTATGGTGGTCCCGCAATTGTCTACGGGCCTCTCCCCGTATGGGGGGGGGGGGGTAAATTGTTTTTTTTTTTTTTTTAGTAAATAAATAAAAATCACTTTTCTTATTTTTTTAAAAATAAGTTTTTTTAATAATTAAAAAAAAAATTCCTTTTTTTTCTTATTCAGTTTAATAAGTTTTTTTTCATAACAAAAAAACAAAACTTTTTTATAAACTTTTTTTTCTCTTTAATAAATTTTTATTAAAGTTTTTTCTCATTTCATTTTTTTTTGCATGGGCTTTAATGGATTTTTTTTATTTAAATTTTTTAAATTTTTTAAAAACATAAACATCATTTAATAAGTCAAATTGGGAACAATTTTTTTCTTGTCACTTCACACTTGTCTTACAGTACTTCCAACCGAAAGTCAAGGGGGGGGGGGGGGTTGATTTGCTCCTTTATATCTCTTGGTCACATCCCAATCGGAGGCATCTTTTTCTGCAGTATTCTACAGGGCTTCTTGGTGGCATCATCTTCATGTTTCCAGATTTGCACTATCATGTTGTATGCTCTTGCATGAGCAATGTTGTACTCGCACTATCATAAAGTGCCACACCTCTTTGTATCTTGTCATTGTTGACATATTTGATGTAATCCTCTTGTACACATAGATTAGGAATATCTTGTGAGACTTGGTGCATGGCTCCAGTTGAGACTTAGATTGTACACATTTGTGCATGGCTCCCGTGAGACTTGGATTGTACCAATATTTCTTCTATTTCTAAGTATCAAGATGATGCTCACAACAGGTTGTCTCCATGCCTGATCTTCTTTTTGTTGCAGCGAGTGATTCATCGTCATCGACTTGGTACCTGGTTTTGTCACACTTTGACATTATTGGTGCAGCATTGGCTCTCTTTCTTCCTTATGGGGAGGAATTTTGGTCATCATCATTGGACCATCTTTGCAGGAGATTCGACATTGGGGGGGGCTTCATGGTCTCTTCTTCTCTCTTATGGGGGGGGGGGACATAGTTTTGTTCTTCTCATTTATCATTGAGAGCATTGTGTGCTTTCATCATCTCTCTTTTGGGGGAGGGTTTTTTCCCATTGGGTTTTTCTCTCTTTCCTCGCTTTATGGGAGATTGCATTAGCATTTGTACATGGGTACCTAACATGGCCTTGTAGCCGGAACCCATCTTGCATTTCTTAGTTGCATTGTAGACTTTAGTGCATTCCCCTAAGTTGCACTTAAGGGGGGGTGTTAGTGTAAATAATTATTCATCTCGGATATTATTACACCTTACTTAAGTTTACTTAGGTACATGCATTTCATAGTAGTTTGGGTATGAGACACTTGGGTGTTTGTGCCACATTGAGATAGTGTGTGCAGGAGAATTTCCACCTTTTATGGTGTTGATATTATCTTGTTCTTACATTCCACCTCATGTGGAATATTATATTGTTTCTCCTACCTACCCACACCTATTTCCTACCTACCCTTGTTTCTTATTGAGCCACATGTCATGTTTGTGTGCTCACATATCCCTAGCCTTGCCTATATAAGCAGGCTCATCTACATTGTTTGTACGGGCAATCATTGAACATCTTGTAATGATCCAGTTGATCATTGTAGACGTCTAAAAATGGTCAATGCTTGCGGAATCATACTTTAACATTTGCGCATTGCCTTATTTTAGGGTTTTTGCGTTGCATTAACATTTCTTCTATGTTGCGCACTTGGTCTTTATCATTTGCGAGCATCGAGTCGTTCTTCTGCATTCTTCATTTATCTCACTCTTGAATTTGGTCTTGTCAATAACAATATTTGTCATGATTTTGGTCAATCTTATCTTGTCGCATCAATGTGCGTGCTAATTTGTCATCATTTTGGACATCGTCAATCCTAATTAGGGTTTTGTCCTCTTGTCAATCTTGTCGTTTTGCGATTGATTTGTCATCGATCATTATCATTTTCAATCTTGTCGTTTTGCGTTATCATTTTCAATCTTGTCATTTTGCGATCAATTTGTCATTGATCGTCGTCCTTCTCAATCATGTTAATTTGGATCAATTTGTCATTATTCCTCATAAATTGGCGCATTTATCAATCAAATCATTTATCAATTCAAAATCATGATCGAATCAACATCAAATCAATTTTATATCAAGACCTAATTGTCGTCCTTGCATTGCTAAATCATCTTCTAGGGTTTCGTGATTTAATCATTTAACCTTGTTTGTCATTTCTCCCTTTAGGATTAATAAATTATTTATTTATCCTAAGTCTTCTCATCGCAATTAAATGTTTAATTTAATTGGCTAATTATTCCTCTTTTTGTGAATTAATTAATAAATGACAAATTATTAATTAATTCACCTAATTTATCTTAATTCCTATTTTTCTAATTTTCCTAACTTCTGATTCAATTTCCTCCTATTTTTCTCCTAATTTCATGGGAATGACATTTCAATTTGTCATAATTTGTCATAATTGACAATCAATCAATTTTTGACATAGAAATTTGTCATAATTTGTCATAAATTATCAATCAATCAATTTTGCATAGAAAGTGCATAATTTGTCATAATTTGTCATATTGATTTGCAATTTCCATTTGAATCTCTTCATGCTAATTTGATCATTTCTCCAATTTATCTATAAATTGGATGAATTTCTTCAATCTCAATCTAATAATCGTCTGATCTAATAATCACATTATCGATCTAATAATCACATTATCGAACTAATTACTTTTTTGAATCACTTTGTCAAATCAATCACGCTTCGAGTATTCTTGAGCAATCATCTTGTCTACTTGCTTTCATATCATGATCATGCACTTGTAGGTGAGATCCACAACAAAGCTATTTGAAGGAGAAAGAAGGACAATGGAGCCACATGAAGGAGACATTCAGATCTGCATCTTGTTTGCTTAGTTTTTAGTTTTGAATGTTTTGCTTTTCATGTCTTTATTGAGTGCGTTAGGATTGATCATTGCATTTCAGTTTTTGTGATTGAACTAGTTTAATATCTATTTGCTTTGATGATTTCCGATTTCCTAGCTACATTAATTGGTGAACCCGACGTGAACACTAACCATCTAACCCCTTAACTGTGTTTTTGAGTGCTTTTGAGTTGATTTGCAGGTCAAAAACCCAAGAAACAGGGTAGTGCAGGACTTTCTGGGAACTTCTGCGCCCGTGTCAAGCATTCTGCGCTTGTGTTATGCATTCTGCGCCTGTGTCAAAGACAATCTGTGCCTGTGTCATGACTTCTGCGCCTGTGTCAAGACTTCTGCGCCTGTGTAAAGTCCAGAAACAGAGGTAAAAGACAGTGTTTTTCACTTGCAAGTTGTTTTCTTTTGCATTCTGTTTCTACTTTTTTGGTTTTGTTGGTACTAATTCTCTGTGCAGAACCTTGGCATACACATGGCAAAGACAAACAAAAGAAACTACTAACACGTTTTTGTGCAGGTTCGATAGTCAAAGACTAAACATATCAAACTTCTGACTTGTGTTTTTGCAGGTTGCCTTGGACTACAACTAAACTTTGTGTTTGCAATTAATATTTAGGTATCTAGTGATTTCTAAATAGGATGGAATGAATCTATGTTTGCTTTGATTGTTGAGTTTGACATTGGAGTAGGAGAGTATGCTCTCATCCTTCTTAGGGTGATCAGAAATCCAGATCTTCAATACCATGCTCATGTTTTTGATTGTGTGTCACCTTTAGAGGGCCTGCCTTCCCGACCATTTGATTTTGCAAGCAAGTGATAATTGTGAGAAGGGAACGACCCAAAGTGAGTACGGCTAGAATACCTTGGCATTCTAACTCACTATAAACAAATACCTGATGGGCGAAAGCTTTGAAGGAAGGGTTACGTGGGAATTGTAGTTACTTGGGAAGTGATGACCCTTGAACTCTTTCTCATATCAACATCTAAGTAGGACCTCATGGTCTAAATCATGCTTGCGCGACTACATTTGTTTGGTATCTTGATGGGCTTAATGTCTCAATCACGCTTGCGTGAAATCAAGGAGTAACGCTTAACAGAAATCCTTCCTAAACACCTTGTATTTAGAGGCCAAAAATCCTTCTAGTTGCTTGAGAAGGACAAGTTCGGATACTTGGAAGAGATACTAAGTTCGCCATGGGGAGATTTCCATGGGGACTGATGCTTGGCTGCCCTGAGAAGTGAGTGTCGTGGAGGGGAGCCCATGGGGTCAAGCATCTATGTATTCTCCTTGAATCTCATAATGAGTCTACCTCTCAAGTACCTAATGTCCTTGCCTACCATAAGAAATGTGTGAATGAGCATGATTGTCTTGAGTCTAAGTTGAAATATCTTGTCTTCTTTGCTTGTCAAAAGTTGAATTGCTTCTCATTTCAGAAAAACAAGGCAAATTGATTCAAAACAAGGTTAAACATAAGAACATTTCATCCAACAAGGTTCAAAACATCTTCAAACATGGTTGTCAAACATTATTCAAAATCTTGTCTCAACATTCATGTCACTTAGATTTAGGTGCATCTTAGGTTTGCATTTTGCAAAGTCATTGTCAAGTACCAAGGTTAGGTTTCATCTAGATCATACTCCCATTCATATTTGCATACCCTAGGTCTCTTCATTAAGTTTAGGTCATTATCATATCATATTAGGGTTACTTGCATGGTAATTGTCCCTTTGCATATAGTGTCAAAACTAGGTTTTGTCATACTTGAGCAATCCAAATCTTTGATAAACCCTAAGTCATTGTTAAGAAGTCTAGACCTTATCAAACCTTTTCTCTTTTTGTCATTATTGTCATTTGGTCAAACCTAGCTTAGTATCCAAGCATATAGGGGAGACATTGTCATTTTGTCCTTTTGTCACTTGGTCCTTTTGTCCTTTGAGGTCTAGACATCATTTCAATTTCCTAAGGGTCTCTTTTTTAGATTTGCATTCCGAAAAGTTTGTCAAAATTTTGAAAAACAATCAAAAACATAGGTTGCATTCTTGCCATAGATTGCATTGTCATCCCTTTAGGTTGCATTTGTCAATCCCATTAGTTGCATTTCATAGTGACATGTTTGTTGAAATGAGGTCTCAACCTTCTTACGAAGCCATGTCATCACAATTGAGAAATCAATCATGTCAATCCAATCTCTACATGTCTCAAAACTTGGATCAAACTTATCATGATGATGTAAATGTCCAAATACAAAAACTAGAGGAGAAACTAGCTCAAGAAAATGAGATTTTGGAACAAAGAGTGAAAAACATTGAGAAGAATAGATCACAAATGTCCAAAATGTTTCGAAAATTTCCAGGTCGAAATCCAAAGATTGAGCCAATTGATGTAAGATCTCTTCTTGAACGATCAGACATACCAGCTCTCCTCTCACAAATAGAGATGATGAAACAATTTCAAGAAAAGAGACAACATCAATTTCAACATTATGTGCCTCCACAACAAGAACAAGAAGGTGTTCACTATCAATCAGATTTTCAACCATCACAACCAATTGTTCAACAATTTCAACATATACAACCAATACAACCAATGGTCCAATTTCAACAATATGTCCAACCAACCATACAATGTCAACAAATAGTCCAACCAATGGTGGAATATCAACAAGTTCAAGTTCAATCAACATATAAATGTCAACAACCACAACCAAACATGTCAGAACAATTGAACCAAGTCCAATATCAAAACATGACATTAGATCAGAACCAACTCCTTGCCAAACAAGTTCAAATTCCAGATACAACTATGTCAAAACCTCGAAAGAAAGGTGGCTTTATTGCAATGATCTCAAGGAAATTACTAAGTGAGTTCTTTGAGGAAGATCAAAATAATACACTTATGTCTAGCAATGCCTCATCCCCTCACAAGCAAATTGACTCTCCAGTGGCATCTATCCCTACACCTCTAGAAGTTTCACAAGAACCTTCCATATTGTCCTCATCAAACAATACATCCAAGGATGAAATTATCCAAGGGCTATCCATAATTGATTGCCACGATAATCCAATTCATGATGCACATCCTTGTCATGTTTCAGAAATACAAGACCCAATGCCACCATGCACTTTATTGCCATTACCTGTTTTAGAGGACCCCTTTTGAAGTCCCTCTTCCTCATGTTCAAGCATTGATTCCTTGCCAAAATCCATCACAAATGTTCAAAGTGCATTTCCTTCATGCCAAACCATTGATCCCTTGTCAGAATCCCCCATGCATATCCAAAGTCTAACCCCATGTCAAGAGGATAATTTAGAGCATGAAGAAACGTGTCATGAAATAGATGAAGATCAAGATCCTGAAACCTTATCATCCCATCCAATTGTTGACCAGGACCCCATGTTCCCAGACACTCACAATGATTCCATTATTCCTGTCCATTCTATCCAAGAACACAACACCCTTTCAAATCCCATTGACATTCCACTTCCTAAGCAAGATCAAGATATCCCTTCCATCCTTTCCAATGATCCCATTAAAAGTCCAGAGCAAAGCAACTTTAAAGAGGATTCCAATGATCTTCCTCCTTGTCAAGATCAAATTATTCCTTTAAATCCTCCACAAGATCCTTTTGTTCCTCCATCTCCTTGTCCTAATGCTCCATATACACTCCAAGATCGCATTTCTTTTGATTATGCCATTATTTCTCCCATTCCATCTCTTGAAGAACTTGTCATTGAACCATGTCCACTACACAATCCTAGTCCCCCTCGTGATCCTAATCCCCCTCATGATTCTAATGTGTCAGTGCAAGATGTTCATGAACCCTTGACATGCACAATGGGTTCTTCCACTTTAGTCCAATCTGATCCACTTCAAGATCTCATTATTTCTCTCATATCATATCCACCTCATAATGGACTCGCATCTTCTTCCCAAAGAAAAGAGTATCCTACAGGTCAATATATTCGTAAAGGCAAAGGAGTAGATCTCCATAAGCAAGAATCCCTTCATGTTAAAGAAGATCTTAAGGGTTATGTCTACACAACTCACTCTCAAGACGTTGGTATCCCTCCATCAAAATCAAAACATATCCCTTCCCCATCATCCCTTCCATCCATCTTAGGTCCTTATATCCCTTCGTCCTCTATGCAAGGTCAGCAAAGGCACACATCCTTGAGTAAATTTCATCCATCCAAAAGAACTCCATTTCATTCATATCCATCCATGCATTCCTTTCCCCCTCCAAGCAATTTGGATGCCAAGTATAAAAGTCATAAGTCTAGCAATCCACGTGTATTCAAGGATCAACATGTCCAATATAATCGACATGTCAAAGCAAAGAAAAATATGATCCAAAAAGAAAAAAATATATCCAAAAGGCCACAAAGGCCCACTGAGCAAAATAAAGCAAAGTCAAAATATATATGGGTTCCTAAATCCCTTGTGCAAGCAATGCACTCCAAGGAACCACAAAAGCATGAAAAGTCAAAAACCATGTGGATCCCCAAGAAGCTCCTTGAAGAACAAAAAGAACAACCTAGATTGTCATCCAAAATTGCTATTCCTCCATCTAAACTTTCCAAGTCTATTCCTCCATCACCTTCTTCATCCATTTTGGGCCCTTATGTTCCAAAATCCCAAGCTATTCCTTCGTCCAAATCTCACAATCTGAGATCCATTTTTCCTTCATCAGTCCATCACCCCTCAAGGTGTGTGCCAATGTCGATCTTGCCTTCATTTCCATTCACTGAAGCCCAATTCTTCCAATACCCCATCCATTATCCAATGCATATTTTCCATCCTTCCATCCCTTTGGCCCAATCCTTTGCATAAATCCTCGCCTTAGTTTCATCTTATTTTCCATGTCCTTATCCTACCAACGTCTTTGAGCATACTTTTCAAGGTCATGGTCCATTTTTTTCAGGGCTACTATCCAAAAAAAAAAGACGTTTGAGTCCTTCTTCCATCCCCTATCATGTGTCCATATTCTATTGAAAAAGTCAAAAAAAGAAAAAAAAAAAAAAAAGTGAAAAAAAAGACAAAAGGAAAAAAAGTAAAGCAAAAATTATTCATCCATCGGTGAAAACCTGGCAAACAGGTGCCTTGGGCAAGTACCGTGATGAAAACCTGGCAAACAGGCATCATGCGTAATCTATGAACTTCTTGCACACCACACTTGGGGGCAGGTTTCCTCCTTCATATCCTTTTGCCCTTCATTATCCTATCATACCATGTCATACTCCTCCATTATCCTATTGTCCCTCATCTCCATTTCGTCTTTCCACCTTTGATCTTGACAAGATTGAGAATCATCATGAGCATCATGCATCTTGTTTGCAGCTTTTAGTCCATCGTAGCTTTTGGTCTTTATCCATTTGCTTATTACAACTTTTCATCCATATTCCCTGTCTTATTACAACTTTTTGCCACTATCCCGTATCCTATCCTGACCTTCAGTCCATGTCCCTTATCCATTCCATATCTTATCACTATCCATACACTTTGTTTCATTCCTTGATCTTGATCTGACATAAGGACGCAAAATTTAAACATAGTTTCAAAAACCTCTTGACATGTCCCTCATGCCATGTCACTGCTTTACATTGTCATATCCAGTCTCTTGTCCCATCACGCTATAGCCCTTGAAAATTGCATCCGCATTGTCTCCATGATAAAAGGCCTTTGTCTTCCCTTTATCCACCATCATTTTAGCAAGCCTATTTATTCACCTGTCATATTCCTTGCCTTGCTAGACACTGGGGGCAAAAAATCCAAAAAATTTGAAAAATGTCCTGAAATAATCATAAAAAATTGAAAAATGTCCTAAAAAAATCCAAAAAAATAAAAAAATGTCCTGAAATAAAACCAAAAAAAAAAAATCCAAAAAATGTCCTGAAAAAAATCCCTAAAAATCAAATAATGTCCTAAAAAAATCCCTAAAAAGTCAAATAAAGTCCTGAAAAAATGAACAAAAAACTTTTCAAAAACATTAAAATCCAAAAACACGCATTTTGCAATAAATATCCTCTTAGTGCATAAGACAGATCACTGCGCATCCCTCTGACGACACGCAATCCAACACTGTGCTTTAATGAAATCATGCGTAAACAGATGAACTTTTTCCATCAAACCAGACATTCACACTGATCAAATTTGTCATATCAATCAACCTCAAAATCATTTGTCCTTGTCTCTACTATCATGGGTCTTATACAGGGTGTGGTATACTCGAAACCAGACTGTGTCCTGTCTTAGACGGGGTACCGCATTCCCTGGAAACAGATAGCATGATCGTCCTATCAGCACTTTCAACTTTTGACAATGAAGATCAAGATGTTTGTTTGATTGGTTGGAATTTGTGCATCTTATCTTGTTACTGATTTATCTTTGGCTTCGGTCATGTTCCTATGATTGCTCGATGATGTCACTGAGTGATTTAGAGTGACCGGGATGGTTCATGGTCCCTTTTTTTTTTGTTGCGATTGCTGTTTGTCTGTGATGTGTCTGTCTTTTGCAAAAAGGTTTGCATTTTAGCTCTGGCCTTCAATGCCATGATGCTACGCATCCATTTTGCTACATTAAAATAAAGGTTCTCACCTATAAAGTGCATTACTGAAAGCAAGTTTTTCTTCGTCTCTAACTGTCCTCTGTCTAATTTCTTCTTACTAACATTTATTCCGTCAGTCTTGGCAGTCCGTTTGATCCGTTCGAACCTATCGTCTTCTGTCATTCTTATCGATCAATTGGCCTCTTTTCTGGATGTTTCCGGCCAATTCCTCGAGGGGGCATGCATATGTCATTGTTATTGTCTGGGGCATTTTCATTATTGTTCTTTGAAACAACGCTTAAACTCGCATTGTCTCAAAGAGGGGCAAAATGTAGACGTCAAAAAATGGTCAATGCTTGCAGAATCATACTTTAACATTTGCGCATTGCCTTATTTTAGGGTTTTTGCGTTGCATTAACATTTCTTCTATGTTGCGCACTTGGTCTTTATCATTTGCGAGCATCGAGTCGTTCTTCTGCATTCTTCATTTATCTCGCTCTCGAATTTGGTCTTGTCAATAACAATATTTGTCATGATTTTGGTCAATCTTATCTTGTCGCATCAATGTGCGTGCTAATTTGTCATCATTTTGGACATCGTCAATCCTAATTAGGGTTTTGTCCTCTTGTCAATCTTGTCGTTTTGCGATCGATTTGTCATCGATCATTATCATTTTCAATCTTGTCGTTTTGCGTTATCATTTTCAATCTTGTCATTTTGCGATCAATTTGTCATTGATCGTCGTCCTTCTCAATCATGTTAATTTGGATCAATTTGTCATTATTCCTCATAAATTGGCGCATTTATCAATCAAATCATTTATCAGTTCAAAATCATGATCGAATCAACATCAAATCAATTTTATATCAAGACCTAATTGTCGTCCTTGCATTGTTAAATCATCTTCTAGGGTTTCATGATTTAATCATTTAACCTTGTTTGTCATTTCTCCCTTTAGGATTAATAAATTATTTATTTATCCTAAGTCTTCTCATCGCAATTAAATGTTTAATTTAATTGGCTAATTATTCCTCTTTTTGTGAATTAATTAATAAATGACAAATTATTAATTAATTCACCTAATTTATCTTAATTTCTATTTTTCTAATTTTCCTAATTTCTAATTCAATTTCCTCCTATTTTTCTCCTAATTTCATGGGAATGACATTTCAATTTGTCATAATTTGTCATAATTGACAATCAATCAATTTTTGACATAGAAATTTGTCATAATTTGTCATAAATTATCAATCAATCAATTTTGTATAGAAAGTGCATAATTTGTCATAATTTGTCATATTGATTTGCAATTTCCATTTGAATCTCTTCATGCTAATTTGATCATTTCTCCAATTTATCTATAAATTGGATGAATTTCTTCAATCTCAATCTAATAATCGTCTGATCTAATAATCACATTATCGATCTAATAATCACATTATCGAACTAATTACTTTTTTGAATCACTTTGTCAAATCAATCACGCTTCGAGTATTCTCGAGCAATCATCTTGTCTACTTGCTTTCATATCATGATCATGCACTTGTAGGTGAGATCCACAACAAAGCTATTTGAAGGAGAAAGAAGGACAATGGAGCCACATGAAGGAGACATTCAGATCTGCATCTGGTTTGCTTAGTTTTTAGTTTTGAATGTTTTGCTTTTCATGTCTTTATTGAGTGTGTTAGGATTGATCATTGCATTTCAGTTTTTGTGATTGAACTAGTTTAATATCTATTTGCTTTGATGATTTCCGATTTCCTAGCTACAATCATATTTTGCATCTTGATAGAATATAGTTTATTCCTATCATCTATTTTGTCTCTCTTATTTGTGCTTTCCATTGCCTCTTGATCTTGGCAAAATCTCACAATTTTAATTAGGGTTAACATTTACATACACCACCTTAGTTTATTATTTGGAACGATTTGCATTTTAGTTATCTCGTAATGATGAACATAAAAATGCAACAAATATTTGATTTAAATAAATTTTTTGGATTTAAATCTATGGGCATATGGGCCATCTAGATCATTTTTTAACTTGTGAACTTGAACAAGAACGACAAATAATAAATCTAGGGACAATAATCAATTATGATGACTAGTGATGGCAAGATTAGGGTAAGATGATGACATTTGCCAACTTTTATACAAAATATACCATTTTACACACTAGTCAATGCATTTAAACACAACCCAGTCATAAAAAATTCAAAACATTAAAAAAAGGACAAACGATAATTTTTCGCCATTACACTGTTGCCATCATTTTTGTCATATCCTTACTATTACCAATTTTGACAATATTATAACTTCAATTTTGTTTAATGTATGTTACCTTAACTTTCATACTTTTCATCACTTTAAATGTACAATTCATTGATCTTTCTTCTTCAATTTTTACAAAAAAACATTTATAGTCATAGTTTTTATGTTAAACTTAAAAAAAATAGAGATATATTCTAGAAGCAACGTAATTGTGTTATCAAATGATTGTAATTCATTGGTGAAGATGATTGTATATTCCTTGATTATGCCATCTACCAAGATTCAAATCCCTCATTTTTTTGATAATTGAGAGGAATCAATAAGATAGCCCAACAACGACTTGAAATGCAGCTCAAGATCAAACGAATCCCAAATCCCTTCCACTTATGATATATAAAAAATTAATGAAAATGATGGTGTATTTCTACCATCAACCAAAATTCAAATCCATCCCATAAAAAATAATCTTTTAACACCTTCCAACCAAAAACAAATAATAATTCAAAATTGGTGTTCATATAATTGGACCCGATAAAAGTTCGAAGTTACATGCTCAGCAGGCTGAGATCACTCTAGCTGGCGGTGATGTACTTGCGTGCTTACATATTCCGTCACGAAATATCTTTATACAGATGCAGAGATGTGAAATTGAGTGGACAAACTCCATTTGAGCTTTACATGTACTAATGCAAATATCGGTGCTCTAAATGGCAGTGGCATACATGGACGCGAGCATTATTTCAATGTTGCCCACAACGTCCACAAGAGCCCCCCTTTCAATTCCCCCACTTAAATTGACAAAAAATAATCAGACGTATTTCAAATTCAAGCTCAAATCACAGGCAAACTCAATTCGTTTCCAAAAATATATCTCTTCATTGTCGTTGTCCTCTTCTTCTTCTTCTTTATGCAGAAGCACCATAAGGGCGTATATAGAGAAGCCCAATACAGTTAAAGATTTTGCAGAGAAAATTATAGGCTCTCTGCCCGTAGTGGGTCTGCTGTATAGGCTCATAAATGCAGAAGGGGGTGTGGCAGGAGACCGTATTCAATTACCCGAGTTTTCTAAAAGAGTGGAAAACAGATGCACCCAACAGGATTCCAGGGCCTTTTTTGATTTCCGAGAGCGCCATGGCAGGGTACAATCCAAATTCAACTGCTTCCTTTCTTTTAACTTCTTATTTACATTGATTTATTGTGGTCTTGTTTGTCTAGTGTTAATGGGTTTTAGTAATGCAGACGGGAAACCCTAGGTTTGTGTTGTTGTGGTGCTGGGTAGCTGCGCTAGGGGCGGGACTGGTGAAGTCGGAGGACATTCTGCTCGGAGCTGCCAGGCTGCGTGTTTCCTTTGATATGCAGTATGAAGAGGAAATTTTCAAAATCCTCATGGAGGATGCTTTATCTGTAAGTCTAGATATTTATACCATGTGATTTGTATGTTTTCGTTTAAGAGCTCTGAAATTAATTATTATGGTTAGTGTTCAATCGCCTCTCGTCATTATTTTTTTTCCAGCAAATTTTGTGTAAGGTTATGGGCATCCTTTAATATGTTGTGGAATGAACTTGAAGCACTTTGTTAAGATTTCTACACATAGGTCCCACCCCATGTACTATACAATTGTTGTCCCATAGCCTCTCCACATGTTTTCTGGAGTTGTGGGTCTCGCAATTTGGTTGTGGTGATTTCAATCTGTCGACCGTTCTCTTATGCGGATTGGCCATTATCTCTACCCCTTGGTCGAATGCATGGAATCCTAGTAGGCTGATTTTTAATAAATAGCCACTCGTAATAACTTAAGAGCCGCTTTAAATTTATGCTGAATTATAATCCCAGAGTTTGTGCAGCTTCCAGCCTGTAATTCCTCAAATCTGATTTCAACTGTCTTTAGAAGTCATGCCCAAGAGGTATCTACTATCTATTCAGTTAAAAATAGCAATAGTTTGGAGAGCATACCCATATAGACTTGACGATTGATCATCATTGTCATGGCAATTACTCTCTATTGCTTAATGATAGCACAATCCAACCTAATTAAAATATTCATGGAAGCCTTCACTACTTAACACATATATAAGTGAGTGGTTTGTGCTTGGGTTAATCCCACATTGGTTGGAATTGTTAAAGAAGGGTGACTTCTGGGGTGATGCATGTTCCAAAAGTTTTGCGATTAAGGAAAGAGCCTAGAGGGGGAAAATCTAAAGACAAAAATTATGTTCATGCTCTTCCCATACTAACAGCTAATGTTGGAGGCTGCTTGTGTACTGAGCAGGTTCTTAGCCATGTAATTATTACTGGCATATATGAGGAAATGAATTATCATTAATGTAAATGACTACTTGTGAAGGTTTTATTAAAATGACTTACAATGCGCATAGGATAAATTCCACAAAACTTAAATTTTAACTAAAGCATTTGTGAAAGCTTTCAATACTTTGAAAGGAAATATGTGAAAACTTCCTAATTAATCCTAGATTTAAAAATGATTTGATATACACTAGTTTTGCAAAGTAAGGACGTGCAAAAGAACACTTGAAAGAGACAAGAATATAGAAGAGAGAGAAAAGAAGAATGAGACAACCGCAAAAGAGAGTAATATTGATATACCCCTTTGGAAAAAACAAGCCTCCAAATCACCAAAAACTGATATACTATCAGCAACCGCAGCTAACAATACATTTACAAGCTTTGAGCTTTATAGTTGATCAACATTCTCAGCCTTGGAGGAAACCCTGGGGCATAACCATGCAGAAAGTATAACATACAATTTCCATCTGAAGCCCTCTATATATAGGCAAGGTGACCCCCATCCCCAAAACCATGGGTCCCCAAGTCCTCTTGGTCAAAATTCACGCTCCATTCCAAAAGATGCTTCTCTCAAAATAAAATGTAACTCTTGTTTTGACCAGTTTGATGGCTATTACGGTCGGGTCCAAGTGTAACTCCCAAGTGCTCTACCACATGGCAATAACCACACACACACACACACCTTTTATTCTAAGTTCTAACTCTAAATGTTTAGACAAAGATTCTAGTTGAATTCCATTAATTAACCCCCCGAAATCACTGACTCTTACAAACATCATAAGACTAATTATATGTGTTGGAGAGTGCCAACTATGGAATCTATATGGTTCCACCCAAGTGGGACACCCTTTTTCATGTTGGCAC
The DNA here is from genome assembly GCF_030272615.1 of Cryptomeria japonica. Lineage (NCBI taxonomy): Eukaryota > Viridiplantae > Streptophyta > Pinopsida > Cupressales > Cupressaceae > Cryptomeria > Cryptomeria japonica. The sequence goes on from NC_081410.1 coordinate 392,883,709, forward strand.
AATTATTTACAATTTAAAAACATGAAATAATTCTAAGAAGACCTAGGACTTGCAAGGTGCATGACACTAGTTTGCTAGACCTAACAGTCTGCCACTTGTATAGAATGCAAGGATCATAAGGGGCTCCAACGAAGAAAACTCAAATGCTAAGTGCTGATCTGCATAGCCATCCTTCACTATTTGTAATTCTCTATGCTCACAAAGCTTTGTCAAAGTATCTAGAACATTTATTCATGTACCTTCTCAACCGTAATCCTTGTATCCTCCATCATATCACGAATAAAATGATACCACACATCAATGTGCTTTGCCCATGGATGAAAGGTAGGGTTCTTTACAAAGTTAATGGTACTTTGATTACTTTGCCTTTGTAGTCAAAAGAGCAACCACAATTAGTCTTTTATTCATCCAACAAATCACACCATTAAACAAGGTAAACACATAACCATTAGTAGACCTCTTGCCATTCACATCTCTTGTGTAATTAGAGTCTACAAAACCTTGAATACTTTGTCTTGTTCAAGACTTATCGTTCTTGGTAGCAAGCAAACACTTTGATGTGTCTTTGAGATACTCGAAGACCCTCTTAACCATAGTCCAATCGTCCTTTCTTGGATTGCCATAAATCTTCAAGATTCCCATTATCTAGGCAATGTTTGGTCTAGTGCAAATCATCGTGCGCATAAGGATACTAACTATAATCAATAGGGGACATGGGTCACCTTCTCTATCTCATTTGGTGCCTAAGGGCACTAATCAACTAAAAGCTTTGTCTGCTGAAGAATGAGAACACTTAATTGGTTAGTAATCCTTCATCCTAAATCACTGCAACACAAAGTTAACATTTTTCCTCTGGCTCATACTTAGTTTTTTGTTCATTTTCTCTCCTAATCTCCATCCCTAAGACAATCTTAGCTTCCCCAAAGTCCATCTGAAATGAACTCAAAGCTAAGCTTTCAGAGCCTTTAATCATCTCCTTACTATTGCTGAAGAACATGTCAGTGACATATAAACACATAACAATAAAATGATCATTATCATGTTTGATGTCAACACAATGATTTGACTTAGCTCTAACATACACTAACTTTATGATATAAGTGTCAAACTTCTGATACAACATCTTGGGGGATTGTTTAAGACCACAAAAGACTTTTTTAATGTGCAAATCAAACCTTCCTGCTTTGGCTATGCTATGTAGATCATCTTGTCCAAATCCCCTTGCAAAAAAGTTGTCTTCACATCCATCTGTTCTACTTCACAGTCATATGCAACAACACTAGATAACAAGAATCTAATGGATGTCAACTTTGCAATAGGAGAAAAGATCTTACCAAAATCAATTCCCTCAACTTGAAAATGGCTATTGGGCATTAGGTTTACTTTGTACCTGCCCACTTTGCTATCCAAACTGTATTTCTTCTTGAAAACCCATTTGCAGCCAATAGGTTTTCTATACATAAAAAGCACTACCAAGCTCCATGTGTTGCTCTCCTCAAGTGCCATCATCTCCTCATCTATGACCACTAGGACTTACTATTTGTAAACTCTATTGCCTCGAAAAAATGCATTTAAAATCAATCGGGGTATGCCTATCAAGGTGCATTTGATGTTGAGTGGACCTCCTCAAGAGTGGGGTCCGAGGTTGTTCTTCCTCTAAGCCTGGATATGCTACAACAAAGGAATCTTTCCTTACCAAGCCTCTTTAGGGTTTTATCCACAAGAGTTGAAGTACGAGACTTGTTAATCAAGTAACGAGTTGTATTCATAGAATTTGCCTAGAATTTCTACATCAAACCAACACCATTGAGCAAGCTTCTAGCTCTCTCCATCAATGTCCTATTCCATCTCTCTGCAACTATATTTTGTTGAGTGGTGTATGGAGTTGTTTTATGCCTCACAATACCATGTTCTTTTAAAAAGTCATCAAACTATATTCAACAAAATTCTCCACCATTGTGTGTCCTCAAAATCTTGATCTTCCTCCCTATTTAGTTCTCAACAAGAATCCTGAACTCTTTGAACTTAGAAAAGACCTAAGATTTGTGCTTGATAAATGATACCCATGATTTTGGAGAAGTCGTCAATAAAAGATACTTAATATTGGGATTTTCCAAGAGATAGAACATCCATAGGACCAAATACACCATTAAGAATCAAATCTAAATGTTGGTGTTGGAAATAAGCCACACCCGGACCGACGATGGACTGGTCCAAAAGGGGCCAGTAGCTCAGTGGTAGAGCACTCTAGCAGTGTATGGAAGGTCCTAGGTTCGAGTCCTAGCTGGTCCATGTCTCAACATGGTATCAGAGCCAGGTCCAGGCTAGGAGCCCCAAGCACACGAGAGGTGTGGCTTAAGGGGGGGTGTTGGTGTTGGAAATAAGCCACACCCGGACCGACGATGGACTGGTCCAAAAGGGGCCAGTAGCTCAGTGGTAGAGCACTCTAGCAGCGTATGGAAGGTCCTAGGTTCGATTCCTAGCTGGTCCATGTCTCAACACTAAAATCCTTGTAGATCTGTAGCAAAACTTATAGAAAACTTAACTTGGTTTTGTTTCCTATATATACAATATTCAAAGAAATCAAAATCTAGAAAACAATCAATTAGCCACTGTTTTAAGTTCTTACTCTTCATGGCCCTTAGGGCTTTCTTGCAGACATGGCCCATATGCTTGTGCCATAGCATGGTTTTTTTTTGCAAGAAGCTTACAGTTCCCTAAATAAGAAACCTCCAAATTGTTACATTTTATGATGCTTGCTTCCAAATGGAATAGAGGTCCAAATTGAAGTCTCTTGGCTAAGACCATGGCCCCACTCACCATTTTGCATTTATTCTTGCTAAAGACCATGAACACATCAACGCCATTCAACTTACTTATAGAAAGAAGGTTCCTTGCCAAAATAATAATGTGCAAAACAATGGAGAAACTTTTGGTTCTTTTGTCTCCATGCCTCATCCATTGATCTTGAGAGAAGAGAGATCTTTCAAATACACATGCCTGCCATCAAAGCTTTCATACGTTGAGAAGCATTCCCCATTGGGAGTCATGAAAAAAGGATCCAAAATCAATAAGCCATGCACTTTCATGTGCATGCGTTTCAAGGGCTGCAACAAAAGCATCACCACTATCATCATTTGAGACCCTTGAGTCCTTTGCTTTCTTTTCCTTACAGTCTCTTTTGATTTTCTTGATCTTGCCATAGTTCCAATATTTCACCTTGCATTTGTCAAGATACCAAAATCCCTCCTTAGATTTGACATGCCTGCCCTTTTTCTTGTTCTTCTCATTGTCTTTGGAATGATCTCTCATAGTTAAGACATCCGTGAAGAAATTTGAAGTTTTCCATCTTATCTCCTAAAAAAGCTATGTACCCACAACCTCATTAAGCTTCAACTTTGAGATGCAGCTATTGATTGCCATCATGAGGTTGTCTCAACTATCAAGCAAAGAACACAAGATGGTTATGCTTTGGTCCTTTCCCCCCATCTTCACATCCATGGACACCAACTAGCTCAATTGGGTCTTGGAACAGATTCAAGTGCTCCATCACTAAATCATCAGTAACTATTTTTGGAGGATACAACTTCTACAAAAGTTTGTACACAAGGGACTTTCTTTGATACATATTCTCTAACTTATCTGGAAACTTCTTAGTGGCAGTCTCTCTTTAAACATTTAGGAGCGCACTAAATTGGCAAGGCAAAGCCGAATAGGCACCTTGCCTTTGATCAACAACTAATTAGTCTTAATCTTTCTTGTTGGTAGGTTTCTAATCTACAATTGCTAACCACAAATCTCTGTCCACAAGTAGAACCTCCATTTTGAGCCCTCAAAATTGAAACCTGGTTCCATTGAACCTCCCCACCTTTATTCTAGAAGTGCTTGCCATATCCATTTCTTGTATCCAAGACCAATTGCAACAAAAGTCAAAACTCCCACTTGAACAAAGATTACTACAAAGTAGGCTCTACAGATTTAAGAAGCTGGACAAGATTTGATACCAAATGGAAGGAAATATACAAAAACACTTCCTACTTAATCCTATTAGGCATAGTTGAAAAACTCAAACATGACAATAACCTTGAGGAAAACCTGGCAAATTTTGTGAATATTAAAATAATAAAAGCATATAACTCAAAAAAAAAAAATCTTCTAAAACATACATGCTATTGAATTTAGGGAATACATTACTAATTATAGACAAATGGGAGTTTACAATTTTTCAAGAGGCAATTGTCGACCCATGAGTGTTCTTGTTTCCCAATATAATAAGATCATCATCATTGAACTAGATGCTTTTGACTTACAAATCTCTCTTTTATCTTCCATGATGCTCTCCTTCTCTTCCTCAACCTTGGACCTCTATGGCAATTGCTGTGTTCCAGTCGTTTGTTTTCTCAAGTTAATAATACATGGTGGAGGATTCCATGCACAATTTTGAATGGTCATATGATCAGTATTATTTGTGCAATAAGGTTAGCAAAGTGATGGGAGGCGTGAATAATTGGTGGTTAGGGTTTTCTCTTTATTTGAATTTGATTTGAATTTATAGGAGTCAACACAATCACAATTGGCATCGAGCATTAACATGAGTATGAGTAGGATGCATTCCCATCTGTTTCTTCTCCAACACTGCTACTGAAAAACAGTCCAAAATGATGAAAAATGATCACTTTTTTGGGTTGAATGGACTTAACAAAACATGACCATTTAAGCTATTAGATTTCCACATTCCATTCTAATATTGTATGTAGTTTCTGGATTTGATTGTGTGAGCAGTTTTTGACCATTAATGTTTTGGATCACACTCCGTGATCCATCATCAGGATGCGAGAGAGTTTAAGGAGCAGTAAGATAGTGACTTGCAGGCCAAGGTTTCAAACTGCTCACACAACCAAATCCAGAAACTATATACAATAAAACATGACCAATTTTTTTAAACACAATTGCAAATTATTGCAAAGTTTACAATGAGTTTTTCCTGAGTTTCTCGCCAGTTTTCTGCAATAACTCATTGCCAAGTTATTTTCTGAGCAACTTACGTGCCATTTCAACTCTCAATTTTGTCTTGGGTTTTGCATCTATGCTACGAGGAGAGTTACAAATTATTTGGTCTACACAAATTTTAAGAGTAATGGCATATGTAAAACTACACTTAGAAAGAAACAATAGTAGAGAAAAGAAGAAGAAGAATTAGATTACCACAATTGAAAGTGACACAAAGTATACCCTAGGAAAAAGCTTCAGGAGAAGAGCAGCCTTCTAAAGTTCAAAGCATTGAAACCAATGTTTTATCAGCAACTATAGGTTACAGTATATTCACAAGCTTCAAGCTTAGAGGAGATTAACACTATCAATCCTGGAGGAAATCTAGCAGCATAATTATATGTCCATCCCAAGTGTTCTATATATAGTCTAAGGAGACCTAGGAAATCATGTACCAAAGCTACATGCCCAAGTCCTCATGGGTAAAATCCATGCCTCAAAAGATGCATCCCCTAAGATAGATTGTAACTCCCATTTTGACTAGTTTGACCCCTATAACCATGGGGTCCATGTTAGTCTAACTCCCAAGCAATCCACCATGAGGCAATAATCATACTTACACACTTCTTACACCTGGCTGTAAATAACTAGTCAGAGATTCTCAGTGTTCCACGGGGACGCATCCCCCCCCTTTTTGGGCACGTCCCCCCGTCAGAAACGTCTCGGGGACGGGGGGACGGGGACGTGATGTCCCCCGCCGTCCCGCCACCGCCACCCAAGCGCCGCCGGGACGCGGAGACGTCCCCGCGTCCCCGCGTCTCCCAGGGAGACGTGGAGACGTCTGGGCGTCTCCCAGAGAGACATGGAGACGCCTCCACGTCTCCTTGGGAGACGTTTGGGCGTCTCCCCGTCCTTCAAGAGACGTGCAGACGTCTCTTCAAGGACAGGGAGACTCCCAGACGTCTCCTGTCGCCCCCACTTATATGCAATGTTTAAAATTAAAATTAAAAAAAAAAGTGAGTTTTTAAGTTTTTTGAGGGTTAAGGGGTAACTCTAATTGGACGTGGGCCAATAGAAAAAGAACACCCGGGAACGCGCAAGGGGTGATGCCCCTTGACCCCAACTTGGGGGCGCTGCCCCCAAACCCCCGTTGAAAAATATAGGGGGAAACCGCGTCGATAGAAGTAGGGAAAATCTAACCTCCGAGTTTGATTAGGCTCCATATAACAACACAACTTAGAAATCTTGGTATTTAGATTTAGTATTTCAAATTTCCTATAGTCTCATTTGAAATGTAATTCTTACACTGTAATACTGTCATACATCTTTTCAAAACTAGTTTTTCAAGTACTATATGTATATGTATAAGTATATGAGCACCACCACCCCGCCACCCCCCCCGCCGCCGTCCCCAAATTTAGGCCCTTGGTCCCCCCGTCCCGGAAATGCGTCCCCCCGTCCCCCCGTCCCCAACGCCCATGGAACACTGGAGATTCTAGACCAAGTCTGCTAACTATGAATCGTACGAACGTCATAGACTAATGACATGAGGCAGAGAGTGACAGCTATAGAACTTGCATGAGTTTCAACTCATTCCAGCCAAGTGGGATGCCATGAGCACAATTATTAGACCTTGCCACAAGAAGGAATACTTATGCATTCACTAGGTTTTATTAGTTGATAACAAATGAACCAATGAGATGCTAAAATTAATATAGTTTGACCAAATTTTATGATGTATATTATTTCTCAAATTTCTTTTAAAATATCAAAATTAATTTATTTAACATTCTATTGGATGAAAGTTATGAACAGTCTTATTAGTGTGATACAATCTATATGAAATTTTGTTAACTTTTTCAATTTTGACTATAAAAAAGTTAATAGTGCAAACTTATTTTCTTTTCACTTTTTATTTAATTTATTGCCTTATTTAATAAACGACATTATTTTTATTGGTTGTGGGCCAATGAATACAATTTATTTATTTAACATATTTGAGTAAATTTTAATTTTTTGAAAAGGTGAAATAGAGAAAATATGAGAGATTGTGATATAAATTAATTAACAATAGAATATTTAAAATTTGCATCTATTAGTTTAATTTTTTTAAAAGTTAACAATAAGAGAAACATATTTAATAAAGGTTAACGAATAATTATATATTTTTAATCTATTTTATATCTATTTTTAATCCTTGTTAAGGAGGAATACTAATGCATGTAATGTATTCAATTTCTTTTATTAGCTTCATGAATGAATGCATGGAATAAAAAAAATTGAGAAACAATCCTATAGTTTACAATTAATTTTCTATTTTAAATAATTGTAAAACTGTCATTTTTTTTTCCTTCTATTGGTTCATGTTGGGAATAGTCAGTAAAAAAATCATTAATTTTTTTTTTGTGAAGCACATATCTAATCCAATGCATCTTCATTAAAATAAAATTTCAAGTCTATTAATGATTCTAAATTCTAATGACATGAGTGCTATCATATACATCATAATAGTCATTTTCTATGTGACAAGGTAAGTTGATATGAATAATGAAAACATTTAATTTGCCTTGATAAAATTAACTTTAAACTTATTTTGTCTCCTTGAATTATATTTCTAAAATTACTCAATTTATTAGACACAACTAAATTGTTAGGACATAATGTTATTGGGGATCACATCCTTATAACATTTATATATAATGTTCTAATATAAGGTTATAAATTCTTATATATTATATGCTTTATAAGCATATCCCATTTGAAATGATTATAATCTAATAACTATTAGATTAGTGGGGGCTATTGAAAAGGTGTGACTAGTGAAGCCACCCTTCCTCCTATATTTAAGGAGGTTCTCTCTCATTTGAGAGTTGTGGGAATTTGGAGCTTTATGGTGAGTTGTATCACTATGCACATGAGGTATTGTTGGCCATGTGGAAGTATTGGAGGAGTGTCCCTATGTTCAAGTCTATTTTATGATAGACTATATTTGTAAGTGTTTTAATAAAATGATGTTTTATGGGGTTTTTTACCCGAAAGGGTTTTGCCCATGTATATTTTGTGTAATGTGTACATTTATGCATGTATGATTCTCATTTCATTTATTTTATGATCTTGTTTATAATGATTAGTATCCTAAGATCCTAATTTCTAACATGGTATCAGAGCAAGTTAGGCTAGTACTAATCATTTTTAGAGTAGTACTAATCATTTTTACAGGTTATACTAGAAGACACATAAAACTTGATGGAAAATTATTTATGCTAAATCAACACACATGCAAAGCCATTTGTGCTATATATTTAGTGTGCCTTCTCTATTGATTTAAATTCAATTTATCAAGGTCAAGTAAGGAAATTCTAACTATTCCTTTTTATAAGTGATATATTCAATAATATTTCATATATTTTTAAATTTTCACGTGGCATTGGATTGTGAGGGTCAAATATTTGATTATTAAGTCAAGTATAACATATATATTTTTAGTAACATCAAATTTCATAATCTTACTAACTCAAAATTAGTCCATTATAAGATAAGTACATAGTCACAAAACCATTTTTAGTGCCAATTGTATAGAAAGTTGTGCTTTAGTTACTAGATCAAGTCCTTTAGAAAGTTGGATGTTGTTTCTCTTTAGAGAGATATGTGAGATTAGCAATTGTAAAAAAAATAGCTTAATATAAGGCTTAGAAACTTGAGGTTTTCATTTTTTTAACCTTAAAATTGAGTTCATGAAGTCTTTTATTAAATTTGATGTCTTTTTAAAAGTCAAAAACTCGTTTTCATCTTATTGAAGGAAAATAAAATTCATAGCTCTTGAACATGACATTTCAATCAAACACCATTTTACTTGCAATTTGATCATAATTGATAAAAGATAATGACATTTTCTTTGTATGAAATAATATGAAAAATACATATATTACTACATTCAATCAGCATTTTAATTTATCCTTATATTTAAGTTTGTTAAGTATAAACTCAATCAAACCATTATTTAAATAGGAGTCATTAAATGAAATCTTCAAAGAAATAGAACCACTTATTGAAGCCTTCATCTATGTCGAATTTCTTATCTTCATGTAATTCTTCATAATAGTTTGTGTCCTTATATTATTCAAGGAAATAGTACTCATCCTTATAAAAGTCAAAAAGGGCTTTCTTTGCAACCGATCGAAGGTAAATGAGTCACGACCTTTACTAATTCATTTTTGTCAGATGGCTATCTTCCCAACTGACATCTCCTTTCTCACGCTCCCTATATAGGGAAATCAAATTCATTTATTTTGTACCTATCCAGCTATCATCACAGTCTATTATAATCTACTTGAGGAATTCTTTCAAACAGTTCGCTTACCTTCTGCATGTTGAAAAAATGTGGACTTAACATTTGCACTAATGAAGCATTTCCATAAATATATTTTGTTCAAACCATGTGATTAGATCTCATTGAAGAATTATGTCAAACACTTCATTTGCCCTGCAAATTCAGACCTCTATTTATATCAGTCGACTTCCACTAATTAATGCTTGCCTTAGTCGAAGTCTTTTGTTTGAGAAACATCCCGAGCATGCTCTCTATGTCCTCCTTCATGCTACCATTTTCCCGAAGGCTATTATGGTTTATGGTGAATGATTATCTCTTACAATTTTATGATAATTGTAGTAGCACCAAGTAACGCGCACATATACAGGGTTAGGAAACTTCATTTATTTGTCAATCTGCATGAGTATGGATTTGCACTTTTTTAGTAGTGCAATGTGTAGTGTTAAAAAAAGTTATTGCTTAGATATTCTCTAAGTTGCAGGGTTCGCCCCCCTAGACCCCTGGTACTGGTCCGATCCGGTCTTGGTTTGGGGTCCTAGTCTGGTCCACTTGTGGACTGGACAGGGTCCGTGATTCATAGGTCTGGTTCAGACCAGGTCGAACCCAAGAGGACCCAGGTCAAACCTAAGGGTTTGATGGCCCAAAAATGGTGTTTTTTTTGCGATATTTTTTTTTTTGAAATCCACCACATAAAAAATTTAAAATATAACCCTAAAAGTGAGTTTTAAAACATTAACTTGACTCATTTTACTCAAGCAACATGACTACAAGCAAGGGGAAATGAAGATGTGGGATATAGAGTCGGAGCATACTGATTTGGATGCTTTCACTTCTCAACTTGTTGCATTTGATGACTTGGATAGCGAGCAAACTTATAGTGCAAGTGCAAGTGTAAGTGGCATTGGCATTGGTTCATCCACAGTTGGCAAACTCGTAGAGTTTTGAAAACTCGCCGAGTTTTTTTGACTTTTACTCGCCGAAAACACTCACCGAGTTTCTATAAAATACTCGGGTACACTAAAAAAAGAGGTCCAAACACATCAAAAAATTATCTATTTTTGTTTTTTTAGGTCAGTTTCATTCTCTTCATCAGAATATATACATGAAATATATACATAAAGTATAAGTGGCATTTCAATATGTTTTTTCTCCTTTCTTATACTATAAGTTATATTTTATGTATATATTGGCAGGATGTTTGAGAGTGGTTTTAGATCTCTAGGAGTTATAATGCAAATTCTAGGTTTTAGAAGAGCTTTTAATTTTTCAGATAGTCAAATTTTAGTAATCAGGATGCTTCTATCAACATTCTCTCGCTCTCTCTATCTCACTCACTTTATTTGCCCCGAATTTTAGACCTATCTATCTCCCTATCACTTTTCCTCTATCCCCCTCTCTGTTAGAATAATAATTTCTTATATTGTTAATGGTCAACTTAGGTTGTTAGATTTCATTAATGTATCTACAATACTAGGTAGATAGAGGTAGGTAATATCATTAATTTCTACAGTGTTTTGTCATTTCTATATATTGTAACATTCTCTCAGTTAATGAATAGAGTGTTTTTTACCAGCTCATTTTTCTTGAACATGGTATCAAAGCCGAGGCTCCTGTTTTCGCGTTGGTTTTAGTGGGTTTGCCTTCGGAGCATTTTCTCCTACCCACGTTTGTTTCTGTCTGCCCGCGCGACTCTGTTTTTTGCGGATTTTTCTGCGCATGTTTTTCCCGACGACGTTTTTTGCGTCTGCAAAAAAAAACGCGATTTTATGCATCTGGGTCTGTCGCGGCTGTGTGTTTTTCTTCCTATGCTCGCGATTTTTCGTCGTCTGTGTCGCATCTAGCCATTTCAACTCGCGATTTTTTTCATGTTTTTTTAGCTTCATTTTTACTTTGCGCGCGGGAAACAAAAAAGGTTGTCGCACGCGATTTTTTCTCAAAATCGTGACACGATTTGGGTTTTCTTTTGTACTGCACAAATATTTCTTTTCTGCTAAATGGCGAAAATTATTTTCGCGACCTGCGGTGGCTCTGTTTTTTCTAGCGCGATTTCGTTTTTTTCTGGCTCTGTATCTCGTGGTGGCTTCTGTGGCGGGTCTTTTTTTTTGCGTTCGTGGTTGTGCACGACTAGGGTTTTTTTTACAAACTCTGTATTTTCTAGCGACTAGGATATTTTTGAAAATCCATTCTCAAAAACCCTTCGATTAAGTCGAACTTTTATTCCAATTATAGATTCTTGGTGGGTTTTTCAAAACCTCAACTGGGTCGCTATCAAAATTATTTGGGTCTGTAATTTTTTCACCTAGGGTTTCTGTTAGTTTTGACTAGGGTTTTGAACCCTTCGATTAAGTCGAACTTTTATTCCAATTATAGATTCTTGGTGGGTTTTTCAAAACCTCAATTGGGTCGCTGTCAAAATTTTCTGGGTTCTTCGAAATTTTTCTGCCTTGAAAATCGTGCCAGGGTTTCAGTTTTTGCCTAAGAATCCAACTTGCAGAATTTTTTAAGAACCCTTTGTTTTTATTTGTTGGTTTTCGTCCCTTGGAATTCGTGCCTTCACCAGTTTGACCTTGGGGTACGTGATGGCATCTTTGACGAATATAATGCTCGAAAAGCAGCCAGAAGTTCAACGGCCGCAACTACAACACCTGGAAGCAGCATATGTTGACGATATTTGAGTACCGATGTCTTGATGTAGTTGTTCTGGGTACGTCTCAACGTCCAACTACTATTGGCAAAGATCAGGACAAATGGGATGATTGCAATTGGGAAGCAGTCATGCTCATCAAACTCTTCGTCACTGATGAGCAGCTACCTCAGGTACCGTCCGACGAAACAGCGAAGGAGATATGGGATCATTTGAAGAGTCTCCATGAAACCTCTGAGAAGAGCAAAGCATTCTTTCTGAAGTATATGCTCTTTTCATTATGATGGACGAAAGGACACCTCTGTAGGATTACTTGACCAAGATCAAGGACATCTGTGACGAACTTGAGGCGATTGGTCGCACAATGGAGGAAAAGGACATGGTCGTCATCACTCTGAAGAGTTTGCCCAAATCTTATGAGCATTTCATTGAAATGCTGAATATCACTTCCACTAACGTTGATTTGAAGTTTTCCGTTCTTTGCAACAAGCTTTTACAGCAAAATCGGTGGTGCCAGCAGTTTGGAAGTAGTACCAATTCCACCTCCACAGAGCAAGCCTTCTCTGCCAAATCTTTTGCTAAGAACAAAGGGAAGGCTCAATCTTCTCAACCAAAAGGCTTTGGTTCTTCTTAGGACAGCAAGAAGAAGAAGAACGTTCAATGCAATTATTGTCATAAGTTTGGTCACATGAAGGCCGAGTGTCGAATTCGTTTGGCTTCTGAACAGAAGAAGCAGGGAGGGTCTCAACAAAAGGCAAATGTCGCAGAGCACTCTGAGCAGAAAGAGTTTGCTTTCTATGCTTTTATGGCCAAGAGAACAGTAGATCCAGTCCACTCTTTTGCCTGGTATGTCGATTTAGGGGCTTCGTGGCATTTACTTATCGTCGGGATTGGTTCAAAAAATTTGAACCATTCTCAGATTTAGTAATTTTCGGAGGAGGAGAAGAGTACACAATTGCTAGTAAGGGTACTGTCCAAATTCACTCGGGAGATAGAATTTTAATTTTCCTTGATGTCTACTATGTTTCAGGCATGGAACATAATCTCCTCTCCATCAGTTAGATCATGAGACATTCTCCTCAATTAGATGTTATCTTCAGTTCGTCCATCTGCAACATTGTTGATAAGGAGACTCGTACTACAATTGCTATGGGACTTGAGGATCATGGTTTTTATAGACTTGCTGATTCCAGCGATTCTTAGGAGCAGGCTCTAGTTGCTCGGAGTACATCCATCAGAACACTTTGGCATCAATGTTATGGGCACTTAAACGTGCACTATCTCTCTCAGTTATATCAGGAGAGTTTGGTTGCTGGTCTACCTGAGATCCAACCTCAAAATCATGGAGTTTGTGCAACTTGTCAAGGTGGGAAGCAACATCGGACACCATTCTCGGATGGTGATTCTTGGCGAGCCTCTAGGGTCCTTCAGTTGGTCCACGCTGATGTATGTGGGCCAATGAACACTCCATCTGTTATTGGTTGCAGGTACTTCTTGTTATTTGTTGACAATTTTAGTCGTAAAATGTGGGTTTACTTTCTGAGAAATAAATCAGATGTGTTCAGTATATTTCAGCAGTTTAAGGCCTTAGTTGAAAAAGAATTCCGGTTCTCAGATTGTCACTCTAAGGTCAGATAATGGGGGGAAGTTTTGTTCCAATGACTTCTCTACATTTTGTGCTACACATGGCATTAAACGCCAACTCACCACACCATACACCCCTTAGTAGAATGGTGTTGTTGAACATAGGAATCACACCATTACTGAAATGGCTCATTCTATGATAGAGCATAGAAATGTTCCTAAGAAATATTGGGCTGAAGCAGTTTACACTGCAGTCTACCTTCTGAATTGGTCACCTACACATGCTGTCAAGAAGATGACTCCTGAAGAAACCTGGTCAAGACGCAAGCCTAAAGTGGGCCATTTGAAAGTCTTCGGTTCTACGGCTCATGTATGGATTCCAGACGCCAAATTTGCTAAGCTGGATTCGAAGAGCCAAACCCTTATGTTATTTGGTTACAATGACAACCACAAGGCCTACAGGTTGATTGATGTGGAGACAGATCGTCTCATTTTCAGTCGTGATGTTGTGGTCGATGAGACTACTGGTCCATTCATGCCTTCTACTACTCCTAGTCCTCCGACTCACTCTGTGAAGACTTCTGATGTTGGTGTTTGTCTTCCTCTTGGTTCCCATGATGGGAGGGCTTCAGAGCATTCTGACTCTGAAGATGAGGAATCTACCGATCCAACACCACCTGATTTGTCACAGGATTTGCATCCAGATGACTTTGTTCCAGAAACTCTAGGGGATGTTCCTCTAATGCCAGATGTTGGTACTTCTACCCTCAGGCCTAAATGGTGGGCCAAGACTATAGGAGATCTTCGTGATGATGAGCTTCTTGAGGATAGATCAGTTCGCCGCAAGAGAAAGCAACAGATTACAATCAACTTTGCATTTATGGCCAACATCCACAACATCCATGAGCCCCAAACGTATTTCGAGGCTAAAGTCATTCCTGAGTGGGAAAAAGCTATGGAGATAGAATACCATAGTCTTTTGAAGAATAACACTTGGGTTCTTTCTAATTTGCCTCTTGGGAAGAAACCTATTAGTTGTAAATGGGTTTACAAAGTCAATTATCATGCAGATGGTACTTTGGATAAGTACAAGGCCAGATTGGTTGCTCGGGGTTTTACACAATGGGAGGGCATGGACTACGAGGAGACTTTTGATCCTACTGCCAAGATGAGTACAATTTGTCTTCTTCTCGCCATTGCAGCTCAATTTGGATGGAAACTTCATCAGATGGATGTTAAGAGTGCATTCCTCAGCGGTGAGTTGCAAGAACTTTATATGACTCAACCTCTTGGCTTCAAGGTTCTTGGTAAGGAACATCAGGTTTGTAGATTGGTAAAAGCCTTCTATGGCTTGAAGCAAGCCCCTCGGGTTTGGTACTTCAAGACTGATCAGTATTTGGTTGAACATGGCTTTCAGCGTAGTCCCTTTGACACTAATGTGTATGTCAAACTCTTTGGTGATGATATCCTTTTTCTTGTTGTCTACGTGGATGACTTGATCATTACTGGCAATTCAGCACATTTGATTACAACCATCAAACATGACTTGTGCCAAGCTTTTGACATGACAGATTTGGGGCTTCTCCATTATTGCTTAGGTGTCAAAGTGTGGCAGACTGATGACAGTTTCTTTATTTCACAGTCCAAGTATGATTCACCTGCAGTAGATGAAATTGAATTCAGGCAACTAGTAGGCAACCTCATCTACCTCACTGCCACTAGAACTGACATCTGTTTTGCTGTCAACTACATCTCTCGCTTCATGACGGGCCCAAAAGCTGATCATTGGATTGCAGGGAAGCGAGTACTGCGATATGTGAAAGGCACTTCCGACTATGGCATTCTGTATAGCAGGTGCAACAATCCAAAGCTGATTGGTTATACTCACTCAGATTGGGCAGGATCAGTGGATGACAAAAAATCCACTTTTGGGTACGTATTCAGTTTGGGTACTGGTGCTGTCACTTAGAGCAACAAGAAGCAGCAGGCCGTGGCTCTTTCCTCGACCGAAGCCGAATATCGGGGAACAGTGAAGGCCGCATGTGAGGCGGTTTGGCTCCAAAGGATGCTCTTTGACATGCAGATGCCACAGACAGGTCCTTCTCCCTTGTATATAGATAATCAAGAGGTGCTCAAACTAGCCAAAAATCCAGTCTTCCATGAACGTACCAAGCATGTCAAGCTTCATTGTCATTACATCCACAAGCTGGTAGAAGACAGATCAATTCATTTGCAGTATGTTCCGACAGCGGATCAGACTGCGGATATTCTCACCAAGTCTCTGAGCTCGGATAAATTTGTAAAATTCAGGGGGCAACTTGGTGTTTTTGATAGATTGACCATTAAGGGAGGGTGTTAGAATAATAATTTCTTATATTGTTAATGGTCAACTTAGGTTGTTAGATTTCATTAATGTATCTACAGTATTAGGTAGATAGAGGTAGGTAATATCATTAATTTCTACAGTGTTCTGTCATTTCTATATATTGTAACATTCTCTCAGTTAATGAATAGAGAGTTTTTTACCAGTTCATTTTTCCTAAACACTCTCTACCACAGTCCATCTCACTCTCTCCTCTCTCCCCCAAGATCTAGACCTATCTCTCTACCCCTCTCTTTCTCACCCTCAGACCCCGGCGAGGGGTGCTACTCTCAACCTAACTTTAATTTGCAGATGCTTGGTGCAAAGTTGGGGTGGAAATACCCCACATCTCAAAAAATTTGCCCTCAAAATCTTATGTTAGCCTTTTAGTTCATCCAATTGTGAGCGCAATTGGAGCTTGTTTGAAGCAATCCACACGAAGAGGAGGAGCAAGTTAGCGCAAAAATGCCTCAATGACCTTGTCTTCGTGCAATATAATCTTCGATTGCACGTAAGGAAGGTAGAGGAAGTAGAAGGTGGTCCAATTGACTTGGATGATATAGATCCTTACAGTGATTGGACATAATAGGAGCAGCCCCCATTGTTTTCCGAGGATGACATCACTGATTTGGAGAGGCAGGCTATGGAGGAGGAGGGGGGTGGATTTGGTTTCACGCTGGATGACATTGAGGAGGAAGAGGATGAGGATGAGGAGTCATTGCCAGTGCCAGAAGCAGGTGGAGACATAGCTTCATCCAGGATGGAGGAGGAGCCAGCCATAGCGAGCAAGGAGGCACAATCATGCCCACTGCAGGCTTCTAGGACCAGACCCTCTAGTTCTACCTCTCCCCTAGTTTTTGCTAGAGCTAGGAAGAGGAAGTTGTAATTGTAATGATGTATTTACTTTTGGTTTTACAAAAACTATTTACTATTTTGCTTCTAGGCTTCCAGTCATCATCATTCCTCATGAGGATGTGATTTTGTAGACACTTTGCATATAAATATATGTAGAATCAGCTTGTTTCTTTTGTGTTCTCATTTATTGACTCATTGGATGCATCTTCTCTTTAAATTTTGTAAAAAAAATTCATGTTTAAATTTAATTTAAGCGTGTTTTTAAGTTGTTGAGTTTTTCACCGAGTTTTTGCCGAGTGGCGAGTAGTTCATCTATGGGTTCATCTAATGTCAATGTCAATGATGAGGAGGAGAATGAGGATGATGAATTAGAGAATCCATTTGATGATTAAACTTTAAATTGTTGAAAGTTGAAACAATGATACTTGAATATTTTGTCATTTTGGTATTAAACTTGATGTAAATGATGCTGTTATGGTATGATCATGATGCTATGATTACAAGTTTATGTTGATTTTGTTGTTTATATGATGTTATGTGACATGCTAATCTTAATTCATGCTTATAGGCTGCATATATATATATATATATATATATATATATATATATATTTGTACTCACGAACCCAAACGAACCCAAACTCCTTTTCAAAATTTTGCCGTACTGGCATACCAGTTCTTCAAACCCGAACCGGTGCCCAAACCCGAACCGGCAACTTAAGATATTCTATCAAAATTCATATGCATGTTCTATGGTTTCAAATTTTGTGCTCATCCATACTCTGTCGCTCAAGAATCTTATCGAGCCACCAATAACTAATATAAAAAAGTTCTACTTTTTGGGTACCAATAACCTTTATTCGGCCTTTGTTCATCTTGTTTCAAGACAAACACATTCCTTTCAGACGGGATGGTAACATGGTCTATATAAAAAATTCAGAGTTCTGGAAAAATTGTTGCATATGGAACTACAAACAGGTTGAAAACAATCAATGATTTATGCCTCGATCATGTCGTAATCAAGAACTATTCGTGTTAAGATGGTAGGGTATGTCTCATTTTGAATCCTTCCCCAATCATATGCCTTTCTAACGTGACCATATTGCTATTTTAATATTTTGAATACATCACCACTGTTGAAGCAATAGAAATGATTCCCAAGACTCGGGAGTTAAAAGACAACCATTCCATCCGTAAACAACAAAACTTTTGATCATTACCTTCCTAAAATATTAGATAAGATCAATTTATTGGTTGAGTAATATCTAGTTTGAATGTGAATTAGACCTTTGGCTGGCAAGGGATCATTTTTCTACAATAGTTTTTTGAAGAAGCACGAGGACAAGGGTGACAATAAAGACCACAGCGGCCATGAGGCAATGGATAGCATGGATGGGTAATATATTGAGATCACTCTTGCATTCTCACCATGTCAAAATAATTTCTCACCTTTGATAGCTGGTCATGTACCTCCTTAATTAGATGTGACAATATTTTCATTTCAAAATTTTAAATTTTTTTTCATAGTTTTAACCTCATGCTCAATATAATATTGGCTTACATCCCTTCTAATCATGATATATGAACATGTGAGGTTACTTGGTAATTTTAATTGGAGCATGATCTTAGATGGCACCTACAAGAGAATGTCTACAAATATTGATTATATAATAAACTTAAGTTCCAACTTCATGCTATTGAATACAATTGTAAATTACTTTCAAGGAACTAGTATTCATGTGTGTGCAAACCTTAAGAAGCATCTATTTCTATATAGTAAATATGAAATTCTTGCAATATGTGGGTAAAAAGATACTTTAATCACATTGATTTTGCCCCATGAATCTAGAGAAAATTGCACTATTGATGACTATCACATACCTAATAAGGCAAGGCTTATGGTCAATATGTGGGAAATAAGAAGAGGCCCAATTGCATGAGAAAGTCTCTTAATCTTTAAACTTAAAAATCCATAAAATATTCTGAAAGGAAAAAGTTAAGAATTAAGCTTGCCCCCATTTTACTATTGGAGTGTGAAAGTTTCTCAAAATTTGTAACCACATTAAATAAAAAGATAACATGATATCTCATTAATTATCTAGTTGACTATAAGATTAAACATGATAAGGGGTAAAATATTTACGTATATTTCACATTTTTTTATAATATCATGTATTGAAAAAACCCTCTAATACTTCTTGAGTTTAATGGACCTTATTATAATGGGTGGCTATCACCCTTATATATTGTTTGGGGAGCAAACCTGGAAAGGATAGCTCAGTTGCCTTAATTTTTGTATGGATTTACTGTATGTAGTAGTATGCCTACTTCTCTAAATTATTCATGCTTATGCTTATGGAAATATATGTTGATCTCCTTGCTACTAATCATTGGATTATATTGTAAATTTATGAGAAATATTATATGATCTTTGGCAAATGACAAATGCATAATATTATGCTCTTTCTTTGCACCAAAAATCAAGTGTAATTGATTACTATATTACTAACGATATTGTTTCTTCTATGGCGAGATTATGCCTTCAAAATGTCTGGTGTAGGTGCTATTACATGGATGGTGCAATACTTTAATAAAAAGGCTGTCTTCTATGTGTCTTTGAATTAAAAGGGTGAAATATGGAAGTACCTCTTGAAAAATCAATATGGCCTTGAAGATTTATGGGAGAGTTCTAGTTGGATACATGCTAAAGTACCATTTTACTTGGAGATATTTTACTCTTTCCAAAGAATAGCATTTCTAAAGATCAAATTGAACTTTGAAGATTATGGGCACATTGTTGGTGTTGGAAATAAGCCACACCCGGACCAACGATGGATTGGTCCAAGAAGGGCCAGTAGCTCAGTGGTAGAACACTCCGGCAGCGTATGGAAGGTCCTAGGTTCGAGTCCTAGCTAGTCCATGTCTCAACATGGTATCAGAGCCAGGTCCAAGCTAGGAGCCCCAAGCACACGAGAGGTGTGGCTTAAGGGGGGGTGTTGGTGTTGGAAATAAGCCACACCCGGACCAACGATGGATTGGTCCAAGAAGGGCTAGTAGCTCAGTGGTAGAGCACTCCGGCAGTGTATGGAAGGTCCTAGGTTCGAGTCCTAGATGGTCCATGTCTCAACACACATCACTCAAGCAAAATCATTTCATAATAAAGGCACTTTGAAGATCATGGGCACCTTACTCAAGTGAAATCATTCCATAATAAAGACACTTTGAAGATCATGGGCACATGCTATATATTGGAATTTTAGCCATCACTTTGAAATCCTCTGTGTGGTGATTGGCTTTAGGTGATGCCATTAAGGGGGAGTGTACATGACACCACCTAGTAGCTAAATCCTAGATGTAAGACCTAATAGGCATAAGACCTTTAGGCATTATATGCTCCAAATTCAAATAATGCTTGGCCTTAGGTGATGCCATTGAGGGGGAGTGTGCATGTGAATGACACCACCTAGTGGCTAAATCCTAGTTTTAAATCCTACGGGTAGGCATATGTCCTAATAGCTATGAAATAAGACCTATATAGGCATTAGCAAGTCCTTTAAGCCCGCAGATAGGCATATGTAAGTCCTTTTTTGTTTTAAATATTGCAGGTAGGCATTATTAAGTCCAATAGGAACATTTATGCTTAAGTCCTACGAGCATATTGTAAATTATTCTCCTTGTAAATCTTCCACTTGTAAAAGCATTGATTAAGTCCTATGGGCACATTTGTATTAAGTCCTACGGGCACTATGTAATGAGCCTAGGGAGAGGCTAATTTGAGGAGTCCGCAGTAATTTTTTAAGACCTCATAGCATCATTTTTAAAATACCGGGATTATAAATTATGACAAGATGACTTTCATGTAGTCTGGAATGCATGATCATTATGTTGGCATATATTTGTGTCCCTGTTTATCATTGTCAAAGAAGACCTACATTATTGGGGTACTTCATTTTTTCTTTTATGGAAATTGACATGTGTTCCCCTATTAACATTAAGGGGGAGTGTTATAACATAATGTTATTAGGGATCACATCCTTGTAACTTTTATATATAATGTTCTAATATAAGGTTATAAAATCTTATATATTATATGCTTTATAAGCATATCCCATTTGAAATAATTATAATCTAATAACTATTAGATTATTAATTATTAATGAGTGGGGGCTATTGAAAAGGTGTGACTAGTGAAGTCACCCTTCCTCCTATATTTAAGGAGGTTTTCTCTCATTTGAGAGTTGTGCGAATTTGGAGCTTTATGGTGGGTTGTATCACTATGCACATGAGGTATTATTGGCCGTGTGGAAGTATTGGAGGAGTGCCCCCAGGTTCAAGTCTATTTTATGATAGACTATATTTGTAAGTGTTTTAATAAAATGATGCTTTATGGGGTTTTTTACCCGAAAGGGTTTTCCCATGTATATCTTGTGTAATGTGTACATTTATGCAAATATGATTCTCATTTCATTTATTTTATGATCATTGTTTATAATGATTAGTATCCTAAGATCCTAATTTCTAACAAAAATTCATTTCTCTCCCTACAACATGGCAAGAACCTGATGCAATGCATCTCTTGCTAACAATACACAAATACTAAATAATTTTGACTAGAGCTAGGACTTGCAAGGTGTACAACACACCTAGTCCTAATAAACTCAACACATTAATTCATGACTAGATTATGCTTGGGTTAATCCTATATTGGTTAGAAATTAGAATTGTAAGACAAAGGTGACAATAGTCTGCTAATGAGTAAAGAAGCTAGAGAGCGAAAACCTCATAAGTGGTGATCACATTTACCATTCCTCCCTCGTAATTACAAATTCTTAAAGGTGCTTGTGCACTAAGTGGTCCCCCTTGCCTTGTAATTATTATCATTACTACACGTGGAAATAGAATGTCACCTGTGTAAATGACTACTCATTAAGGTAATTTTTAGATGACTTAAAATACATGAGCCACATCCTTAAAAAATTAAAATACATTTGAAAGCCTTCAATAATAATTTTAAAAATCCTTTAACATATTTTGAAGCAGAAAAGTTTAATTAATATCTACTTAATGTCTTTGTAATTTTGTGCAAAAAACCTTTTGCATAAAGCCAATATGCCTACGGATAAGCCTCATCACCTGCATTCTTCTGGTTGTGAAGCTGGTTGGAAACCTAAATAGCCCCTGCAATTTTGTTTTCTATATAACCATTCCTCTCAGAAATCTTACACAGGTGAGCCTTTTCCTATTGAAAATTCTTCTCAGCAACAATCTCAAATGTTCTAGTGGCTAAAGCCCCTATAAATCCAAATTTCTGTGCCACGTGATGGCAGGAAGAGGTCTGAAAATGAACAGACATATGAGTTTCCTTTGAATAAAAGTTGCCTAGAGGCAGAATCATCTGTCATCCCAACAATGAGTACATCCAGAAAAGGGTAAATGATCATTCTGCTTAAACTCTATGGTGAATTTGACCCCTGAACAAATGCTGTTGATGTGAGCATAAAAATCTTCCAGCTTTTCCTTTCCGTGATGCCAGAGAATATGTGTATTGCCCACATACCTTCTCCACCACTTTGATTTCAAAGGAGCCAAAAGAAGTGCAACCTCTTCAAGTTTCTCTGTAAAAGGCCTTATTACTATGGGAGACTTTGGACACCCATTTCCACATCCTCAATCTGATCAGAGTCCAGATAATTCTTCATTGAAACTGAAAAAGGTGACAAAGCATGTTAGATACAGTTGTATCAGCATATACTAAATATCACTATCTGAATAGCCTGAAAAACCAAAATCCTGGTGAATAGACAAACATCATCAAAACAAACCAAGTCCTTCTCTGACTTATCATCCATTTACAAAGTCAACAAAATGAAGAGAGTTTTTAGTTTCTAATAACAGGGTTATTTGTAGGGCTTATGGGACACTTGGGTTTTACGACTACTTGTGATGAGGTAGTGGCTACTATTACCTTTTTTGAATCCCATAAGTCATGGGGTCGTTCAAGGCAGTATGCACTGTTGTGTTGTAAAGTACTAGAACTTTGAAGAGAATACTAGGATGACCGCCGTTGATCTTTAAGAGGACATTGACGGTTTTGCAATGTGAGACTGGTTTTGTTTTATCAGCTTTTATATTGGTTTTTAAGGAATCGTCTTTTCTTAAGGACCATCTGAAATTTAAGTGAAGTCCTATGTATGTCAATTTTGTATCATTCTGGAATTTCTGAGATAAATAGGAAAATGTTGTATTCTGAAAAATCAAATGATCCTGGAATGAGATGCGATATCATTCTAAGAGTATTATGCAAATTAAAATGTTTAATATTTATTATTCTTTTCCTTGTAAATTACACACTGGTGCTACAAAGCACATCAATAATTGTACATGAATAGATGTTTGCTTGTTTCATACCTTTTTGAGGTGGTTGTTACTGAAAAGTATCCCGTTGACTTGAATGAGTCTCTTCTTCAGAAGTAGTATTAATGGGATCCAATTTTCTCATTAGAATCTGATTCATTGCCACTTAGGCTGGCCATCAGATCCAAGATGTTTCTTCTATGATAGTGTGGACCTTATTGAACACCACTAAACTGTACTCTCACTTGGTCGCCTCCTGCATATTTCTGGGGTTATCCATCCATCACTCCTTGAATGTGGTCAGCAGGAGTAACTTGGGGGCTGTATATTTGACATTTGCTAACAAGAAAGACGTGGTTATTCCATAGAATGTGACAAGACTATAGAGTACATTTACTGGACATGTCGAAAATTGTGCCTTTTTATTTCTATTGTATTCCTGAGCTTTGCCATTATTTGTTTTGTCAACATGTTTTCTCTTATTTTTGAAGATGACATATTTGTGCAGAAAAGAGCGAAGTCCAAGACTCCAGTTCCAGAGATACCTATAGAAGCCAGGGCAGAAAGGGCTTTAGAGGCTATTTGTAAATGTTCCATGGGGAGTGACATGATAGAAGAAGAAGAAGATGCAAGGTTGCTTAATATTATGCTGTGTGCAGTTTTCCCCACTGCTGATAAGGCTGAGATAGAGAAAACTGTATGGAGTAGGCTGAGACAATCATCTGCGGATAATGAAATAAGCCAAAAATCTGAAGTACAACAAACCAAAGAACCCATCATTTTAGAACAAGATACAGAAACTATATACAGCTAGGTTTTGGCGTACTCAGTGGGTGTATTTCTAAATTCCCAGCTATCCAAATTACTTTTATTATTTATACTTACAGTTACTGTTATATATTATTTATCAAATCATGCATAAGCCATATGTTTGAAGTTGCCAGGGTTTGGAACAAACTATTTTTTCGTATGTTCCAATGAAATACGATTCTTAATATTGTTTTTGACATGGTTATAATTCTTTACCCAAAGGTCGGGCTCAACAAAAATAACTTCAGGTCTAGAACTCTCAACAAAATTCTGTGTAATAAATGGCTTTGTTTAACCAAGTGGGCAATTGTAGTTCCAGACGATCAGATGCCATGGATACGTTGCACCACTATGTGGAATGGACTGCAGCTTTTCCTCAGAATGTTTGTTTTTACTTTTTTCTTTCTCATATTTCTATGTAGTATATTTGAACTTTAAATTGTAAGTGTACAGTCACTTCTTCCATTAGTTTGTTTATTTAAATTTATATTTTATATTTGATGGTTTCTGTCTCTAAGTAGTTTTATTATGCCTTAGATTATCACAGTCATCTTTTCTGAAGTATATTTTCCTCTGAAGTAATGAGATGAAACTTACCTTTGAATTAGTGTATGCCGAGATGAACGCAGTGTTTATAAAAATGAATAAACAAAAGTCATTTCTAAGCTAGGTTATAGATCTAATGTTTCTATCTTTGCTCTAGTCTATCGAAGTGATTGGATTTTGCCTAAGAAACAAAGCATTTTGAAGGTGTTTCTCAACTCCAAAGATATTTAGTTGAATTTTGCAATCACGGTAACCTTGGAATTGGAGATTCACTTATAACCGTCTAGCCTCATTTTTTGTGTCATTTTCCTTTTTTCAAATTCTTTTTCATTAAAAAAATTTAAAAAGAAAATTTTGATTTTAAAACAATGACAAGATTTGTCCCCTAGAGTGGCTAGTTCTATACTTTCTATATGCTATGTGTGTACATTCAGATGTAATACTTTTAAACAGGCCAAACTAAGTTAACCCATCTATTTACATAAGGATTGATCAAAACATAAATTCTCACCAATACCAACCCTTGTTGCACGAAGACGTAGTGGTTGAGCTCCAAGATATGATGTGAGTGCTCCTAGCAACAACATAATGTTACATAAGGAGTGTATATTATATGATAATGGCATGGATTGAGGTCAATTTATAGATTTTTGGATGGGGGAGTGGATGGATAGGATTGAGTTGAATGATCAAGGGCTCTTATTTGCTTGAGAGGTTGAGTAGATGACAAGTATCTTCAAGTGGTTGGCAGATGTGGAGGAGACTAATATTGAAGGGAAATCCATAGTTGAGGATTCGCTTGGAAGAAGTGGATGGATGGATAGGTTTGGAAGGGTACCTTGGTGTACTTTGGGGGTATGGGCAAATTTTTACCCATTTGATATATAACAAGATCTGTTTCACATGTACAAAGACCCATGCATATGTACACTTTTGGAGGAATTAGATGGTTTGAATAAATTTATTGAGGTTAGGAATGTGTGAGGATTAGTAGGCTAATTGGTTTCAGCCCATCCATGAAATGGACAATTAAATAAATAGGATATATTTATTTATTTTTTGGGAAGAGGATGAGGGACTTAAATAAATATTTGGTTTTGTT
Source organism: Cryptomeria japonica (assembly GCF_030272615.1). NCBI lineage: Eukaryota > Viridiplantae > Streptophyta > Pinopsida > Cupressales > Cupressaceae > Cryptomeria > Cryptomeria japonica. Next base: position 392,909,284 of record NC_081410.1, read on the forward strand.
TAAGGTTGGAAAAATGGGGTGGTTTAATGATTAAGGCTAAGAATAGGGTCAAGTGAATAGGGATCAATATTGATTTTATTGATTAAATAATAAATATTATTTAATTAATAGTACTAAGTGGGATGGATGGAAATTGGATAATTAATTGAATAAATGAGGATTTAATAATTTATTCAATCAATTATTGAGGAAATGGTTGAGGGATCTGAAAAGACGATGTGTCAATTTCAAGTGTCTACACTGTAGACCAACTTAAAATCCATTGTACTGGCTTTAAAGCCTTATAGCATCGTGTTGTGACCTTTTCACACATCGCCCCATTGCTAACGAGGACCTTGTTGTGACCATTTCACACATCGCCCCATTGCAAATGGGGACCTCTGCTTTTTGCTTTTTAGGGTTTGTTTTCTAGGTCTTTTAGGGTTTTGTTTGTTAGCCTTTGCATTTTGAGTGTCGCCAAGGGGATCACCTGGATAGCAGGTTCTGCTTGAGTTAGGTCAAGTTGGTGAGTGATGAAGTCTGAAAGTCCTGATCCTGAAATTTGGCTAAGTCTGAAAGTCCTGATCCTGAAATTTGGCCAAGTCTGAAAGTCCTGATCCTGAAATTTGACTAAGTCTGGAAACTGAAAAACCTCCAAAAACTAGATTTTGCAATATAACTCCTGGAGGTCTGAAACCACTCTCAAACATCCTGAAAGTATATATGGAATATAACTTAAAGTATAAGTCACTTATACTTAAATGTTATATTCCATAAAATTATCCTGTCTGAGAGTTCAAAAAGTCAAATTTCGCTCCTGACCCTTGCTGAGGATCCAGAGCGAATTTCGCTCCTGACCCTCTCAGGAGGTCCAATGTGAATCTCGCCCCTGACCCTTCCAGAGGGTCCAAGGCGAAAATCAACCTAGGACTCATTCTTGGCCTTATTCGACCAAATTTTGATTTGCAAAGCATTTTGTTTGGACTTTGGGATTGATTGAAAACCTTGAAGAAAATGATGAATTTTGGCCAAGATTGGGAATTTCGCTCGACCCTCACTGGAGGTCCAGAGCGAAATTCATTGTAGACATCATATGCCAACTCGCTTGAATTTGAAACCTTGTTCCTGGCCTTGAGAATGATCTTACCTTGCCCTGCGAAGTGATTTGAAACTAAAAGATTGAGCAATTTAGCCTAGATTGTAAAAATCGCTCTTGACCCTTGCTGAAGGTCCAGGGCGAAAATGTGGTTCAAGTTTATTTCTCGCTAATTTTGGCTAACTTGTTTTGTGCAGGGTTTCCCGGAGAGAAGATTGGACGTTACTGGATGCATTTGAAAGTTTGAAAGTTTGAAAATTGTTGAATTTTGGGCAACAGGGATAATTTCGCCCCTGACCCTTACTGAAGGCCCAGGGCGAAATTCTCCATGAAGGTCATTTTTAGCATTGTTGTGGTCAAGATGAGGTATTAAAGGCAAGAAGAGCGGTGGAATGAGCATGATGAAGCCCCAAACCCGTTTGAAGACCAAAGGATGAAGGAGTTTTGCCTAGAGAAGGCAAATTCGCTCCTGACCCTCTTTGAGGGTCCAGGGTGAATTTCTTGTGGACACACTATTTTATCCCTTGTTGGATATAAAAACCTATTCATAGCATGAAACAAGATAACATCTTCCTTAGCCAAGGAATTTCGAGATGAAAAGTGAAACAATTTGATCATGATGGCAAAAAGCGCTCCTGACCCTCACTGAAGGTCCGGAGCTTGATTTTCAAATTTGCACTGTTCTTGCAGGATCAAAATGATTTTATGATTGGAAGAGATCAAGGAAAGCATGTTCTATCCGTTGAATATAATTTGAGTGGTCAACAAAGGAGGAAATCAACCCAAAAAACAAAGGGCGCTCCTGACCCTTACTGAAGGCCCATGGCGATTTTTCAAGATTCTCCTCTTTGTTTGAAATTTTGAGGCAAAACCTGACTTGGATAGGAGGAAGAGATGATGTTTTATACCTTAGAAGCGATTGGGAGTCTAAAGAATAAGGAAATATACCAAGAAGCAAAAAAGGCGCTCCTGACCCTCATTGAAGGTCCAGAGCGATTTTTCTGAAAGACACATTATTTTATCACTTGTTGGGCTTAAAGATTTATTCATAGCATGAAAAAGGAAAGTTCTTCCTTATCAAGGTGATTTCAAAGGGAAAGGTGAGAGAAAATAGCTTAAATTTGCAAAAGCGCTCCTGACCCTCACTGAAGGCCTAGGGTGAAATTTTAAATAGCTCTCATCTTGCATGGAAAACAGTCAAGTTTTGGACATGAGTGAAACAAGGGCAACTTCCTTTTGCCTCCTGAAAAAGTTTTAGCTTGAAATAATGAAGGATTTTGTTGAAATCACCAAAATCGCTCCTAACCCTTGCTGAGGGTCCAGGGCGAAAAACCTCAAAATCACACCTTTTCTCCAAAATTTGATGGAGCTAAGTTTGCAAGTCAGTGAGAAGGCCTAGTTGGAATGTCTGGAAAAGATTTAGAACGTTGAAAAATGCTAATTTTGAGCAAAATTGGGAAAATTGCTCCGGACCCTTGCTGAGGGTCCAGGGCGAAATTCCTCCAAAAGACATTTTTGCCTTAAAGATTTTCGATGAATTTACTCAATTGTGCAAAAGACTCAAAATCGCCCTTGACCCTCTCTGAAGGTCCAGGGCGAAATCATCATGAAGTTTCATTAAGCCTTGTTTTAAAAAGTGATATTCTCCAGTTTGCACGAAATTTCACCAAATTTGCCAAGTTCGAAACATTTGGAAGGTTGAATTAAATGCGCATTAATTAAAACATTTTGCATTTAATAAATTAATTTTAAGCCTTGAAATAATAAAAAAATCCACCTTGGAGGCACTAAAATTAATTTTTAAAATTAGAAAAATACAAGTTAAGTGCTTAATAGTCATTATTTTGCCTTTATTGTTAAGTCGGCCTCCTTCTTAAAGGTTTTTTTAATTTATGTTTTACCCTTTTGTCAAGTCGGCCTTGGGGAAAAAGAAGGTGAGCGCTCTATATATTGGAGGGGTTTTGTTTCACAATTCAAATCATTCATCCTTTCCTAAGTGCGAAATTGGAGAGCTATTTGAGGAGCGAAATCCAGAGGTTGAAGTGCAATTTGGAGGAGCGAAATTTAGCTAGAGTGGAGCGAATTTATTTCAAGTGTTGAAGACTAGAAGGAAGTGGAGTTGATTCTTTTGAAGGCTAAAGGAGGCGCATTTTATCCAAGGGAGAACTTTGATCTACATTTTGCCTAGCGAAATTCATCTATTTTTGCATCATTTCTTAGAGTTTAATGCTCAAAGAGGAGGTATGGCGAAATCATCTTGACACCATTGTTGAAGATTTGAATTTTGAACTTTTATTTTGAAAATTCTAAGTTTGGCATAGTTAATTAGGAAATGATAACTCAAGATTTATCATGAAGTTTCCTAATTAAAATCTTAAATCTTCCTTTTAAGTTTAATTTCTAGACTTCAAGATATATTACTAATTGTGAAATGTTGTGTAGGTATCAAGACGGCGACTCCCAAGCTCGGAAGATCTACAAGTCGGCAGGCTCTCATCAAAGAAGATCCGGTCCAGGACAAAGAAGATCTCTTCCAGCTCAGTCTCACCAAAGAAGATCTCCTCCAGCTCAGTCTCACCAAAGAAGACCCAGTCTAGCATCGACAAGGGCGACCTTCTTCGGTCAAGCATCATCGGGAATAACTTCTTCCAGTCCAGTATTCCAAGGCGAGGTACATCATCATCTTGCAAATCAAGGACACAAGAAGTCAGAGCAAAGGGTTCGTTGAAGAAGCAGATAGTTCCAGAAGAATTAATTAAAGCTAACTTCTCAACATTACCAAATTGAGTATCAACCAAGTGTCAAATGGGGTGGCATCCCAGTCATCACTCCTCCAGTCGGATTGATCCACCTCAGCATGTCCAGATTCAATGTACCTAACTCATGGGAGATGGCACAAACTTCGATGTACCTACCTCGGCTATTCATTGGTGGAATTTTCCAGAGAGGACATGTGTCCAAGCAATACAATTATTTCATTGGTCAACTTTAAATCTTTTGTAATAAACCCTAATTAGGGTTTTCATTGTAAAATCTTGGCCATTGATCTCGAATTGATCTAAGCCATCGAATTGTATTGAGGGCACTATATAAGCCCTGGCATTTCATTTGTAAAAGATAGAGAGTAGTTAGAAAGGAGTTAGTGAATAGAAAGTAGTTAGAAAGGAGTTAGTGAATAGAGAGTAGTTAGAAGGTGACTAGTCAAGCTGGTAGAATAGCAATTAGAGTAGAGTAGAGAGAGAAGGCAAAGATTGTTGCCAAGATGTTGTTGTAAAAGACTTGTAAAACTTCATTGAAGAAATGGTGAAATTTATGGGTCGATTCGACAATTTGCATGGTCTCTATACTTCTCATACTTGATTTCATGTTATTAGATGAGTGGAAGAAATGTGCTTGATTGATGGTGAAATTCGCATATCCATACTACTAGCAGTTTGTTGATTGCAGACTTGCCTTGTGTAGTCAACTGGAATCATTCAGCTTAAGCTTAACTTCAATTGTCGCTTCTTCATTGATATGCATCAGCCTGATGGTGTCTATGCCTGCAGTGATGATTTGAACATCATAAAACTTTCCTTCGAAGATCGCACTAACCTTGTGGAGATGGTCCTGGGATGTCAAAACAAGACTTAGTTAGAATTTCATCAAAGCTCAATCATTGCTCCTACATTCTTTAGTATTAGGATTAGATTCTTTCCTCACCCTCATCTTTTTTCCTTTTTTTCAAATCTAAGGCAATAAAATCCTGTGTTCCAGCAATATTCAAAGCAAATCAGAAGTTCAGTCATCAAGTGTAAGTCCCCTTGTGATTCCAGCAAATCACACCATACCACAGAGAGCTTATCCACACGTAGAGATCCTACATACAGAACCTTGAAGTCACCCTGATTGATCCTTTTCGCGATATCTTCAACATTTAGAGGCTTTACTCAAGAGAGGATAAGGTACCCTTAGGTATTTTATTTTGTGTTTGATAGTGTACAAAATACACGTCAACAGACCCCCTCTTTTCCTTCTTTCTGCGTTGTTAGGTTAGGATTTTGGCTGTTTAGTGGGCAATTTTGTGTTTCTTGTGCTCGAGTCTCGGAGTTTTGATCATTCCTAGTGCCGTTTAGGGTTTTTGAGGTTATAGGATCAAGCGCGTAAAATTGAGATTTTAATGATCCTAGTTTGGTCTAAGTGTAGACCCTTTTGGAGCGTTAACGTGTTTTTTAATGTCCTCGTCGGTGATTTTTTGTGCTAAGGTGTTTTTAGGTCTTTTGGAGTTGTTTTTTCGCTCCTAGGGAATTATTTAAGTTGATTTCGCACTTTATCCCGATGGATTCCCTTGTGTTACGCTCCAATTTCTGATGAATTTGCCTAAGTCTATTTGAGTTTTATTAAGTTTCAAAGTTTCAAAGTGATTATGAGTGGAAAAATCATCATTTTCCGGAGTAAAATTCATATTCTAAGGGTTAAAAGGTCAAAATTCCATGCTAGAGGTGCTTTTCCCCTCATATTCCTGACTACCCATGGTTTTCCACACTTAAAATCCGGACTGGACATGGATTTCCTCTGAAATCCATACTTGCTTCATTTTTCCACCATTGTTAATCCATACTAGGGTCGTTTTTCTCCAGGAAGCGTTAAAATTTGACTAAGTGTCAGGATTTATCCCGACTACCCACGTTTTTCCACCAGGGAGGTATGGATAGGTTGCTGATGATGTTTGCATTCATTCCACACCTAGGTCGATTTTCCACCAGGTATTTGTGACAAGTTTTTAAGGATTTTTGTTTGGATTTTCATCCAGACTCGTAGCGATTTTCCACTTGGAGTGCATTTCATAGTTTTGAGTCTGGATGTTCATCCAGTGAGGTCGTTTTTCCACCAAAGGGTATTTTTTTGGGTGATGACTTAATTTTAGGTGGAATTTTTCATTCCACACTAATTGATTTTCCCTAGCCCCATTTTGTGCACACTTGATAAATTTTGAGTCCGGATTTTCGTCCAGATTAGGGTTGATTTTTCCCTAAGGGGATATTTGGCGATTTTTAAAGTGATTTTGTGAGGATTTTTTAATCCTTACTGGGATCGATTTTCCCCAATTGGCCCATTTTTTATTTAAATTGAAATATTTTAATAAATGAGACTCATTTTAATTGTTTTTAATAAAAGACTGATTATTTAAAAGATGAAAGTAATTAATAAATGATTTGCAATGAGCATTTAATGTTTTCAACCTTCTAGAATCAAGTTGGTTTCACCCAAGCAAGTATAAGAACAAGTGTTTTATCCCACATTGCTTGTGGTGAAAACTGGTGATGAAAGTAAGTTTAAAGGGAGGAGTCCAGCATTATTTTATTATTAAGTTTGCCAGGTAGATTCCATGCAAGGGTGATTTTCTCCATAGTTGGCGGTTTTGGAGCAAGTGTTGAAGTGAAGTGTTAGATTGAAGGCCTCCATTTTTTCCAGCTTGGCAATCCTCTCCATTGCTGCCATTGAAGCTTAGTGACTCCATTATTTTCAGATTTTCGATTTTTGGAGAGTTGGCGATTTTTTTTCATTTGGCAACTTTGATCATTTTAGAGGGCTCCTACCTCTAAGTTGGTGATTTTCCTTGGGGCTGCTATTTTTTGCTGCTGATTCAGACTGGTTTTGCTGCCATCAAGCCCCCCCATGCCATGATTTTGATGAAGTTCGCAATTTTTGGTGAAGGCGATTTTTTGTGTTTGGGGTTTCATCCCCAAACAAAGGTGATTCTCCTTGATATCGCCTGGTTTATCTGCTGTTTTCAGACCATTGTTGGCAGATTGAGGTGCATTGAAGATCATTTTCAGATTTGTGAAGGATAGCGCCATAGCTGGAAAAGTTCGATTTTTATTTGCCAAGTGTTTGGAGCACATTTTGGTGGATTCCATGCATGTTGGATGCTGCCATTGCCCCCCTACTTGCTGTCATTTGGTTCAGATTTGAGTTTCCACTCCATTGCTTCAGGTTTTGACCTCCATTGTTGGCTGTACATTCAATTTTCAGACTTAACTTTTATTGCCCAGCCAACTGCAACTTTAACGATTTGTATTTGGAGACATTTTGGAGGCATTTTGGGATCATTTTCAGACCGTTGGAGGGCTGTCTCAGGTCTGCAACTATGTTATTGGCTGCGTGTCCTCAAAAATTTATCTTTTACCAAAATTTATGTTCCCAAAATTGATTGGTTTCATCATCAAGACTGATTTTTATCAAGTTTGTGCATATTTTTGATAATTGCAACTTGTTTTGGGACGTTAATTCATTTAGTTGCAGGTTGTCTTCAAATTTGTGACTTCCATTGTTGATTGCGGAAGGTGTCTTCAGACATAATTTTTTGTGGAAACACAACCTTTCACACCTTTCCTTAGTCACTCTTGATCCGATATACTCCTTTGCACTATGATTTGCACGGAATTTCCAAGTGTAAGGAGGAGTTCGTTTCATGAGGGTTTCATACCCTAGTCTTGTCACATTTTGTGTTTAAAAAATTGTTAAGATATACATAGAGTGTGGGCTATTTTCTTGACTTCATGCTCTAATTAGCCTAAATCATTAGGAAGTCAGGAATTCTATTAATAATATTATATTTTCCTAGGTTCTAACTTCAAGCTTTGTACAGGTGCGATGTCGAAGTCCGGATTTAAGGAAAGAAGAGAACAACAAAAGATACTGGAGACTGGATTTTATCCAGAGTCCAAGATGTCATCCAGATGGAAGGAGATTATGGATACAAACATGCATTTCCTGAGCCTGAACTTGATGCGACATTGGATGTTTGGAGTCGGAAATCAGATTCCTTCCCCAGCACATGTAAACATTATTTTTCAAGCCACTGGATTTCCATAGTCCGTACAATGCAGTGAGCTTATCTTGGAGTGTGCACGATGTTATGATCCTCGCTCACGAATGATCAAGATTCCTAAGGGTGTTGTCATTGCCTACCTTGTTGAGGATGCGATTGCTGAGGTGTTTGGAATTCCACGCGGAGCCAATATGAAGGATGCAACTAAGGATGTATATGAAGAGAGGTACACGAAGAAGATGGATGCGTGTAAGAGTATGATAAACAAAGAGTGGATGATTGAGCCTAGGCTTCATCACTCCAAGGCTCCCAAGACACTCATGTGCACAAACTTCAAAGAGGAATATAGTGACTTAGTATTCCTACTTAACAGAGTAATGGGGACGCTGCAGGGTGCAATATTCGATGGATGGATGTTCTACTTCATCTAGGATTGTCTTAGAGGGACATTGATAAATTGGTCTAGAATCATTAGTGACAATTTGGACTTTCAGCTGAGGAATGTAGAGCGGTCCAAGTCATTCGCTATGACTTCCTCCCTGGTATACCTGTTTGCACGGTTTGTTTCATACAAATGATTGATATGCAAAGGTGAAGTCGAGAATGGGCAAGGATAATTCAGGTGTCATGAGTGCTATCCCCAGCTGAACATGTATAGAATTGAAGATTATAAGAGAGTGAATGATGTATTCACCATGTACACCACGCAGATGCTGCAAGGCGGGATCCACATAAGATTGTCCAAGGAGGCAACAGAGCTAATAGAGAAATATGGATCATGGTATATTCAGTTTCCCACTTTCACGTACCTTAGGATTCATGGGTTTCAATCCAAACCCTACAGGCTTCCTAGGTATCCGTCTAACAAAATGATTTTGTTGGAAGTGGTGAGACAACTTCTAGAGTTTGATTCCATTCAGAGAGAGAAGCATAGGACAGGCATGACATTCCCTATTTTAGTTGGGAAGATGTTGGAGGTTTGCCAGTTTGCCTTTGCCGCCAACACTGTGAGTGAGGAGCTTGCATTCTATCGATTTGCAACCTTCAAGAAAAGAGAAAGATTTGATCCCGATAAGAAAGTTGGAAGGATCAGGGGAGAGAAGTTCATCCACAAGGTAGACACAAAACATTATTGGGCTAACCTGATGGACGAGCAGGCAGTGAAGAGACGAATGTGGTCCAGAATGTCAGTGGATTTCATGAGGAAGTGTGGACTTTTCCTCATTCCTGATCAGGTGTTAGATGACAGCGATCATACGCATCCACAGTATGAGAATGAAATGAAGAAGACAATCTTATTGCTTAATTGGTTAGAATCAAAAGAGATTGATTTGAATGTATTGATGAGAGAGGTCTTGAGTTTCTCTCATGCATGGGTAGATATTCATATGAATAAGTTAGTTGATATGAGTGTTTCCTTCACTTATGAAAAGATGAAGCCGAAAGAGTCTACTTTCGAAGATGATCAGAGGACTATTAGTGATGTCAGGATTCATGCAGATGAAGAGAGTCAATCTCCCAAGAGAAGGAAAAATATGCCAGGAGGAGTCAAGGCCAGAGGGAAGAAGATTGAGAAGGTGAAGAAGAAGAAACAAAAGACCATCATTCCTCCACCTATCATTCCTTCACCACCTCTAAGTGTCTCATCAATTAAGGTAATTGAAATAACAGAACAAAATAAGGAAACCCAACAATGTTCCAACATTGTGATACTACAAGAGAATATTCAGGAGTTACATGCCACAGCGACATCTGCTCCACCAAATGAGAATGATGATCAATCGGGATCCCCTACTGTCCTTTTGGAAGTTAGTTTGGGAAATGAGGTATATGATTTGACCATGAGTAATCCTGATGATGATGATGATGATGATGTTATCTCGGCATTGAGAGGGCTTGATCAAGAGATGTGTTTCGATGATGGTATGGAGATGGCCTCAATTCCTGATTGGCTGATGAGAAGTATGGAAAAGAGTAAGAAAATGATAGAGGTACAACCTATTGATAACATTGACGCTTACATAGCTAGGAGCAATAAGGAGAAAGAACCCAAGAGAGTTGAGATTTTGTCGCACATAGCTAGAGATGAGACAGGAATGCGGATTGCGCAGGTGGCTGTTCCTATTGGAGGTGCGACAACAGACATTGCTACTCCTATGGATTTCCAAATTACTTCAGTTGCCCTTGGCCGTACATCAAGAGAGCAAGAGTTTCAGGAGGTTGGTGATAACCTTAAGGTGATCAGCGCAAGGTTAGATAGAGAAATTGAAGAGAAGGAGAAGTACAGAGAAGAGAATATTAGACTTAGAGAGTATATTGCAGGGATAAGGCGTGAGAATCCCACCCTTATTTTCCCTATTGCAGTTGATCATGGACTACATTCACACTGTGAGGCAACGAGAGATACACTTTTGGAGGTGGAAAAGTGGATTGAGAGTGCAAGAAAACAGGCAGCTGATTTCTTTACTCAGTTTGTCCAGGCATATGATAGGACAACAGGGTTTGCGTTTAGAATCCAGTATTTGGAGGGAGTTTGGGAAGAATTCCGACCTATTCAGGAGAAGACTATTCCACGCCTCAAAGCTTTGAAGAGGATTCCTAATTCCACTTTAATTAGCTAGAACATTGTGCACAGTGGAGACAGATACGATTTCCATGGCTGGTATTGTTCATTGGCCGTGAAGAGATCAACTTATGAGAACGCCCAGTTGAGCTGTATGGAGATGGAGGGATTGATTCAAGACATTCAGATGAAGATCCTTGCCTCAATTGAGGAATTATTGGGTGTTGATGTTAGTGATGCTAGTGGTTTACACTTAGCCAAATTAAGAGACAAGATGAAATTTATGTATTTTTGTCTGTTGGACTCTTTGAAGAAGAGTCAAATAGATGACTTGGTCTCTTTGTTGATTCATGTTCATAGTTCGCAAAAACTCATGCCAGATTGGGAGAACACTTTGGACGCTTGCTCGGATTCACTGGACGTGGTTGATTTGCAACAAGATACCTTGCCTAGCATTTCCATGGAGGAGTTAGATTCTGTATTGGCTAGATTCTTGGAGTATGCTAGGAGAGAGAGATGCAGGGAGGAATCTTCTAGAAGATTCTTTATTTGATGACTAGGTATCTTTTTATTGGGCCATATGTTGGTGGCGCCATTTTTGATGTAAGCCCTAATTAGGGCAATTCTAGGGTTTTGTTGGCACGATCTTGGCCGTTGATCTTGTATCAATCTTGGCCATCCATTTTTGTAAGAGACTATATATACCTCCTTGTCTCTCATTTGTAAGAGAGTGTTTTTGTAGAATTGTTGGTATATGCTACAACTATATGAATCTAAATCATTGTTCAATTGTTGGTGATTTTGCTCTTCAAATGTTGTCTTTGCATTCATGGTTCTCAATTCCTCCAAGTTAGATTAGAATTAATTTTCATGTTTATTAGATTGAGTGAAAGATTCGTTGAATATATTTGTGTGGAATCCTTAATCCATACCACTAGCCTCTTGGCGCTGGTAAGCGCGCCTTGTGTGGTCGACTGGAAATTTGAGTAAGCTTAACTTCAACTATTATGTGTCCCTTTACAAGCATCAACTTGGATGGTGTCAACGTTTGATGGTGATAGTCTGAAAATCCTTGAGTATACCTAGATGATTGCACTAAGCTTGTGTCAATACCTGTTTGTGAGACCTTGCCTAGTTTGATTCCACTAGATTTGTTCATCATTTCCTACATTCCTAGGCCTAGAATAGACTTCCTGAACCCTATTCCTTTTGCCCATTTTTTAGTAAGAATTAAATCCAAAGCTACATTGTTAAATCCTAAGTTGCCAGCACACCTATTCCACATATTTCATGATCGAAGAAGATAATCCTAACATTTGTGTAAGTCCCCAAGTGAACACAACAATTCACATCGACCATTGAGTTACCCACTCGTCAAGACCTGACTTGTAGGAACCTTGGAATCATTTTAGTTTATCTTATCCTTAGCATCTGAGGTGATTTTGTTCAAGAGAGGGTAAATTACCTTGGTATTTTATTCTGAAATGTTATGTGCATAAAACACACATCAACACATCGTAAACAGTGTCTTAGGCATCTTAAGCATTGTCATCAAATAGAGGTTTAACATCATGTACTGAATTGTGATAACGTGAAGTCTGTCTAAATACCCTCAACCTAATTTTATCTGCTCTTGTTGGCACAATATTTTAGTAAAACCTTGGCAAACAATTCTGTAGTGAATTTAATATTTATTTTTATTTTGAAAACTGGTTTCAAAGTCACAGAGATCTTGAGAGATAGCTCATTACCTGCTATAAATTTATATATCTTATGAGGCAGGAGTATAACATTTTGCCTTAGGATAATGTCATTATGATTGGTGTTCAATTATTTTGAAAATTGCTAGAAAACTTGTTCATATCTAGCATGCGAATGCCTCATCTTTACTGTAATGGCTGTTCCAATGCTTATTTTTCTGAAAAAGTATTGCAAAATAGAAACTTTTCAAGATGAAATTTATCAGGTGAACATGCAGCATTTTACAAGATGAAATTTAATCTTTCTTACCATTCTGCCTTTTTGAAAAATGAATATTTATCATGAATCATTTAAATAGAACGGAATCCGAATATTGCCTTGATATCCCAGAACTTCAAGAAAGAGAAAAATGAATTCTATGATTGCAGGACTTAATGATTATCTAGTCATAAGAAATATTCAAATCCTTAAAACTTTATAGCCTCAAAGTTCTCAAAAGTGATGCACTCAAGAGTGAGCATCTAAGTTTTTAAAATAAATTATACATGGCCCTCCATCATTAAGATTTGAAGTTGACCAAAGCAAATTCGATTAAGGAAAAAATTAGAAGAGAAATAATGGGAAAAAAAGGTTGGTGTTGCAGTCTCTCTGTCTCTGCCAACAACTCTCCTTTCGGAGGGAGGTACACTGGTAAATGTAACAAGAATCAAGACCCTCATTTTGAACGATCCTCTTATTTTCCATCCAGATTCTGCATATATTTTTTTATCTTTGCTGTTTATTTGTTTCAAACCATCTCAACTATGATTCAGGTGGACTTCTTAAGCTAATCTTTTTGCTATCAAAGGTATGCCGATTTTTATTCATATGCTTCGCTCATTGGAAACAAATTCATATTTCATCCTCAAGAATTCAGAGTTGGCAGTCTTTTTGGCTTGATAAATTAAGACTCAACTTCGCTGCTTCAGTCTTTTAGTGAAACTGACAGGTCATGAAAATGGGAGCAATTCTGAGGGTTTCGTTGCTAAGAGAATTGATTACATTTTAAAAGTGAGGACACAAGCCCAGGTGGGGTCTATACTAGATTAAAGATTGTAATAATGTTAATAGAGCTTTGAATCCCAATTAGAGCCACCTTTCTCTAAGAATGTTAGAAGAGTTGCAAATCCAAAGCAGAGTCGCCTTCCACCCGATGGGTCTGTTAAACTGTTTGTCAAATAAATTGAGTTCTAATAGATAGCAGATTCCCACAATCCATGAGATGTCATTTGCTGTTTTTGAATTCAATCGTATGTGATATTCTTAACATTGAATTGAGAAACAGCAAATGAATTGAGTTCTGTTATAAAACCAAGTGCTTAAATGTTTGACAGTTTGTCAAATGAATTGAGCTCTCTTATCGAACTAAAGTGTATATTTGATAGTTCTTTCTTATTTCAAAAAGGTTAGGTGACAGATGAGAGTTGGAGGAAGTGTAAATGTTTTCCAACAATGATGACGTAGTGCATAATTTCCTATGTTCATTTTCCTCTACGCATTTCTTCTTTGAGCAGTGCTAATATTCCTCACGCTTCTTGTTGGCATTTAGCTTTTAAACTAGGTGACCTCGATGAAGGATAGCTGATTGTATCAACTTTAACTGTAGCTCTTGTTTTAAGCCTGATTTTATAGGAACAATTTTAAGCTACTCTGGAAGCTCAGTAAGTTAATGGCTTATTTATTTTAATTGTAATTTTTCTGTGACTGTGTTTGTATCTTGTTGGTATTGATAATGATTCTCATTAGCATGAGATGTTTCTGAATTTGATTGTGTGAGCTTTTATCATCTATCTTTTACAACATTTCTCTTCTATCGTTGCTTATTTTCTGATGATGGATCATGCACAGATAAAAGCTTACACGGGCAAGTCCAGAAACATCTCATCCTAATATCAGACTGGAAACTTTATGCTGCAATGATTTTAATGTTATTATTTATTATATTACTTGCATCTTGTGCTTATCAAACAATGACCTATTTTTGTATTAAGAGATTGAAAACTATCTATTTTATTTGGTTTGTTAAGAATCTTGTGTCAGCCTATGCATCTTTTTTAAATTGAGAAGAGCTATTATACAAAAGAATTAGCAGCTACTATGCAAGAAGCTGCAAAGAAGGAAAAGGAACATAACAAAAACGCAAGCCAAAGGAACATAACAAGCACCAATAAAATCGCCGACTACTGAACAAGAACAACCCAAAAGAATCTCTCAAAACAGAAAGAAGCTGCAAAGAAGGAAAAGGAAAAGAACAAAAACACAAACCAAGGGAACATAACAAGCACCAATAAAATCACCGAAAAGAAACCCTCAAAATAGAAACACAGATTACAAGCACCAGTAAAAACACTCAGGGTTACTGATAAAAAACGACCGAAAGACATCTCTGGCAACAGTAGCAACCGAGGGCCTGCTAGTGCACCTGTTATATTATCTCAACATACCACACATCAACACCCCAAACACACACCAGATCATCATACAGTGTAAGCCTAATTAATATCCAACAATAACAACCGTATAACTGTAGTGATAGAGAGAAAAATACTAAAATTTGATCATGACAACAGTATAACAACAATAAAATTTAATCATGATAGAAGTAGTAATTCAGTAATATAATAGCAGTTCAATGGTAACAATAACATAACAACAATTTAAATTTTAAAGATTAGAAATTAAAATTAAAATTAAAATTTAAAGCTTAAATTTGAGTTTCAAACAATCAAACTTGTGATTTGTTCAATGGGATCTCAACCAATCTTGATTGCACCTCATTTTCATCAAGATGCTTAACATTTTCAAGATCAACATTCCAACGTGTTGCTATAATTGTGAATGCTCAGTAGTTTGTTGATCTTGAAGTTTCAAGGCACTATGAATTGCAACTTATTCTTTTTTCATATTTAGAGGCAAGTTTTGTTCCTTTTAATTGAGTGGATGAAACCATAGGTGGATCAATTCTTGTGTGGGAGGAATTAGCAATTTGTGAGGGTAGATGAATAACAAGAAGTTGTTTCAACTTTGGCGTGTCTATGCAATTTCCACCATCGAATGCATTTTCTTGGTGCAGTAATGGCTCTATCCATCCTAGCCTTTGGTTTGCTAAATGTGGAAAGATAAAATATTAAAGACATTTCTTTTGAAGTATGATTGACTCATTGCTATACATCTTTGAAATGGTTTTCATAACTTTTCCATTACTTCATCATCTTTAGAAGGAAGAATTTGACCAACTCCAGGTTCATACTAGTTGAGAATAAAAGCATAGGCACCCATATGAAGAGAGGTGTTCATTGTGTTCCAACTCTTCGTGACAATAGGTTTGATATGCTCCTCATATAATTGCAATCTAAGATCTGTCACAAATTACTTACTTCATTAGATAAAATATGCTATCAAAAGTCTTATAAATCTCTCCAAAGCAATGAGAGTTTGTATTCACATGTTTGATTCCTCCCCTCCTCTTGCCAACAATTGATATGATAGAGCAAGTATATGTATTGTTAATATTTAAAAATTATGATATTTTTGATATTAAAAGCAACAAAACAAGGGTGTTGTCCCCAATTACAATAGTCCAGCAGTAGCACATTAACAACACATTAATCGCAAACTACAAAGAACAAAAACAAAGACTACCCATAACGACACTTCCATAACATAATAGGCGAAAAGAAAAACTTGTTAAGGCAACAACCCCAAGACCTAGCTTAAGGGGGGAGAGAAACATCCAGGCTTTGACAAAGAGGGGTTTGGGGGAGGGGGAAGACTTTCCCTTTTGCCTGCAACAAATAACAGTCCAAGCAATACTGTCACTAGGACCCTCAAAGGAAGAGTCAAGCGGGGAGGTCCTCGCAACGAAACCATCCACAATGGTAGCAGACAACAACATCAAAACAACAGAAGGTTTCAGCAATGAAACAACATGAGAAACATTTTCAACAAGAGTAGAACGAGGGGTGGGGGCCTCAACAGAGGAGGCCAAAACAGTAGAAGCGAGAGGATCAATAGGAGTGTCAACAATAGTGAGGGGAGCATCCTCCTTAGAGGATACATCATTCTCATGAGAGGAGCCAATAGAATCAAAGTCCAAAGCATTGACCTTCAAATGATTTGTAGTAGCATCCTTTCACCAAGTAGTAGCACCCCAACGACGTGGAATAAAACAATTTGAAGCAAGATGACCAGTTGATAAGCATTTCCGACAGTGAAAGGGGAGGCCCTCATAATCCAACGGTTGTGTCCATGGCCTATCCCCAACCATAAGAACCATATCTCTCGAGAGAGGCGAGGAGATGTCAATGTCAATTAGAATGCATGCAAAGGTAGAGTGCTCCATAGAAGATGTGGCCTCATCCACTTTCAAGAAACGTCCAATGGAGTTACTAATGGCCTTGTAGCAAGAAAGTTCCCAAAAATGGAGAGGAAGATTAGGAAGGTGAACCCAGACTGGATGCACATTAAGTGGTCTAGTAAGGGGGTTAAAGAAATTGTCCAGGGCTTCATAGAAAGAGAGTGATCTCCCCAAGCCGATAGCTTACCCAACACCAAATCTCTTTCTAAAGAAGAAATAAAGTTAGCAATGAAAAACCCCTTAGCACAAGGATAGAGCTCAATGCTATGTGCAACCAGAGGCTTCCAAGGATCACTCAACCAATGATGGAGGTTTGGAAGAGAAGGCCAGAAACCAACAAATTTACACACCAATGCACGGTGTTGATAAAAATCAATATTATCCACAACTTCCTGCCCACAAACCACCATAGGGGAGGATTTGGCACAGGGAAGAAGGTGAACCCCCTTAGGAGGATGAGCAACAAATCTGACCTCACGAGCAAAACTTCATCCACCAGAGAAAGGAGGTCTAGGAGGGACCGATGCATCAACAACACTAGGAGCATCCACATCCCTAGTGTCAATACCCGTTGCAGTAGAACAACCCCCTGGATCAGCAACACCCACAAGAGGGGGTGGGGGAGGGCTCAAACCAGCCACGACAACAGTACCCGCAAGGGGGGCGGGGGGAGGGCTCAAACCAGCCGCGACAACAGTACCCACAAGGGGGGCGGGAGGGAGGGTGGGCAACACGACCCAACCATAAGCTGCGGCATTCACATCACCCACACCTAGCACTACGACGCCAACAGAAGCCATGCGAGGACCAACATGAGAGATTTGAGGAGGATCAACAAACACATGCATACAACCAAGATTCAAAAAAGTAGCAGAGGCAGGAGAGCCGTTCGAGTCCATTATCAATGTTATACATCCAATTGTTTTGTTTTACAAGAAAATTATGATGTTAATTTAATTAATAATGTAAATTAAAATTAAAAAAAATTAAAATGTAAAAAAAAATTAAAATTTTAATCATTAAATAATTTTTTCTTACTTGAGATTGGTCCACTAAGTGTCATTAATCACCCTTTCTCTCACCACCTTCACTTCTTTTGTCTTTGATTGAGCCTACATTTTTCACTCTATATAGATCACCATGAATTGTAAAGCATATTTAGTTTCAATAGGTTTGATGAATTTTTTATTATATTAAGATCAAAATAGTGCAAGTGAAGTGTGATGTTTACGTGCAAGCATTTGTATGTTTCTAGTTTCGGTCATTGCTATCTTCACCTAATCTATTTTGCCAATGTCTTTCAAAGCATGTATACAACTTGGAGTACAAAAAATATGTTTGTAAGTGCTTTTATATGCCAAACTAAGTAATTTACAAACATGAGTTGAATTTGTTACAACGTACACAACATTAGAAAACTTAACCTCCTCTATGGTCTTCTTCAAAATGATAAACTGGTAATTGACATAATTACATTTTTTAGAACAATAAATGTTTTAAGAAAGAATGAATCAACATGACATGTTACATAATAGTAAATGAGTGGCCAATGTTGAATATCAATTTACTCATCCATGACAATGGAATAACTAGTCATCATCCATGTTTGTCTCATCTCATTCATCAATATTTTCACTTTTGAATATTGTTTGTCAGGGAGGGTGGTACACAATCTATGTTCTCCAAGGGAACATAAGAGGGTTTGATTGCCATTGCATCTTTGACATGCCTTTGAAAAGAAGATACGTTGCAAAATGAAAGGGTATAATATAGGCATAATTTTTTTTGGCCATTTAATCATCGACTTGTGTATGTTTTTGTAAATTCACTCCACCACTATATTTTTTTCAACTAAATTAGAATTGGCCTTCATCTTCCCTCTTTCATAACTCTCTCTAATTGATACATTGGAAGTCATGTTCATGAATAGATTGCAATGTTTTGGATGAATGTTTCTTACTCTTAGTAGTACTAGCTAATTTTTCTTCATTTGGTCCAACCAACATTGCCATTTCAACTTCTTGTTTCAATGTTACATATACATAAACTCTAACTCCATTTATATTTTCACCTAATAAATGGTGTGTAAACTTATTATAGTTTGCATGATAATTAGTTTTTACCCTAATTAATGGTTAAATTGGTGACAAATTGAAGCAAGGGGTTTTTGGGATTGAAAAAGGCTTTTGGCAAATTTTTGATGAGACGATGGAGGGCATGCAAACCAATTTTTGTAGAGTTTAAAACCTATGTTTGGATTTTTAGATTGAGAAGAAAGGTCTATTCTATTTGTATACACCTAAAAATGTTATGAAGATAATTGATTAAATATGCAATTATTTAATTAATCTCTTTCCCAATTAATTGAATTCACAAGTAATTTGATTAGTTTCCCTATTCATCTACTTGTAAATAAATCTAAATGATTTATTTATATAGTTCATTTCATATCTTCCTTTTGATTAATTAATTCCCCCCTCCCTACCTCCAACCCTTTGTTGATTAATTAATTCCCTCCATTTAAATCAATTCTTCTAATCCCATAATTAAAATTAACAAATCCAAGTTTGTTGAGATTAATTATCTTTTTCCTAATTATTTGAATTTCTAAATTCAAATATGAGCACATGGCTCCTAACTTCTAACCACCTAGGCTAACCACCCCCAACCTAACCCATTCTATCTAATCCTGGGTTTAACTAATCGTATCCTATCTTGCACATCCTAACCTCTTTGATTCTAACCTCCTGTGGGTTGGATATCCTCTCCTTGAGACACATGGCACTTTGGCCACATGTCCTCTCTCTTTGGACACTTGCCCTCTCATGAGCAGGGTTCCTTGACACTTGTCACCACAGAGATGACATGTGTCCCTCCCTCCAACCTCTTCTCCAACTTCCTCAATTCTAGCCCTTGATATCTTCAGATCGAATCCTGACCGTTGATTCCTACCACCTCAGCTTTAGCCTTGGAAATCCTATAAATACCCCTCATTTTGGAGCAACAAAGAACCCTTACATTCATAGTTTTTGCATACTTACTATAGGCATTTTACATTATAATCTTCTAGCATAATTAGCATTTAGATCAAATATTAGTATGTTTAGAATAGCTTTTATCATGTTAATCTAGTTTCAATTATCAAATCATGTAGCTTAAATCCTCATTTTAGCTAATCAATCATCCTAGTTATAATCATGCATCACATCATCCTAGCCTCGTGCATTTGCATTATTATGATCATATAGCTAGTCAACTTTTGAGTTGCCACTTTGGAGGTCATTGCTTGATGAGAGCCAACAATCCAACACCTTCAAGGTCCTCAAAAATAGAGGAAGATGATTCATCTTAAAGGAGGCCATTGGTTTGCATCTTTTATTTATTTTTCAATTTGTGCTTCCTAGTTCTAATTGTTGTTTCATCTATTTGCTTGTTTATTGCAATTGCCACTAACTTTTAGCAACACATTTAATAGGTGCCCCACAGTGGGCGCCAATGAATGTGTTGCTAAAAATTAGTGTCAATTGCAATAAACAAGCACAATTAATGAGACAACAAAACATAAATGGAAAGCAAATTGAAAACTAAATAAATCCAAACCATAAGCCTTCCTTGAAATGTCCCATCTTCTTCTATTTTTGAGGACCTTGAAGGTGTTGGATTGTTGGCTCTCAACAAGCAATGACCTCCAAAGTGGCAACTCAAAAGTTGAGTAGCTATATGATCATGATAATGCAAATGCATGAGGTTAAGATATGATTTGATGCATGATTATAACTAGGATGATTGATTAGCTAAAATGAGGATTTAAGCTACATGATTTGATAATTGAAACTAGATTAATATGATAAAAGCTATTCTAAACATGTTAATATTTGATGTAAATGCTAATTATGCTAGATGATTAGAATGTAAATGCCTATAGTAAGTATGCAAAAACTATGAGTGCAAGGGTTTTTATTGCTCCAAAATGAGGGGTATTTATAGGAATTCCAAGGCCAAAGCCGAGATGGCAGGAATCGATAGTCTAGATTCGATCCGAAGATACCAAGGGCCAGGATTGAGGAAGTTGGAGAAGAGTTTGGAGGGAGAGACACATGCCATCTCTGTGGTGACAAGTGTCAAGTGTCAAGGAACCTTGCTCATGAGAAGGCAAGTATCCAAGGAGAGAGGACATGTCGCCAAAGTGCCATGTGTTTCAAGGAGGGAATATCCAACCCACAGGGGGTTATAATAAAAGAGGTTAGGATGTGCAAGATAGGATAGGGTTAGTTAGACCCAGGATTATATAGAATGGGTTAGGTTAGAGGGTGGTTAGGCTAGGTGGTTAGAAGTTAGGAGCCATGTGCTCATATTTGAATTTAGAAATTCAAATAATTAGAAAAAGGATAATTAATCTCAACAAACTTGGATTTGTTAATCTTAATTATGGGATTAGAAGAATTGATTAAATGGGGGTCAGGGGAATTAATTAATTTAGAATTAATTAATCAAAGGGGAATATGTAATGAACTATATAAATAAATCATTTAGATTTATTTACAAGTAGATGAATAGGGAAATTAATCAAATTACTTGTGAATTCAATTAATTGGGAAGGGGGATTAATTAAATAGCGACGTATTTAATCAATTATCTCCAGACCATTTTTAGGTGTATACACTATTTACTTAATTTTCTTCACTAATTTCATTTACAATGCCATAATTGTTGCTAGTGCTCATTTTGTGATAACAAATTGAAATTAAAACATTTAAAAAAATAAAACTAGTTACAAACCCTCTCTAATAAGCTTGTTTTTTTTTTAACATGAAATCACACACACACACACACACACAACCAATTTCATTATCAATTATTTTTCATTGTAAATTTGTAAACAATCACATTGTAAAATTTAAGACTTTTAGTTTGTGTCATAGAGGGAGGTGTTCCCACCCTTCAAACCCCTATCCTTGTAGTTTGTAAGTGTAAACATGAAATTATATTACTGATATCATATGTTTCCAGTAGTAGTAGGCAATAAGTGTAAACACTAAATTATATTATTGATATCATATTTTTTTTCCAGTAGTAGTAGGCAATAAAAAAACATAATATTTCTTTTCCTTTTGCATAGTAGGGCATATAAGGGGCATGGGAGGGTTTGTGGAATCATCATCTGTTAGAGTTGAAGATTAGCTTAACACGCTAGAATCAACTGCAAAAATAACGACAACCTTCTACAAAAGATTATGCAAAAAATAAGCTTTCTTGATATTAAAATCGCTAAGATATGATCTTCTAATCTATGATACGAACTTTACAATGAGCTTACTTTTAAGGGAAGGTGATAGATAGGATTGGACAAGACGACAACATGTATCTTAATCCTATAACATGAGACAACTAACTCAAACAAATATTAAATGTCCCACTCATAATTAAATTTTAGAAGAAAAAATAAAATCTAATGAAAAGTAAGACTTTTAGAAAGATTCCCTAGGACTTAAGTAAACTTAAGCATGTGAATAAGACCCACAAGTAAACTAGTTAAAAAACACCTTACTCACACCAACACCCTTTTAAGTGCAACTTAGGGAAGGAACAAACTAACACAAATTAAGCAAGGATGATTCAAAGGAGCCCAAACTATAAGGACATTTCAGGTACCCATTTTTAAAAGATCTCTCACAAATGAAGTAAAGAAGAAAAACCACATGAAAAAAACCCTTTCTAAAAGAGATAATACAAAAGATAATCATTTACAAAGTGATGAATGGATGACTCATTGATATCACCAAGGACTACATCTATCACAAAGAGAAATATTCAAAATTACAAAGACAAAACCCTCAATAGCATATGGAAGCTCCCAAACATGATCAATGCTACATATGAATAATTCCTAAGAAGACAAAATCTCTCCAAGAGTTAGGATGTCCTAGTAATCAATAATAATGCCAAATGTACAAAAAAATGAATAAAATAATCAGGGGTTGAATATGGAAAGTGCATGTGCATAATGATAGAGCTCCTCAATGTTAGAGTCAATAATGTTTTTATACCTAGTAAAGGTCTTGTACCTTGTCATTTCCTAATAAAGAGACTTATCCATATGTTAAGATAACTTAGGTCCTATGTGTCATTTTAAAAGTCTTAGGTTGTTTAGATAAGATCTTATCCTTATCTTTATGACTTTTATTTACTTTAGTTACCTAGGTATTTAATATTTGTCTCATGTTAGTTGGCCATACTAAATCACACCTTGCCTATATAAACAAGGTGATTGTAAATTTGTAATATATCTCATATCTCAATATTCAAGAAAGCTCATTATATTGATACTCTCTTTGTGGAAGACATCTTTGTTTTTGCAGGTGATTGAAGGAACACAAATGGACCACTAAGAGGGGGGTGAATCAGTGGTAATAAAAAACTTTAACTTATCTAAATGATTTAAGCTCTAATAACATAAATCAATAAACTATGAGCAGAGATATCAAACACATTTAAACACATACACACAAGACAAACTTATAACGCAAGATATACGAGGAAAACCCATGGTGGAAAAAATTCGGTGAGAAATACTGTTGGAGTCTATTGCTCCAATCCAGCTTCACAAGTAAATCACTAGTTACAACGTTTATGGGCACCAACCCAAAGGAACACCAACCCCTAAAGTTTATGGGCACCAACCCAAAAGAGCATCAACCCCTAGCTTTATGGGCACCAACCCAAAGGAGCACCAACCCCTAGCTTTATGAGAACCTACTCAAAGGAGCACCTACCCCTACTCTGAGAACCCACTCAGAGATTTACAACAACTCAATAAATGAATTGATACAATGAAAAGCCTTGTTACAAATAAGTTTTGTAACACCTTACTGTTTTGCTGCTGGCTCACCGTGTTAACTGCACTAGAGATTGTGTGACTCGTCCCTGCTCTCAACCTCTATCCTCTGCACTCTGTCTTTTGCTATTATCTCCTTCTGCCAACCTTCTATTCTCCGCTCTACTCCACACACTGCTCTATGGTTCCATCTCAATCAATACTCTTTCTCTTCCTCTCATAGTGTATATAACCTACTGTGTTATCTGCCTCGACTCTGCACTCTCTGGTTGTTGGTCTTTTCTCTTCATGGCTGCATTCTACTCTTTGCTTTTGTTTTCATCTCCCACTTATTTCCACTTTACTTTTTGATTATATTGCATGCAGTCTCTTTTGTAGTGTTATATTGGCATCATGTTATGCATACTTGCTTAAAACGTCTTTCTGTGGCCCCTCTTCTATCCTCTCTATTCTGTAAACTCTGTCCTTGTAGAGCTTCTTCACTTGCACGCCAATCACTCTATCTCTACTTCACACCTCACAACTTCTTCATTTCACACTTTTTCAATTTTAGGTCTTCCATGCAACCCTAGGATATTCCCTCCAAAACAGAATTAAGAAAAATCTTTTCGAGCTCCTGACAAATCTATCCTGCAGGTTGATTGGCTGCCATCATTCATTTATTTGCCACTACCTACTCAGCTATCACACCTACTTCTATCAAATCTCACCAATATCAGTATACATAATATTTTCCCTCTGTGTCAAGATTTGTTAACTTTCACCTACCCTTGGAGGTGATTATCTGTCGACCAAAGATCTTCTGATCTTCTCAAGCCACTCGCTTGATCCTTTGTTGGATCTCCATTAAATGTCACTTCATTCTTCCCAGTCTTCTCTATACTCTGATTACTAACTTTAGTAATCTTCATCTGTCCGATGAGATCTGATCTCCTCTTTATGGATCATCTCGAGCCGCACATCAGTTTGTTATAGTATTGCCATCAATGAGTTCTCCATCGTCCTGCACTGATTTGATCGACAACCGCCTCATTTGAATGCACAAACTCCGTAATCACCAACCTCTGCATAACAGTGTTCATATTCCATCATCTAGAAGCCACATGTCTTCATATTCGACATCCAAGTCGCTCAGTCAATGTCGGTCAAATATTTGCATGAGCAATTTATCTAATGGGCTACATACATGGCATCAAAATCTACCTTCAAAGCCATACGATCAATTGCAGTCAACCTGCCACGTGGACCTCTGTCTATCGGGCTTCCAATGTGTTGACAGAGTCATCTCAACTGATCAACCTCAAATTCTGTCGTTGCGGGATGGTAGGATGCCCATCATCTTCCTTTTATCTTACCCCACATCATCATTTTCAAGCCCATTTTATCTGTGCAGGTTGGCAGGATGCACCTCTTACACCTTGCTTTCATACCTCGTAGAGCCATCATACTTTGCATTCTCATGCTATGGGATAGTGGGGAGAACCTCTTTCCTTTTCTTTTATTACCCCGCAAGGTCCTCTTTCTCTTCATCTGCTTGTTGCGGGATAGTGGGATTTACCCCTTCCTTCGTTTTTGCATTACCCCGCAAGACTTTTTCAATTCCATCTTACTTGGTGCAAGATAATGGGGGCCTTATTAACTTCACCTTTGTGTTACCTCGTAGGGTCACATTTCTTCAATATCTGTCACCGTGGGATGACAAGATCCCTTATGCTCCTTCCATCTTACTTCGTGCGAGATAGTAGGGGACCTTAATCTCCATTTTTTTTTACCTCGCGATGTAATTTTTCTTCGTTCTTTCACGGTGTGGGATAGCGGGATCAACCTTTCACCTTGTTCTTTGTCTCCCCGCAAGACCATCGCACATCCAACTTGTATGGTGTAGGATAGCAGGATGCTTCTCCCATCTCAATCTCGTCTTTCTCTACAAGGTCACTTTTCACTCATCCATCATGCCGCGGGATGGCGGGAGACTACATTCTCATTGCTCTTCATGTTACCCCACAAGCCTGTCTTCTTTTACGCTTCTTAACTGTGGGATAGTGGGGGACACCATTTACCTTGCTTTTCATGTTCCCTCGCACAACTATCACTCTCCACTCAAGCACGTCATGAGATAGTGAGGCGACAAGCCTGTCACGTTATTGATATCCCCTGTCACATAACTGACACGACCTGCCCATCATGTTATTGACATTTGCGGTCACATAACCATCGTGTTATTGACAACCCAATCGCATAACTGTCATGTTATTGTCATCCCTTGTCTCCTTTTGCAGTTACATAGATAGCAATAACCCGCGTGTTATGCACTCCACCTACAACATTCGTGTAACTAACACGACATGTTATATACAACTGCGACTGATACTACCTATAACTACATGCGACTAACATGACATGTTATATACAAATGTACTTAACTTTTTCTAATTCAAACCAGTTTGCTCAATGCCTTTACCACTTCACTAGGCTTTGTCCTCATCATCCAATAACTGTCCCAAAAGAACATCCCATGGTTGCCTTCTATATCTCCATGTGGGACTAACACTGTGTGTTATATGATGTTGCAGCAACACTTATGCTCTTGGTCAATCCTGTTTGCCCTGTGCCATCACAACTCTATGGCCTTGGTCCTCTAACCACCTACAATTCCAATAGATGACTCCATTGTCCTCTCCATCTTATTTGAGGCCATTTACTCCAAGCAACCTCCATACATGCATATTTAACCTGCATAGCTCTACTAACCTATTATCCTGCACGCCTTTGCATCATAGTCTAGTGAGTGTAAAGGTATTCCTTTGCATATTCCCTCTCATGCTGCACTTGCTCTCTGTGACACTTATCATCTTTGCGACTCATTTCATTTCTCTGCAAGTCACTGTCCCTTATCTCATTTGCAATGTGCAACATGACCTTATTGATATCAATGGTAACATAGTGATCTCTTCTGCAACCTCATCAAGTCATCCCTGCACACACACATGTTGACATCAATGACAACTTCAATGCCAATAATGACCTTGGAGTCTGCTGGTCTTACATGGTATTAGAGCCATGACCATGCAAAACCCTTACTAAATTTGAGGGTTGAGTTATTGCTAGATGAGATATTTTGATTGCAATTTTTTTGACATTTGTTCGAGGAGATGTGAGATCACGATTGAGTCCAAGATGATTGAGAAAGTCAGGATTGACTTTCATTTCATCTAAATCTGACATTTTTTCCCAGTTACAAGGATTTCAAGTTGGAGGAGGTTATTAAATTTGAGAGGTACCTAAATTTTCAAAGTAGATCAGGCTAAAATAGACCTTTCCATTGCGTTCAGAAGCCCCAAGAACCTTAGGAACAATTGTCAAATCATCAAAATTGGCCATAGTGACTTGAGGCATCAAATGTTTTTTTTTACAATTTTGTTATTGTACGAAATCTGTATAATCGTATGGATCCGTATTGTATGATTATGCATGATCCAAATGTAGTCACAGTTGTCATGTTGCACAATCAACATCCATAGGCAGAATGTTCAGTTGCATATTTTGTTATAGGCATTGTCATTGCATCACCCTGTACATAGGCCTATAGAGTGCATTAATTTTATGCTAGCCATGGTACAAATTCGTTTTAATTTTTTGGCATTTAAAAAAATATAAATATTTAATTATTTTCACCCAAATTAAATTTCTTTCAAAGACTTTTTGTTCCACGTAGTCTTATTGGTGTTTAGGTGCTACAATCATAATTAAATATTTGGAATGATGACTTGGTTTTCAAACCTTTAGTTGAGTAGAATATGTTTTGCTTTCCAATTTTTTTTTTGCAAGATGGTTTCATGACAGATATTGTAGATTTGTGTTGTCATTTCTCTTTTGCATATTTGGAGGACACAATTAAGGGGGTTTCTCTCCTCCTTGATGATTCATCTTGTTTAGATATTTCTCTTGTGTTTCCACTTTCTTTGTCGTCTTCCTTGAATGGGGTAACACTCGATTTTGTTGAGACATATTCAAAGGCACTTGGTCCGTTTTCTGAGATTCATTTTTTGAGATTTCTTCCCTCCTACTTTTAGTTGGATTTGGATTTTCTATTATTTTTAGACTTCCTTCAATGGATTTTAAGATACTTCCTTATGGAGGGCTACGCAATCTCCATTTTTCTCTTCCAAAGAGGCACTTTTGTATTGTGTCTTTGTGGTGGATGTAGTTTTTGTGGGTATTTATGAGGCCTCTATACATTACTCATTCTATCACTTGGTGTGAAAGGGTTACTGTACCTATTGTTGTACCTAGCAATTTCAACACCTAGGTCCTAATCACACATGTTACTTAAATTTACTTAGGGAAAACATAGGATTGTTTTCACTTTAAGTGGAATTCCCACTTTTAAAAAATACTTATCACTTTTCCACCTTAAGTGGTTGATAAGTTATCACTTTATGCCTGATATCATAAGATTAAGACACTTGGCACAATCTTATTCTATCTTATGTCTCACCTTGGCCTATATAACCAAGGGTCTCTTAAACATTGCATTTTCATTTCATTTGCATTTTTGATATGAAAAAAAATTATTCTTGTCATATTGGTTTTCTCATTTCATTGAGCTTTCCATCAACCATCTAGATCTTGGGTGGATATCTCCATAGCCAAATATAACATGGTATTAGAGCGAGAGGGGTTCCTGTGGTTAGTCTTTTTGAGAGATCGAGTGCAAATCTTGTATTTTATTGAAGTGTTGAGTATACTCTTCTCTTGTGTTTCCAAGCGAACTTGAGAATTAGAAAGGTGTGATAGAAATACTAGATTCTAGGGGGTTCTCTTGGGGCTTTATATTGTAGATAAAAATTGGAGCTTGCTGGTGCAAATTTGAATGCACCATTGTGTTTAGGAGGTTCGAGAAAGTCAAATTTGCCTTTTGTTAAATTGTCCAAATTGAACACCAGATGTTAGATCTATGAGGGTTTGAAGTTAAGAGGTGGTTACTAGATTGGAAGGTAGTTGTAATTTTGGAGCTTTTTGGGTCAAATATAACCTTGCCATTGTGCCCAAGAGGTCTAAGAACCCCAAGATCAATTGGCTATTTGTCAAAGTTTGAGTACTTGTCTTGGAGCCTCAAAATAATTTCCCCCTTCATGGCCACACACATGCCATAAATACTAGTTGCCTAAGGTATGGTTGAGTATATATATATATAAATATAATTTCGATTATTTTTTTAAATTAATTTTTTTTATTAAAAGCTTTAAAAAAAATTTAAACTAAAAATTTGAGGAAGAAAAATATAATAAGGTACCTTCACACTTACATCCCTTTTGCCTCTTTTAAAAAGTCCACTACAATTTTTTAAAAAATCAAGTACTTTAAAAGTGGGTTGTACCAACTTGTATTTGATGTGGGGTGAGGCCAAGTAGGCCCCCCACTCAAATTTTTTTTTTTAATAAACAACTGTTGTAGTGGATATTTGGCAGCTCATCAATTTGGTGGATTATTTTGGCAAGATGATTTTTTAGTGATAGTGCTAAAGTTGGAGACGATCTGGCTAAATTTGATGGAAGATGATTTGTTTTATTTCTACCTCCTCTCCATCAACAATCATCCGAGCTCTTTTTTGTGAGATTTTTTTTTTGATTTGGGGTAGAATTTTGTGCTCTTCGCAATGGTGCAATTATATTTTGGTTTTGGTGTTTCTTTTTTTTCTTTCAGATATTATATATGCTTATAGATGTTGTTGAGTAGTCCTCAAATATGAGACCTTTTGAGGCTCTATTTGGAATCATATAGTAACATTTTTTAGTGTCATTTTTTATAAAGCGCATGATTTTTCTTGTACTTTTGATGTAGGATACTCCCTTAACACACCTCAATAAGGGTTACTCCACCCACTATTCATGCATGACATAACATAGAGAATAAAACTAATTTGCAAGAGATAACTTTCCTTTTATTTCTTAATAAAATGAAAAATAAATTCATTAATTAAAAAATATCAGCCACTTAGGCTTTACAACTTTGCAAGTTGGAGCTACAAAGTACTCTTCTTCACTCCTTAGATATTACTTTTTATCTTTGAAGAGAACTCAACTTTGAAACCTTAACCATAGCCTAAGCCTCACTTTTATAGCACTCTCGTGCCTCTTGTAAATCCCATGCCTCATCTCAGAGAGCAATGCATGGTAATTAATAAATACAACACACAACCCATATAAGCCTGTAGAACTTTCCCAAAAGGGCGCTTGAGGAGGCGACTTTTGAATTTCCCTATACGGGGGCCTAGAAAGGTGTAATTTACATTCCACTTTAACATGACTCTTGTCCTCCCACATGGGGATGCCAAGATGAGTATTTTGCTTATTTTTCCTTTTAAAGGATAAAAATATGTCTCCACTCATGAAAATTGCATTTGCCTTTAGATAGAGGCCACAAATATAAAATTATTTGAACTCCCTATGTCCTATTGGACACTTTCAAAAGTACATGGAGACCTATTGATGCTTGTATTTATTTTTATTCACCTAAACTTAACAAAAAATAAAAATAGCAATATTTTTGGGGTGATGCAAGATTTCCCTTCACTCCTAGGTGCTCTTGCATCAAGCACTCGGGGTAGGAAAGTTTTGTGAGTCCGGTCCTCACAAAATGGATTTGGATGGTAGAGTTGTTGAAGCAGAAGCATAAACCTAGAAAATTAAATATTGCAACACAAATTAGTTGAAGAGAAATAAAGAAGAGAATTAAGTAGAATAACAAAATAACACATAGACATTGATTTATGTGGTGAAACCTTGACAAAACAACACGGAAACATCCACGAGGTAAGGTATCAATATTCTTATTTCTCAAAGAAAACAATTGCAAACTCCATAGCTAGCTACCACTATCACTTTTATAATCTGAATATACAATTCACAACCTAACAATTGCTCTTGCAATCTACAATCGACACCAATTTCTGTTGCAATCTACAATTCATATTACAACATTTCCTTCAAGATAATAAAGATGTATAGACTATTTCTATATCACAATCAACAACCAATATAGAAATAATCTCCTTATTTCCATTAAAGAAATTAGGAACATTCCCAGATCATCTCCTTAATTCCATAAAAGAAATTAGGAAATTGCTCACAAGGAAAAACTATTGTTATAAAAGGTAAGACTAAATTAGAAATTTCTATTGTCTTCTTTTGTTCCCATTAACTAATAATTGTTGGCATTATCCAACAATCTACACCTTGACAACAGTTTATCTGATACCTTTGATGGAACATAAATGGACCACTGAGAGGGGGGGGGGGTGAATTAGTGGTAATAAAAACTTGAATTTACTTTATAATCAAAGCTTTAATAACAGAATTCAAGAAACTATGATTAGAGATATTAAACATATTTACACACACAAGAAAAACACATAACATGGGATATACGAGGAAAACCCACTGTGGGTAAAAACCTCGGTGAGAAAAGCTACTAGAGTCTAATGCTTTAATCCAATCTCAAAGTGAAAAGATTTTGATTACAACTTTTATGGGCACCAACCCAAAGAGGCACCAATCCCTAAGTTTATGAGCACCAACTCAAAGGAGCACCTACCCCTAATCTGAGCACCCACTCAGATGGCATACAATGAATTGATACTCAGATTTTCGAATACAGTTTAGACACCCTGTTACAAATGAAACTTTCTAACTCACTAATTTTATTCTCTGCACTTGAGATTGAATTGACTCTTCTCTGCTTTCAATCTCTGTCCTCTTCTCTTTGATCTCCACTTGTTAGTTCCATCTCTTTGATTTCTTTTCTGAAAACTCCTCTTTCTCTGTCCCACTCTGTGCGGATAACCTTCTATGTTATCTACCTCGGCTCTTCACTCTTAGGTCTTTGGTCTTTTATATTCACTTTTGTTCTCTTATCTATCTGCTCTCTATTCTTGCTTTCATCCACTTCTTATCTTCTCTTCACTTTTTGATTGTTTTGCATGTAGTCTTTTCTGTGATGTTATTCCTGCACTGGAATCATGTTATTGACAATTGAGGAAATTGCTTCTCTATGGCCTCCTTTTTCTTGTCTGTTCTCTATCCTCTCTCTTTTTTTTTGGAGCTTCTTTTCTTGCATGCCAACAACACACTCTTACACACTGCAACTATTCTTGTTCACTAACTCTTCGTCTTGGTTAGTTTTTGAATCCAAAAAGAGTTTTCCCTCGAAAAAATGATTTTCCCTCCAAAAAAAATTCAAAAACACTTCGCACAAACTACCTTGTTCCTTTTTTGCTTCCTGATTTTCTGCCTTTTGCATTACATTTTGTCTTTTTATTTTTATCTAGCTAACTCTGCATTCTGGCATGACCTTTGCATGAAACATCCATTTTGAAAAATATATCTCCAATTATAGCTCTACTAAGCATTTACTCCTTTCCTTGTTTGCGGCGTAGACTAGAAGATCTCCTTTGATACACATTCCTTTTTTAGTTGCATAGATCTTGTCAACAAAGATTTGTCTACCTAACATTCACATGTCACTTAGTCACATGGCTGATGGTGAGACCCATCAACATATCCCTCTACTCACAAAAGTTCCACGGGTAGATGAAATCCATGTTGGATTCATAGGCTACGTGCTGGTGGTTTCCGCAGATTGACTAGCACGCAAGTTATGCTCTCTCATGAAAACATCCTTCCTACGGGCTGGCAGGATTGCACCCAATCTTCCATTTTAATCACCCCGCAAGACCATTTTCTTAAGATTTCTCGATGCAGGATAGCTGGGGTCTCAATCTCCTCTTATTCTTTTAACCGTGCAAGGTCATCCCTCTTTAGTCTTTTTTAGGGCAGTATAGTGAGGGAATTTATTAGCTTCATTTTTTCTTTCCTTGCAACCACTTCAACTCTAATCGCAGCGGGATAGTGGGGGACACCATTTGCTATGCTTTTTGTTTCCCCGCAAGGTGGCATGACTTCACTATTTGTTATCGTGGGATAGCGGGGGATGCATTTTGCTTTGCTTTTATGTTACCTCATAGGGTCACTTTTCTCGAAGCTTCCATGCTATGGGATGGTGGGGCAACAAGTCTACTGTGTTATTGACATCCTTGGAAGCTACCCCGCAAGGACTTTTGTCTTAATTCTTCCTTGCTGCGGGATGGGAAGGCAATGCACCCGTCGTGTTATTGACATTGGTGGAAACTACCCCATAGAGGTTTTTTGTCTTAAGTTTTCTTGCTGCAGGATGACAGGGCAAAAAACCCATCGTGTTACTTACATCTCCCGCAATGATAGCGATAACATTATGTGTTATGCTATCCCTATAATAGTGTGCAACATACACTCCCTACAACTATGTACGACTAACACAGTGTGTTAGTATATCTGCATCTGCACTTTTTCTAAGTCAAGTTAGTTCGCCCAAAACTTTTACCACTCTATAGTTTGTGTCTTCTTTGTCCCATTGCAAGTCCAAGCTAAGTCTAGTTTTATTCTTTGTCTTCTATGTGGTATTTGGATAAATGCCTTTGTTATCTCTATGCTTGTACAACTTGCATACATACGATAAAATTTTCTCACCTCTGCCAACCTAGGACAACACCATCTCTATCAATCCGATCTTCCTCTGGGGCATCATCCTGCATCTCTATCCAATCTGATCTCTGCATTTCACTATCCAATACATCTTCTTATCTATTGACATCAATGACAATCTCATGCCAACAATATCCCCCTTTGGCATTGATGTCAACCTTGCTCAACTTCTCCCCCTTAGACAACAATGGCAAAGGGCAGGACAACCAACTGTTAACTGTGCATCTTCTCCCCCTTTGATCTTCTTCATTCAGCTGGAAACACATGACACTTCCCCTATGACAACTGCACTATATAGATGACTGATAACACGTGGATATCAACAACACTTCAACTTCTCCCCTTTACACAACAATAATGCCTGCTAACATTTAGCTGATCCTGTTCAACAACAATCTCCCCTTGAGAACCATAACTGTTATGCTCCATCACCTTGGGAGCACACACACGGGTACAAGGATGTTTAATATGAAGCTATGAGCTCCCCCTGAACCAAAAGCCTCTATATTCATTTAAGTGCTGAAGGAGGGAGGCACAACACCCAACCTTAGTATCAGATATTAAAAAGTGTCTTTAGGTAGAGGTTTAGTAAAGATATCAACCACTTGCTCACCAATACTTACATATTCAACCTTGACTTCTTTTTTAGCTACCTTCTCCCTCAAGAAATTATATTTTATAGCTGTGTTTTGTTCTTGAGTGCATGATAGGGTTCTTGGAGATGTTAATAGCACTTGAATTATCACGTTTGGTTGAGATGGGGTCTGCATACTCTTCCTGTATGCCCTTGAGTGTTTGCTTCATCTAGATAAATTATGAACACCATGTAGTAGCAACTATGTATTCCACTTCAGAAATAGATAGAGAGATGGATTCTTATTTCTTGTTGCTCCATGAGACTAATCTACCACCAAGGAATAAGGCACTACCACTAGTTCTCTTCCGATCATCAATGCATCCTACCCAATCAACATCCGTGAATGCTTCTAAGCTGAAATCATCATTCTCTGAATAACATATACCATAATCAAGTTTACTCTGCAAGTATCTGAATATCCTTCTCACAACATTTACATGAGATTGATTTGGGGCAGCTTGAAATCTTGCCACCATACACACTGTTTGTACAATGTCAGGCCTGGAGAAAGTTAGATACAAAAGACTCCCAATTGTGGATCTATACATGGTTTGATCAACATCAGGTGACTCATCTTTTTTACTTAACTTGCATCTAGTCACCATGGGAGTACTAATAGGCTTGCAATATTCCTTTCAAAACTTTTTCAACATGTCTTTAGCATACTTGGTTTGGGAGATGAAAACACCTTTATTCAACTATAATATTTGTAGTCCAAGAAAGTAGGACAACTCTCCTAACATTGACATCTCAAATTCTAATTGCATTTGATCAACAAATTCTTTACACAGATCATCTTTATTTCCAGCAAAGATAATGTCATCCACGTAGACAACAACAACAATAAGATGTTTTCCTTATGATTTTATGTACAAGAAGTTGTCCACACACCCTTTCTTGAAACCTTACTGATATAAATATTTGTCCAACCTAGAGTACCATGCTCTTGGGGCCCGCTTCAAGCCATATAATGCTTTCCTTAACCTACATACACAATCTTCTTTCTCATGCAATTGAAATCCTCCAGGATGCTCAATGTACACCTCTTCCTCAAGATTGCCATTCAAAAATGTAGATTTTACATCCATTTGATACACTTTATAACCTTTGTATGCTGAAAATGCTAGAAACATCCTCATTGCTTCAAGTCTGGCAACTGGGGCAAAGGTTTCTTCAAAGTCCATGCCCTCTACTTGTGCATACCCCTTACATACTAATATTTCTTTATTTCTAACCACTTTTTTGTCTTCATTCACCTTATTCCCGTAGACCCACTTTGTGCAAATTACATTTTTATCAGCAGGCCTTGGTACCAAATCCCAAGTTTTGTTTTTTTCAATTTGTTGGAGTTCTTCTTGCATTGCCTTCACCCACTTCTCACTCTTGCTGGCTTCAATGTAGTTCTTTGGTTCCATTTCAGTCAAGAGGCAAAAAATTACTTGTTCATTGTTTGCAACATGCTTCCTTCTTGTTTGTACACCTCCATCCTTGTTGCCTATAATCTGATCTTTAGGATGATACTTCTGCACATACTTGCTGGGTGGTTTTTTAGTGACTTCTTCTTCATTTTCAGATTTTTTATCTTCTTCATAAAATGGCTCCTCAAACTGATTAATGACATTTTTCTTCCCTTTTCATGTCTTCATCAACTCTTACATTTACACTTTCAATAACTTTCTTGAGGTGTTTGTTGAAACATTTGTATGCTTTGCTGTGAGTTTCGTAGCCTAAAAATATGCCTTCATCACACCTTGCATCAAAATTATCTAGTCCATCCTCATCTCTTCTAATAAAACATTTGCTTCCAAAGACTAAAGTATTTGATAGAGGGTTTCTTGACATACCATAGCTCATAATGTGTCATTTTGTTGTTCACTCTTAACTGTGCCCTATTTAAGGTGTATACTTTTGTATGAACAACCTCCTTCCAATTAACATTAGACTGATTTGACTCATTCAACATTTTTCTTTCTATTTCTTTGATTGTCTTGGTCTTTCTTTCCAAAACACCATTTTGTTGTGGTGTTCTAGCAATACAATATTGCCTTTTAATTCCATGCATCTCACAGTAATCTTCAAACTCATTTGATGTAAACTCACCTCCTCAGTCTGATCTCAAACATTTAAGCTTATATACACTTTCTTTCTCAACCATTTTTCTAAAACTTTTGAACCTTTCAAATGCATGTGACTTATCATGTAGGAAGGTAACCCATGTCATCCTTGAAAATTCATCTATGAGAAACATGAAATACTTTTCACCATTTAGAGCTCTTGTTCTAGTAGGGCCACATAAATCAGTACACACTAGCTCCAGTGGCCTTGTGGTTGAATATTCTTTTGTCTTGAAGCTTACTTTAATTTTCTTACCCTTTTGACATTCATCAGAGATGGCGTTTGTTGGCTTGGTAATTTTAGGTATGTGTTTTACATATCCCTTTGAGCTTACTTTGACAAGATTGTCAAAGTTTATATGGCCCAATCTTCTGTGCCATAACCAACTCTCATCTACTTGTCCCATCATACATTGTGACATAACATTCCTTCAAGATATACACATTGTCATGAGTTATTTTACCTTCAACAATTAATTATCTATTGCTTTCTTTTCTTATTTCACATCCCTTGGAGTCAAATGTAAACTTGTAGCCTTTGTCACACATTTGACTTACACTAAGCAAGTTGTGTTTTAAACCTTCAACATAGTATACATCATGTGCTTTCAACTTACCATCAATGTTCAATGTTCCTTTGCCTTTTATTTTGATGGAAGAGTTGTCACCAAATCTCACTAAGACTCCATTCCAATCTTCAAATTTAATAAACTTTTTGTTGTCTCCAGTCATGTGATTGGAGCACCCACTGTCAACTACCCGAAGATTCTTTCTCTCAGCATGCAAGGTTGTTTGGACAATCAGGCTTGATTCCTTTTTCTCATTTTTCTTCTCAATCGACATTTATTTGGTTTTCTTTCCTCATCTTTGTTGCAACATTATGATTAGATTTGTTCTTTGTTTCTACATTTGTTGTCTTCTTGTGTATTAAAACTCTTGATTTGTAGTGCTTATCTATATGACCATAGTTGTGATAGTAGTGACATTTTACATTTTTGTTAAATGATAAAATAGAGGGGCTGCCACTAGACAGGAAAGTTTTTCTCCTGCACTCATAGCTCTTATGGCCTAATTCATTACAATTGTAACATATAACATTAATATCTCTTAGGACAACAAAAGGATTCTTGTTTTCATAACATGGTGTAGATCTATGCATGAGTCTACATTCTGAAATTTTATGTCCATATGCATTACATTTATAGCAGTAACCGTGAAATTGAGAAGCATACCAATCATTATTGCTGAAATAGTTCCACATTGGCTTTCTTGGACCAGGATATCTCAGTCTTCTAGACTTCTTTCTCATGTCCTTAACTTTTGTGAAATCATCATCATCTAGCTTGGCCTTTCCTTTTGGATCAGTATGATTGGATCTTGTAGCAACAACAACATTATTTTTCTTCAGGGAAACAACACGTGTCTTCATTCTCTCAACATTAGTATTTAAATATATCTTTCTTTCTTGGTGCATTGCTAACTATAAACGTTCACCCATCTCCATTCTCACTTGAAGATATAAATTGTATGTTCCTCTTTGACGAATCCATACTGGTAGAACATTGACCAACCTCATATCCTATGCCTGTGGAATCCTTTTAATGCTTTTGCTTTTTCAACATGTCATCCAAAGCATTTGTACTACTTTCACACTTCATCCTCAACTCGAGGTCTTCCATGCATCTCTCAAATTGTTTTCTAAGATTTTCCACCTCTTGTTCCACTTTTGACACTCATTTTCTTTTGCCTCCAACTCTGATTTTATTTCATCGCTTATCCTCTTAGCTTCTTCCAACTGTGTTGTTAAGGTGGCGATGTTCTGATTAGACACATCATGTTTCTTGTTCAACTGATTTTGTTTCTCTATGGCTGACTTCTTGTATTTTTTAAATTATTTTCTTACATTATCAAGTTCTTCAAGAGCACAAATTCTCTCCTTCAAGGTCAACCTCAACATCAACATCCTCTTCCTCACTATCAATTAAATTTTCAGATTGAGCTTCGATTTGCTTCTCATTAAGGACCTCTTGAGCCATGAAGATATTAGTTTGATTTTCATTTTCACTCCAATTCTCAGTTGACTCACTTCCATCATCAAAAGAATCATAGTCAATAGTGTAGAGAATTTTCTTGTTTTGAAAGTTCCTTCTCTTAGATTTATAAATCTTTTTACCTTTATCCTTGACACTTTCCTCATTATTGTCTTCCTTCTTCTTATAAGGACACTTAGTAGCAAAATGCCCTATTTTTCCATAGTCAAAACACTTGAAGGGTAATTTACCTTTATATTTTCTAGATACTTTCTTTAATTTCCTTACAAAGTTAGCTTCAACATCATCAAATTCTTCTTCATCTTCACAATTTGCAATCTCTTTTCATTTCTCCTTGGAGGTGATGACAACTTCTTTCTTTGGTGGTTTTGCACTTATAGTTCTCATTTCATATGCATATAATGAACCAAAGAGTTCATCCATGGAGAAAGTTTTTCAGGGTTTTAGATTCCTCAGTGGCAGAGACCTTAGTATCATACTTTGTTGTTAAAGACCTCAACACTTTCTTAACTATAATGTCATCTAGAATATCTTCTCCAAGTCCTCTTACTGCATTTACTATTTCATCTACCCTTTGCAGATAGTCAACAATATTTTCTCTCTCTTTCATCTTAAAACCTTCAAACTGAGCTCAAAGATGCTGCAATTTACCCTCCTTTACTTTCACATCTCCTTCATAGATTCTCTACGGCTTGTCCCATGTTTCTTTTGCAAATTTACAATGCATAAATTTAACAAACTCTGTGTCTGACAATCCACTAAGGGTAACATACTTGGATTTATCATTGTTTTCATATTCCATTTTTGCACCAGGATCAGTAGGAGGAGTGGTAGGGACTGTATACCCATTCCTAACAAACATCCATACATCATATCCTGGGGATGACAAATATGTTTCCATTCTTCTACTCCAAAAAGCATAGTTGGTGCCATCAAACATTGAAACTTTAGAAGAGAATATTCATTTCTAGCCATTGTGTTCACACACCAAAATCTACCCAAGCTAGAGATAGATCTCCGATACCGATTGAAGGAACACAAATGGACCACCGAGAGGGAGGTGGGCGTGAGTCGGTGGTAATAAAAATTTGAACTTACTTTATAATCAATTTTTAATAACATAATTCAAGAAACTATGAGCAGAGACATTCAACACATTAACACATACAAGGCAAACACATAACACAAGATATATGAGGAAAACCCACAATGGGAAAAAAACTTCGGTGATAAATGTTGCTAGAGTCTACAACTTTAATCCAGCCTCATAGTGAAAAGATTTTGATTACAACGTTTATGGGCACTAACCCAAAGGAGCACAAACCCCTAACTTTATGAGCACCAACTCAAATAAGCACTTACCCTTAATTTGAGCACCCACTCAGATGACATACAATGAATTGATAATCAAATTTTCAAATACAGTTTAGACACCTTGTTACAAATGATTGTAACTCACTATTTTTTTTCTCTGCACTTGAGATTGATTTGACTCTTCTCTGCTCTCAATCTCCATCCTCTGCTCTTTGATCTTTGCTGTTAGTTCCAGCTCTCCAATTTATTTTCTAAAAACTCTTTCTCTGTCGCACTCTGTGCGAATAACCTTCTGTGTTATCTGCCTCAACTCTTCACTCTCAGGTCTTTGGTCTCTAATATTCACTTATATTCTCTTCTCTATCTACTCTTTCTTCTTTCTTTCAACCGCCTCTTATCTTCTCTTCACCTTCTGATTGTTCTACATGCAATATTTTCTGTGATGTTATGCCTGCACTAGAATCGTGTTATTGATTCATGTGGAAATTACTTCTCTGCGACCTCCTTTTTCTTCTTCATTCTCTATCCTCTCTCTTCTACTTTTTTTTGGAGCTTCATTTCTTGCATGCCGACACACTCTTACACACTACAACTATCCTTGTTTTCTTCTTGGTCAGTTTTCGTATCCAAAAAGAGTTTTCCCTCCAAAAAAATATTTTCCCTCCAAAAGAAAATTCAAAAACACTTCTCACAAACTACCTTGTTCATTTTCTGCTTCCTAATTTTCAAAATTTTGCATTACATTATGTCTTTCTACTTTGTGTTCTGGCATGAGGGTGAAACCACATTAATGGTTCCCACTTTTACCCACGAAGGAAATTCGCGGGTGTGGGTAATTTTTTTTAAAAATAGGTCTGAAAATGTTCGCTCAAACTACCTCTATGGGTTCGAGAGAACTTGCTAACGGGGGGATGGTTTGAACGAACCGTAATTGAAAAAAGGGTTCACTCGGACCCAATAAAATATTATTTTTAAGGGGGTTTGCTTGAACTCCCCTTCGAGTAGACCCCTAATGGCCATTTTTTATAACTGTCTATATAAACCGAACTGTTATTTTCAACTTGTCATCTGGGCTCCACTAAGGTGGTTAGAGAGAACCCTACGTGGAGATTGTGTGAGTGAGACCTGTCAGCACCAGTCAACACTCCTCAACATTCGTCATTCGACCTATGTTGTTCCAAGTGCACAAAATTACACTTTTTCTTGTTTAATAATGTTATATTTTTGTATTTTTAATTTTTTTGTTAAATTTAATTAAAAAAAAGTAAATAAAATAGTTTTCGTTTGTTAATTTGTTTTTTTTAATTAAATAATTGTATATTTATTATTTTTCTTAGCATTTTAGAAAAAATGTTAGGAAAAAATTAGAAAACTTAGATACTAAATTAAAACCAAATGTTAGAAAATTAAGATAATAAATTAAAACGTTAGTGTTGGTGTAAATAAATATTCATTTTGGATATTATTACACTTACTTAAGTTAACTTAGGATAATGCATCTCTTCGTAGTTTGGATTTGAGACACTTAGGGAAGTGTGCACATAGGGATAGAGCTTGTAGGAGAAATTCCACCTTTTGTGGTCTTATTTTGCAGTTACACTCCACATTCGGTGGGTCATCCACCTCTTGTGGAATATTATATTATTTCTCCTACCTACCCCTAGTATTTCTTACCTACCCTTGTTTCTCATTGAGCCACATGTCATATTTGTGTGCTCATACATCCATATGGCCTTGCCTATATAAGCAGGCCTATATTCATTGTATTGGTTAATCCCGTTGATCATTTGCATATTGATGAGAATAAAGTTTGTTCTTGTCATTCTATTGTCTCTTTTTATGCTTTTCATTGTGTCCTTGATCTTGGCAAAATCCTACATGGTATCAGAGCTATTGGGGCTTCATTGATCAATTTTTTAGAGACACTTTGGAGGCTTCTATTTTCGGATTTGGGGATCTTTATTTTTTGGGGGCGTTGTACAGCGATTTGGACATCACCGTTGAATCCGGGAGGCCATTTCCATAAATTTCGACTATAAAGTCGACCTATTTTGGTGAGAAATTTTTTTTTCCCATTTTGGCTATTATCGTACGGATTTCGAAATTTTTTTTCAAATTTTTTTTTTTTTTTTTCGAAAAAAATAAATCGAAAAATTAAAAAAAGCGATTAAAAAAAAAGAAAAAAAAAGTTTTTTTTAGGGGTCCGCAGACCCCCCCCCCCCCCCCCGTAGTACGTGTGTTGCAGGTTGTACCTCGCTGCAGATAGTACCGCAGCGGGTACCACCCGCCGCCACTGCCGCCCGAGCAGGTCCCGCAGGCCGCCTCCCGCCGGTCTCCGCCTTCCGTCGGCCGCCTCACTCCCGTCGACGGCACCTGTCCTCCCCGCCGCACAGCGACTGCTCCCCCCGCCGCCACCCGAGTAGGTCCCGCTGGCCGCCACACTTTTGCCGCTGGCTTCCCTAGGCTTCCGGCTCGCCTCCGGCGACCTCAGCCCGTCGGCGTCACTAAACCGATGGACTCGCGTCCGCCACATGGCAGGCGGCCATTGCCCCGTACACCCTGCACAATGCCACGTCAGCATCCGTACGGAAGCCCAGTCATCGCGCACAGTCAGTAGTCCGTACAGTATGGACGCCCAGTCAGCAGGGAGGCGAAGTTTTTCGCGACGATCATACAACCGTCAAATTTAAGACAGTGAATTGTTGACGTCAGTGCCATATCAGCAGCTTTTTGAAATTTTTTTTTGACTCCTCTCCATTGAGCTTTTCAGTTTTGCAGTCCAACTTTGAAAGGCCATAACTTGCTCATTTTTGCTCCTTTTTTGGTGCAATTTTTTTTGAAATGGGCTAAAATTTCATGATCTTCACAGTGGTGTGGTTATTTTCTAATTTTGGTGCATAGATTTTTCGGAATTTTCGGATTCTCTCAGCTGTACCTGTCCAATCCTCAATTTTGCAACTTCAAAGGCCTCGTTTGAGCTCATACGACCTCCTTTTCAGGTGCCATTTTTTTTGAAAGTGCATATTTTTTCGTCTACTTTCATAATCTATGATCAGATTTTTGAGATTTTGAGTGGAAATTGTACTTTCAGATATTGGTCTTATTTGGCCTATTAGGTACTTGTAAATTGCTTGGATCTTAGTTAGATCTCTTGCATTATCAGTTTGAGTCTCTTTTGACCTTATTGAGGCAGTTGTAAAATTGTAATCAGAAGTCCACTTTGCCATCTTTTGCAAGTGGCCCATTGTATACGCACTAATTATAAAGTGCCAAAATCATCACTTTTGGGGGGGGGTTCTTTGATTGAGTGAATTTGGGGGGGTGTCTTGTGTGATTGTGCCTCTCTTTGTGCTCTTTCCATTTTTGTTGCAATGAGTCCTAATAAATTTCCACCTTTAACTCCACATAATTATGCATCATGGAAAATTAAAGTATGGAGTAAATTAATGGAAAAGGGTCTCACACATTACATAGATGGAACAATAACAACACCACCTGATCCTAAGGCTGATCCAAATGCTCAATTAGAATGGCTCACAAAGAATTGCATGGCTCTTGGAACTTTGCGCAAGTATGTATCAGATGACCTCATTTTTCACATTGAGAAGTGTAAAACAATCAAAGAGGCTTGGGATATGTTTCAGAAATTGTATGGTCAAGTTGATGAAATCAGAGGCTATCAAATTGACAATGAGCTCACCAACTTGGATCTCAAAAGTTTTGATACAATCCAAGATTATGTCACCAAAGCAAATGAGTTAAGAGCAAAGCTTAAGGATTGTGGAATTGACAAAAAGGATGCTTAGTTGATATTCAACTTGTTGGACAAGCTTGCACCAGAATATGCAGCATTTGTATCTAGCTTCCAAACTCATTGTTTGATAGTGGGGAGTTCCTATGTTATGCCTTCATTTGATGCTTTCATAGAAATGTTGATATTGGAACAATCTAAGTTGTTGAACATGGGGTTTCTCAAGTCTTCAAAGTCCAAGGCTTTGGTGGCTAATCAAGGGAATCAAGGAAGTCAAGGCATGAGCGGTTTGGTCACCTCAACTACCACTATCTTCAGCAGCTAAGCACTAAAGACATGGTCACAGGTCTACCTCAAATCAGTTTTTCAGAGGGTGTATGTTCAGGTTGTTCCATGGGCAAGCATCCGGAAGAGAAGTTTGATAAAGGGAAAGCTTGGAGAGCTTTGGAAGTTCTTCAACTTGTTCACAGCGATGTAGCAGGTCCATTTCCAACACCTTCATTTAGTAATGCCCGCTATGTTCTCACCTTCATTGATGACTACTCTTGCTTCACTTGGGTCTACTTTCTCATTCATAAGAGTGAAGTATTTGACAGATTTCAAGACTTCAAGACTCGTGTGGAGAAGCAATCAGGGAAAGTGGTCAAGATTCTTCGCACAGATAATGGAAGGGAATATGTGAACAAGAGACTTGAGGATTTTTGTACATTTGAGGGGATTGATCTTCAACATTCTGTAGCATACACTCCACAACAGAATAGGGTTGCAGAACGCAAGAATAGAACTCTCAAAGAAATGGCTAGCTATATGATACATGCACGTTCTCTTCATCCCACCTTTTGGGCAGAGGCTATCAGTTGTGCCACACACATCCAGAATCGGGTTCCTCACAAAGCTTTGCAAGGTATTACTCCTTTTGAGGCTTGGGCTGGTAGGAAACTGATTGTGAGACATTTCAGAGTCTTTGGGTGTCCAGCATGGGCTCGCATACCTCCGCAGAAACGCAAGGCATTGGAACCACAGAGTCGACCTTGCGTATTTGTTGGATATCCTGAGGGTGTTAAGGCATACAGATTGATGGATCCAGAGACACATGAGGTATTCATTGAGAGGAGTGTTCACTTTGAGGAAAGCTCTCCTAGCTTAGCCTCTCTACCTCCTCCACCTTCCTCCATTATGGATAGTGATGTTAGTGATTCAGATGATGAGACTCCTACAACTCTAACTCGCAGGGTTACACCTCCGCATGGTCCACTTGCAGTTG
Source organism: Cryptomeria japonica (assembly GCF_030272615.1). Classification (NCBI taxonomy): domain Eukaryota; kingdom Viridiplantae; phylum Streptophyta; class Pinopsida; order Cupressales; family Cupressaceae; genus Cryptomeria; species Cryptomeria japonica. The sequence continues at coordinate 392,953,380 of NC_081410.1, forward strand.
AGGAGCCTCATTCTCCATTTCCACCTAGGCCTCATTGGGCTCGACAGACACTTGAGTCCGTGGGTTCTCTTGTTGGGGATCCTTCAGATACACAGAGAACTTGATCACAACATCAGGATCTTCCACATGCATTCATTGCTACCGCTTCCGATCCACAGACATTTAGGGAAGCATCAGGGGTTCCTGAGTGGGACCAAGCTATGGAGGAAGAGTATAGTTCCTTGATGAGGAACAACACATGGGATCTAGTCCATCTCCCTAAGGGGAGAAAGATGGTTCGATGTAAGTGGATCTATCGGACCAAGTTTGCAACGGATGGTAGTGTGGATAAGTATAGGGCTTGGCTTGCTGCGAAAGGTTTCTCGCAGGTTGCAGGTGTTGACTATACTGAGAACTTTGCACCCGTAGCCAAGATGAACTCCATTCGTTTGACACTTGCTATTGCTACAGCTCATGGTTGGGCTGTACATCAGATGGATGTGAAGAGTGCTTTTCTTCATGGTGATCTTGATGAGGAGATTTATATGGAGCAGCCACAGGGTTTCATCCAGGATACTTCCTTGGTTTGCAGACTAAGGAAATCTCTCTATGGCCTTAAGCAGGCCCCCAGGGCTTGGTATGCCAAGATGGATTCCTTTCTTCTCTCTGCAGGGTTCACCAGGTGTCATTCCGATCCGAATGTCTACATTTTGCGACAGGATGACTCTCACTTGATACTTGTGCTCTATGTTGATGACTTGATCATTACAGGGAGTACTTCATCCATCATTAGCAGGGTCAAATTTGCTTTGCATGACAGATTTGCTATGACTGACTTGGGTCTTTTGCACTACTTTCTCGGGATAGAGATTTCACAGTCACCTTTCAGGATTACACTATTGCAGTGCAAGTATGCTCTTGATCTACTTGCACGCTTTCATATGGCTGATTGTAAGCCTGCCCCGACTCCCTTTCTTTCAGGAGTCAAGCTTGAGGCTCAGTGTTCTTCTCCACCAGTTGATGCCACTTTGTATCGTCAACTTGTGGGTAGTCTCATCTACTTGACTCATACATGCCCTGATATTTCATTTGCATTTGGCATGGTTTCCCGCTTCATGCAGGAACCACATGAGCTTCATTGGAAAGCTGCCAAACGCATCCTTCATTACATCCAGGGTACACATCATTATGGGATTCACTATGCAGCAGGCACAAGACTTCTCTTGGTTGGTTACACAGACTCCGATTGGGCTGGCGATCTTGATGATCGTAAGTCTACTTCTGGTTACAATTTTCACCTTGGTTCGGGCCCCATTTGTTGGCAGAGCAAGAAGCAACATGCTATTGCTCTCTCTTCGACTGAGGCTGAGTATCGAGGCGCTGTTAATGCAGCGACTGAGACCATTTGGCTGCAGCAGATCCTCATAGAGTTTGGATTCACCACTCCATGGCCGACAGTTCTACATTGTGACAATCAGAGTGCTATTGCGATCTCGAAGAACTCGGTCCAGCACCAGCGGACGAAACACATCGAGATTCATATGCACTATATCCGAGAGCTCGTCCAGGAGTTGGTCATTGATTTGTAGTATTGTCCTACAACAAAGCAGGTTGCTGACATATTCACCAAACCTTTCATCGAGAGTAAGTTCCAGCAGTTGCGAGCTCTCTTAGGGGTGCGGGATGTGTCATTAGGAGGGGTCAGCTGACTTCTTCTTCCTCTCTTATGGGGGGGACTTTTTCCTCTTTGAGGTTTTGTCCTTCTTTGAGAACCTTTTGTACATTCACCTCTCTTTTTGGGGGGGAGTTTTTTCCCACTGGCTTTTCTCCCTTTCTCCATTTGTGAGAGATTGCATTGCATTGTTTTGCTTGCATTTGCATATTGTACATGGGTACCTATCATGGCCTAGTAGCTGGGACCCATCTTGCATTGTTGACTTGAGTCTTCATTTCCCTAAGTTGCACTTAAGGGGGGGTGTTGGTGTAAATAAATATTCATTTTGGATATTATTACACTTACTTAAGTTAACTTAGGATAATGCATCTCTTCGTAGTTTGGATTTGAGACACTTAGGGAAGTGTGCACATAGGGATAGAGCTTGTAGGAGAAATTCCACCTTTAGTGGTCTTATTTTGCTGTTACACTCCACATTCGGTGGGTCATCCACCTCTTGTGGAATATTATATTATTTCTCCTACCTACCCCTAGTATTTCTTACCTACCCTTGTTTCTCATTGAACCACATGTCATATTTGTGTGCTTATACATCCATATGGCCTTGCCTATATAAGCAGGCCTATATTCATTGTATTGGTTAATCCAGTTGGTCATTTGCATATTGATGAGAATACAGTTTGTTCTTGTCATTCTATTGTCTCTTTTTATGCTTTTCATTGTGCCCTTGATCTTGGCAAAATCCTACAATTAGAAAAATTAAATAATAAACTAAAATTTAGAAAAACATTAGAAAACTTAGATAATAAATTAAAACATTAGAAAAATTAGAACCTCTATGATCCCTTCTAACATTCTAGTACACAACATGACCCCTTAGAACAATATGATGTCATAAAGGGGTCATACGGTGTTCTAACACCATGTGTGATCCCTTAGGACCCCATATGAACCCTAATGACTCCATAAGACCCCTTAGGACTCTATATGAACCATTAGGAACATATGATCTCTTAATGGTTCATATGGTGTCCTAAGGGGTCATGCAATGTTCTAACACCACGTGCTACCCAAAGGACCCCGTATGACCTCTAACGACACCAAATGACCCCTTAGGACACTATATAAACCATTAGGACCATATGATATCGTAATGATTCATATGGTGTCATAAGGGGTCATACGGTGTTCTAACACCATGTGTGACCCCTTAGGACCCCATGTGACCCCTAACGACACCATATGACCCCTTAGGACACTATATGAACCATTAGGACCATATGATGTCCTAATGGTTCAAATGGTGTCCTAAGGGGTCATACAGTGTTTTAACACCATGTGTGACCCCTTAAGACCCCATATGACCCCTAATGCCACCATATGACCCCTCAAGACACTATATGAACCATTACGACCATAGGATGTCCTAATGGTTCATATGGTGTCCTAAGGGATCATACGGTGTTCTAACACCATGCGTGACCCCTTGAGACCACATATGACCCCTAACAACACCATATGACCCCTTAGGACACCATATGAACCATTAGGACCATACGATGTCCTAATGGTTCATATGGTGTCCTAAGGGGTCATACAGTGTTCTAACACCATGTGTGACCCCTTAAGGCCCTATATGACCCCTAACGACACCATATGACCCTTAGGACCATATGATGTCGTAATGGTTCATATGGTGTCCTAAGGGGTCATAAAGTGTTCTGAAACCATGTATGACCCTTTAAGACCCCATATGACCCCTAAGGACACCATATGACCCCTCATGACACAATATGAACCATTAGGACCATACGATGTCCTAATGGTTCATATGGTGTTCTAAGGGATCATACGGTGTTCTAACACCACGTGTGACCCCTTAGGACCCCATATGAACCTTAACAACACCATATGACCCCTTAGTGTTGGATATTGCTGCTGCTAGGATATGTTGTTGTCATTGATGTTAACATATTCTTATTTTCCTTTGTTTCGGTATTGCAGAGAGTTGGTTTGGTTGTTTTAGTTGGTATGTTGCAGACATGTGCAAGTGCAGATTTGTGATTTCAGTAATGAAGTATCTCTAGTTGATTCAGTGTTGGTTTCATGATGCTATGTGGTGATTTGATGTTGTTATGGATTCTAGTGTGAGGATTGGTTTTTCAGCGTTTAGTGTTGCAGTATTCTGGTATTTTATCTGTTGTGCTCCATAATGATTATATCTTGAGTTGCGGATTTGGGAGAGTGTTTGGGATGTTCATGTGTATTTTTCAATTCAGATGGTTCATGATTTGGTGCTTCACAAGTCATCTTTCTAGTCCCATTTGTTGTTGTTGACTATTCTTAAGTATCAGTGTGTTGATCGATGAAGATTTGATTGAGTGGTGTTGGTGCAGATATTGCAGATGGTTCTAACGTGCTTGTTGGTGTGTCCTAATCATGTCCTATTTGTTTTGCTGGTCCACATTGATCATTGTGCACATTATTGAGGATCTTATGGATCTGGTGATGTTCTTCATGTTATGCGATATTTTGGGTGGTATATCATATCGCAGATGAGCTTGGTGAGATTTCTAGTGGTGTTGCATGTTCGTGGATTTGATTTGGGTCCATGAAAGAGAAATGAGAGAGATGGAAGAAAAGTTAGAGAACTTATATGAAGGAGATAAACATGTCAAAGTTGCTAAACTACAGAGTTTGAAAGGTAAGTATGAGATGCTGAAGTGGGAGAAGATGAGAACATATCATCCTTTATGACTAAAGTGAATGAAATTGTCATGAACATCAGATGTGCTGGTGGAACTCTTGAAGAAGATGAGATTGTTGCTAAAGTGCTAAGATCCTTGCATCCTAATTACAAACCTAAAGTTGCTTCTATTGATGAGATCCAGACTGTGATCACTGTGGCAAGAGACATGCTGGTTGGTAAACTTGTTGCTTTTGAGTTGAGTGAATTTGGAGAATCACATGGTAAATCTGAGACTATATTTAAAGCTTGTGTATCCGAAAAGAAGAAGTATGATCCGAGATAAAGTTCATCTAGGGTTTCAAGATATGAAAGAGAAATTAGAGAGATGGAATAACAAGAAAGAGAGTTGGAAGAGCTTGAAGCACTTATTTCTTGGAGATTGAGCTGGTAAGTATGATGGGAAGTTACCTTTGAAATGATTCTCTTGTAATAAGATAGGACATTTTACTTCTAGGTGTCCCGAAAGAATGTCAAAGTATGATAATCATGATAAATTTAATAAGCATGATAGGTATGAGAAGCATGACAAGTATGATAATCCCTATAAGCCTAACCGGAAGTACAAATATCAGAAGAAATTTTATTATGCTGTTGATGAAGGTGTGATAGATGAAGAGTTTGAGAATGAGAGTTCAGAAGATGAATTTGTATTTATTGCTATCAATGAAGATAATCTAGTACCAGTGGATTCTACAAGCTGCATTCTTGAGGAGAAATCTTTGGCTACTATGATTGAAGAGAAAGATGAATGGGTAATTGACAGTGGTTGTTCACATCATATGATAGGTGATAAAAGTAAATTTGTGAATATGGATAAGTATGATGGTGGTATAGCAAGACTTGGCGATGATAAAGCTTGTGTAATTTTTGGTAGAGGTTCTATTTCTCTTGATGGTAAACATAATACTGAGACTAAAGGTAACATCTTTCATTTGAATGCAGGTGAGAAAATTTGTTTGATTGCTCAGATAGATGGAAATTGGTTGTGGTATAGAAGGATGTGTCATGTTAATTTTTACTGCATGATTAAGATAAGTTCTACTCAAGCTGTTAGACATTTTCCTAAGATTGTGAAACCTTCTAATCCGATATGTAAAGAATGTCAGTTGGCAAACCAAACAAGAATTTCATTCAAGATTAAGCAGTATACATCTAGTGGATTATTAGATCTTGTGCATACTGATTTGTGTGGTCCTACAAGAGTGAGAAGTGTGTAGGGAGGAAAATATTTCATGTTGTTGATTGATGACTATTCTAGAATGATGTGTGTTACTTTTCTAAGGGAGAAATCATAAGCACTAGAGAAATTAAAGACATTCAAAGCTAAGGTGGATATAAAGACATGATTAAAGCAGAAGTGTATGAGATTTGACAGAGGAGGAGAATTCACATCCAGTGAGTTTGATTCATTTTGTTAAAAGCATGGAATTAGAAGACAATTATCTACTCCTAGATCCCCTCAGCGGAATGGAGTTATTGAAAGGAGGATCACAACTATTTTGGATTCTGCTAGGACTATGTTGAGTGAAGGGAATGTTCCGAAGACCTTTTGGAGAGAAGTTGTTAGCACTACTGTATACACATTCAACTGAGTGCATATAAAAGGTAATTCCGGTAAGACTCCTTATGAGTTATGGTTTGGTCATGTTCCTACAGTTAGATATTTCAGAATTTTTGGAAGCAAATGTTATATCAAAAGAGATGAGGATAAAAGAAAATTTTATGCAAGATGTGATGAAACAATCTTGGGTTATTCTACTAAGAACAAGGAATACCGGTGTTACAATGAGAGGTTGAGAAAGATAGTGGAGAGTGAAAATGTGAAAGTTGATGAATGTCATGGAAAGCAAATCAGATCACGCGGATATGAGTTTGATGATCAGGATATTATTTCAAAGCAAGTGCATACTGAGAGCCTAAAGAAGAATAATCTTGTAGAGACAATTAATCCAGATATTGCTACTGCCAGTGAAGAAGTTCAAGAACCTAAGAATCAGAATAATCAAAAGACTCTGAGGTATGTGAGATTAAATCATTTAGAAAATCAGATTATTAGTGATAAAAATAAAAGTGTGATGACTAGGAGAAGGATTGTTGCTGAAGAGATATGTTTGATTTCCAATATTGAACCTAAAGATGTTGCTGAAGCCTGTAAATATGAGAATTGGATAAAAGCCATGTAAGAGGAGTTGAATCAAATTGAGAGGAACAATACATGGGAACTTGTTTCGAGACCAAAATACAAGAATGTGATTGGTACAAAATGGGTATTCAGAAATAAATTGAATGAAGAGGATGTAGTGGTTAGAAACAAAGCAAGATTGGTATGTAAATGATGCTCACAGATGGAAGGAATTGATTATGATGAGACTTTTTCTCCGGTAGCTATAATTGAAGTTGTTACATTACTTCTTGCATATGCTACTTATTTTGGCATTATGTGAACCAGTATGAGGACATAATGATATTGTATGTTGTCATTGATGTCAATATGTGATATGAAGAGAAAACCGGCATATGTGAGAACCGGTATATATGCTAAAGTAAAGCGGTATATTTGTTCAAGGTGAACCAGCATGTCAAGGTGAACTGACATGTAGTCATGGGAACCGGCACATGGAAGCATTGTATGACTACCGGTTGGTAGGTAGTTTCCACTTCAGGATTTCCGGTTGGAGTATCTCAAGCCTGTGTGACTCAATCAGTGATATTTATGTGATGAAGTTAGCATGATAATGAAGAACAAATAGTGTTGCCACGTAAGCCTTGTGTGCGTGAAGGATCCTGCATAAAGAAGAGTGTTCCTATCTACCTCGGGAATGTGCGAAGTTTGTAAACGGTGATAACATGTGATGGGTTATCAGCCGCCATGAAATTGATGGAAAACAAACGATGGAGAATGTCTTGAGATTGGATCAAGACTGTTGCATTCAATACAGTATGATCAACGGTCAGGATTGAACCATTTGAATTTCTTAACCTAACAGGTCTAGGGTTTAGGGTTTATGCTACCGACTTGTTTGTTGTCCTAAAAGGTCGATGTTGTGATTCTTTCAGATGTTGTTGGCAAAAGTTGTGTATGTGTATCTAAGAGAAGAGATACGTGATTCTTGCCAGACCAGAGGAGAGAAGTCATATCTGAAGAGTGTAAGTGCAGAAGGTGAAGAGGAGCTTAAGCGGATCTGCATTGGCATTGAGTGCTATTATCAGGTCATTGATATACCTGTTGATCTTTAACTACTTCAACAGTTGTGAAATCCCCTAACAGGGTAGCCTTAACCAGCTTGTTGAAAATCCTCTAACAGGGTAACTCGAAGCTACTGAGACATTGATATCCTTTAGCTATTGAGTTCTTGAAATCCTCTAACAAGGTACCCTTAATAGGGTTTAACCCTTAACTGGGTATTGTAGCCATCCCTTAACCGGGTGATCCCTAACAGGACCGGTTCCTAATAAAACCTATTATATCTGTCTTTAACCGGACAAGGCTCCTAACAGAGCGGACTTCCAAAGAGTTCAAAAACAAGCTTGTGGGTATTCATCCCCATCGTGGTTTTTCCTAGTTGGGTTTCCACATGAAAAATATGTGTGTCATGTGTGATGTTTTCTTCATGTGATGTTATGATTGTTTTCTGATTAAGTGGTGATGCATGTTGATCTTGCTGTAATATGTACATCTTTGATGGTAGATTGCTTGTTCATGCATTAGAGTGAAATGGGAATGAAGAATTAGGTTATATGAGAAGATAAGTGTCAACTGGTCTTTTCTTGTCTTAGTTACACTGGGTTTTGCCGGTTGAACTCTGTTGAAGGACCGGTGCTGCTGTTTGTCTGTCAGTGCATAAATGTTAGTTGACAAATCAGTTTAAGGTTGAGTTTTTGCCTGCACTGATTCACCCCCCCCTCTCAGTACTGGTTTGGTACTATTCGTTCATCATTAAGTTATCAATTGGTATCAGAGCATCCTCCAGGTCCTCTATGTTGTAAGCTTAACCGCTTGAGGGAAAGATCTTGTTGTAATGATGAAGAGGGAAGGTCCAAAGTTTAACAAAGAAAATTTTAGTATATGGAAAGATAGAATGAAGATATACATCAGAAGCATGGGTTCTCAACACTAGAGCTATGTTGAGAATCCCTATGTTGCCCCTATCGGTACTCTCACCGATGATCAAAAGAGAGAGATATAGGAGAATGGGCAAGTCATGGAAGCCCTAATCAGTAGTTTATATGATATTGAGTTCATTGATGTCCAAGATAAGGTAAATCCCAAAGAGGTATGGGATGCTCTTGAAAATATCTATGGAGGTGATGAGCATGCAAAACAAGATAAGGAAGAAAGCCTTAGAGGAAAGTTTGAAGACATGCGAATGGTTAAAGGTGAAACCATTCAACAGTATGGTATTAGAATCAAAACTATTGTCAGAGATATCAAGAGTGCAGGTGGTAAAATGGAAGATTCCACTGTGGTAAGCAAAGTCCTGAGATCCCTATTGTCGGTCTATGCAATAAGGGTTGCTGCTATTCAGGAGCCGAGATCAATAGACAAGACTAAGGTATCCTTGGACTCCATCATAGCAAAGTTGACAGCCTATGAGCTAAACAATTTTGATGGCAGTGTTCAAAAGACTGAATCAACTTTTAGAGCTTCTGCTGTACCATCCAGGAAAGGAAAAGAAGCAAGCACTAGTGGTGAACCAAGATAGAGCAGAGTAATAGATGAAGAGGAGTTTCTGATGGAATTTGAAGCTCTTCTTACCAGAAAATTTCCAAAAGGAACCAGTGAATACAGAGGTAAGCTCCCTTTGAAATGTTTTTCGTGTAACCGGATAGGACATATTGCTATAAACTGTCCTAATAGTGACAACAAGGAGAAACCGGAAAGATTCTGAAAATTCAAAGGAGGAAACCGAAGAAACTGTTTTGTTGTAGTTGATGAAGGTGTCACAGATGAGGAATCAGAAGATGAAGAGAATGAAGACATTGTGTTTGTTGCTGTAAAGGAAGATGTGTCAGACAAGAAGGCTCTTGTCTCCCACTTTGACAATTCCAATGAGTGGATTATTGACAGTGGTTGCTCATACCATATGACTGGTGACCGGAGCAAGTTTCTATCCTTGGAAGAGTATGATGGTGGTGTGGTTCATTTTGGCAATGATGCACCATGTATGGTTAAAGGAAAAGGGTCCATCTCTCTGAATGGAAAGAGTAGTGCTGACAATGTGTACTCGGTTGATTGTCTCAGACACAACCTTCTGAGTGTTGCCCAGCTGAATGACAGTGGCCTCACTCTGGAATTCAAGAATGGAATCTGTAGAATCAAAGGAAAAGATGGTGAATTGGTGGCCACCGGCATGTAGACCAAAGGTAACCTATTTCATCTGAATGCAAATATAAGTACATGTCTTATTGCTAAATTTGATGATAGCTGGATATGGCATAGGAGACTCTGCCATGTAAACTTTGATAACATTGTGAAGGCTAGTAAGATCAAGGCAGTTAGAGGATTGCCGATGCTAAGCAAACCAGATAATACCTTGTGCAAAGAGTGTCAATTGGGGAAAATGTCTTCCTCAACCTTTAAAGGTAAATCTTTCACTGCTGACAACTTGCTTGATCTTGTGCATACTGATTTGTGTGGTCCTATGAAAACTAGAAGTGTGCAGGGTGATAGGTACTTCATGATTCTCACTGATGACTGCTCAAGAATGATGTGGGTCACATTCTTGAAAGACAAGTTTGAAGCCTTTGTGAAGTTCAAAGCTTTCAGAGCATTAGTGGAGAAGGAAAGCGGTAAAAGGATCAAGTGTCTCAGAACTGATCAAGGAGGGGAATTTACTTCCGGTGAATTCAACAAGTATTGTGAAGAATTTGGCATCAAGAGGCAACTGTCTACCCCCCGGACTCCATAGCAGAATGGCCTAGCAAAGAGGAATAACCAGACTGTGGTTGAAACAACTAGAACCATGTTGATTCAAGGAAAAGTAGCTCACACCTTTTGGAGAGAAGCGGTAAGCACTGCAGTCTACACAATGAACCAGGTACTCATCAAGAAAGGTAAGGATAAAACTCCTTATGAGTATTGGACCAGTAAGACACTTGTGGTTAGCTACTTTAGGGTTTTTGGTAGAAAATGTTACATCAAGAGGAGTGAACATCAGGGCAAGTTTGAAGCTAAATGTGATGAGGGAATATTCCTAGGATATTCCACCAAGAGCAAAGCTCTCAAGTGTTTCAACAATAGGACTCGGAGAATTATGGAAAGTATCAATGTGAGAGTTGATGAAACCTATGAGAAACCGGAGGAAACAGACAGTGAGCAAGCTATAAATGAACCGGTTGCAACCTTCTGGGAACCGGTTGTCAGTCAACCAAGTACCAGTAACAGTGTTCTTGAACCGGTGAATGTTGATACTGATGAAGATGAGGATGAAGAGGAAAAGCAAGAAGAGCCAGTCAAGACTATTCCTTGGTATGTCAAGCTGAATCATGATCCTAAGCAGATCATAGGAGATAAGGATGCAGGAATCCTTACAAGAAGAAAGATCAGAGAAAACTCATGTTTGATCTCTAAATTTGAGCCTAAGTCATTCAAAGAGGCTCATAAAGATGAAGACTGGATCAAGGCAATGGAAGAGGAACTTGATCAGATAGAAAAAAATGGTACACGGTCCTTGGTACCTAGACCAGAACATAAAAATGTCATTGACACCAAATGGGTGTTCAGAAACAAGCTGAATGAGGATGACACAATGATCAGGAACAAAGCCAGATTGGTGTGCAAAGGATATGCTCAAGAAGAAGGAGAAGATTATGGAGAAACCTTTGCTCCTATAGCTAGATTGGAAGGAGTTCGTATGCTTCTTGCATATGCAGCTTTTGAAGGATTCAAGGTATATCAAATGGATGTAAAATGTGCATTCCTAAATGGTGTACTTGAAGAGGAGGTGTATATAGAGCAACCAGATGGGTTTTCCCTATCTGAAGATAGTGATATGGTGTGCAGGCTACATAAAGCCTTATATGGTCTAAACCAGACACTTAGAGCATGGTATGAACGTCTACATTCCCATCTTGTGAAGATTGGATTTGAGAGAACAAGTGAAGATAGCAATATCTACTTGAAATCTGAAGGAGATCGGATTTTGATATGTGAAGTTTTTGTTGATGACATTATCTTTGGTGGAGATGACAAGATGAGTCATGAGTTTGCTGATGAGATGAAGGAAGAGTTTGAGATGTCACTCATAGGGGAGATTAAGTTCTTCATTGGACTAGAGATCCAGCAGATAAAAGATGGAATCTTTATCACTCAATCCAAATATGTCAAAGAGGTGTTGAAGACCTTTGGCATGGAAGATAGCAAACCGATTGGTACACCGATGGTGACCGGTTGCAAATTATCAAAAGAGGATGATTCTGCATTGGTTGATGAGAAGGAATATCGGTCAATGATTGGTAAGTTGCATTATGTAGTGCATACCCGACCAGATATTGCACATGCAGTTGGCATTACTGCAAGGTTCCAGAAAAGTCCAAGAGAATCCCACTTGGTTGCAGTCAAGCGGATTCTTAGGTATCTGAAGGGAACAATTGACTATGGATTGTGGTACCCATACAACAATGATTTCAACCTGAAAGTATTCATAGATGCTGATTGGGTAGGTAATGTGGATGATCGAAAAAGCACAACCAGTGGTGCATTCTTTCTCGGTGGTAGACTGGTCTCATGGATGAGTAAGAAGCAGAGTTGTATCTCTCAATCTACAGCAGAAGCGGAGTATGTTGCAGCTTTCATGAACTGCACTCAGACAATCTAGATGAAGCATGTATTAGATGGTTTGAAAATCCCTATATCTGAACCGGTAAGTATATTCTGTGATAACACAAGTGCTATCAATATTTCAAAGAATCTGGTTTTACATTCTATAACCAAGCATTTTGAGCTTAAGTATCATTTCTCAAGGGAAAAGGTTCAGAATAAAGAGATTGCACTGGAACATGTTTCCAGTAAGGAGCAGTTAGCAGACATATTCACCAAGCCTCTCCCAAAGACTACATTTGTGTATTTAAGAGGTGAATTGGGGGTACTACCCCTTCAGGAGGTAAATTAAAAGTATTTGTTCCACATTAGCCAGGTATTGCATAGTCAATTTTTTTTTGATTGATGTGTTGAAGGATGCTACTCCTCAGGGGGAGCAACATAATGGAACAGGGATGTTTGTGCCTCCACTTTGGCATTGTTGTCAAAGGGGGAGAAGAAGTGTAGTGGAGAAGATATCTCTAGAAATTGGGGAGAAGATGAGTTTGCAGAGAGATATCTTTGTATATTGCCATCAATGCCAAATGGGGAGATTGTTGGCATTATGTGAACCGATATGAGGACATAATGATATTGTATGTTGTCATTGATGTCAATATGTGATATGAAGAGAGAACTGACATTTATGAGAACCGGTATATATGCCAAATTAAAGCGGTATATATGTTCAAGGTGAATCGGCATGTCAAGGTGAACCGACATGTAGTCATGGGAACCGACACATGGAAGCATTGTATGACTACCGGTTGGTAGGTAGTTTCCACTTCAGGATTTCCGGTTGGAGTATCTCAAGCCTGTGTGACTCAATCGGTGATATTTATGTGATGAAGTTAGCATGATAACGAAGAACAGATAGTGTTGCCATGTAAACCTTGTGCGCATGAAGGATCCTGCATAAAGAAGAGTGTTCCTATCTACCTTGGGAAAGTGCGAAGTTTATAAACGGTGATAATGTGTGATGGGTTATCAGCCGCCATGAAATTGGTGGAAAACAAATGATGGAGAATGTCTTGAGATTGGATCAAGACTGTTGCATTCAATATAGTATGATCAATTGTCAGGATTGAACCGTTTTAATTCCTTAACCTAACAGGTCTAGGGTTTAGGGTTTATGCTACCGACCCGTCTATTGTCCTATAAGGTTGATGTTGTGATTCTTTTAGAGGTTGTTGGCAAAAGTTGTGTGTGTGTATCTAAGAGAAGAGATACGTGATTCTTGCCAGACCAGAGGAGAGAAGTCATATTTGAAGAGTGTAAGTGCAGAAGGTGAAGAGGAGCTTAAGCGGATCTGCATTGGCATTAAGTGCTATTATCAGGTCATTGATATACCTGTTGATCTTTAACTACTTCAACAGTTGTGAAATCCCCTAACAGGGTAGCCTTAACTGGCTTGTTGAAAATCTTCTAACAGGGTAACTCGAAGCTACTGAGACATTGATATCCTTTAGCTATTGAGTTCTTGAAATCCTCTAACAAGGTACCCTTAGTAGGGTTTAACCCTTAACCGTGTATTGTAGCCATCCCTTAACCGGGTTATCCCTAACAGGATCGGTTCCTAACATAACCTATTGTATCTGTCTTTAATCGGACAAGACTCCTAACAGAGCGAACTTCCAAAGAGTTCAAAAACAAGCTTGTGGGTATTCATCCCCACCGTGGTTTTTCCTAGTTGGGTTTCCACGTGAAAAATATGTGTGTCATGTGTGATATTTTCTTCATGTGATGTCATGATTGTTTTTTGATTAAGTGGTGATGCATGTTGATCTTGCTGTAATATGTACATCTTTGATGGTAGATTTCCTGTTCATGCATTAGAGTGAAATGGGAATGAAGAGTTAGATTATATGAGAAGATAAGCGTCAACCGGTCTTTGCTTGTCTTAGTTACACTAGGTTTTGCTGGTTGAACTCTGTTGAAGGACCGGTGCTGCTGTTTGTCTGTCAGTGCATAAGTGTTAGTTGACAAACCGGTTTAAGGTTGAGTTTTTGCCTGTACTGTTTCACCCCCCCTCTCAGTACTGGTTTGGTACTACTCGTTCATCATTAAGTTATCACTTATAAGAATTTCAAGGTATATCAAATGGATGTGAAGTCAACATTGTTGAATGGTAATTTGGAAGAGGAAGTCTACATTGAGCAACCATATTGGTTTTCATTATCAGATGAAGGAGACATGGTATGTAGATTGAAGAAAGCACTGTATGGACTTAAACAAGCCCCATAGAGCCTGGTATGCTAGATTGGACATGTAATTTATGAAGTTGGGATTCTGTAAAGCTACTGCTGATAGTAATTTATACTTTAAGGTTGAGAATGATAAGATTTTGATTGTTGAAGTTGTTGATGACATTATTTTTGGAGGAGATGATGATTTGAGTATGTGGTTTGCCGATGATATGCAAAAGGATTTTGAGATGTGTATGATAGGTGAGATGAAATTCTTCTTAGGATTGCATATTACAAAGACTGATAAAGGAATTTTCATTTGTCAATCTAAGTATGTGAAGGAATTGTTGAAGAAGTTTGGGCTAGATAACTCCAAACCTGTTGGAACACCTATGGTGACTGGATGCATGTTGTCTAAGCATGATGAATCTCCAAAAGTTAATCAGACCTTGTATAGATCTATGGTTGGTGGACTGCTATACTCGACCCAAACTAGACAAGATATTATTCATGTTGTTTGTCTTTGTGCAAGATTTCAAGTTGATCCTAAAAAAAATCATGTTACTGCTGTGAAGAGGATTTTTCAGATACTTAAAGGGTACAATTGACTATGGTTTGTGGTATCCAAAGAATGATGATTTCATGTTATATGCTTATATTGATGCTGATTGGGTAGGTGATGTTGATGACCAGAAGAGTACCTCCGGTGGTGCATTATTTTTGGGAAAGAAGTTGGTTTCTTGGGCAAGTAAGAAACACAATGCTATTTCTCTATTTATTGCGGAAGTTGAATACATTGTTGCTGCTAGCAATTATACTCAGTTAATTTGGATGAAGCAAATGCTGAAGGAGATTAGAGTTATTTATGATGAGCCTACTATTATATATTGTGATAATTCAAGTGCTATTAATATTTCTAAGAATCCAATACTGCATTCTAAAACAAAGTATATATCAATCAAGTATCATTTTTTGAGGGAGAAAGTCAGTGAGGAAGAAGTCAAATTGAAGTATGTATTTGCAAAGGATCAGATTGCATATATTTTTACTAAGCCTTTGCCTGTAGATACATTTGTATATTTGAGAGGTAAGTAAGGGGTCTCTGCCCCTACTGATGAGAACTAGATGCATTAATATGCATCAATTCGGTGGACTTCATAGTCTTATCTTCTTATCTGGATTGATGAGCATGTATTGCTACTCAACAAGAGTAGTCAGTGTGTGGTTCAATTGTTTGTGTTTGGGGGAGAGAATCATAATTTTCATATTCTTAGAGGGAGATATTTTGTTTTTAGAGTCTTTTTGCATTGGTGTCAAAGGGGGAGAGAAGCATGTGAAAAAATACCTTATCTTGGAAGCTTTGTGTGCATGATCGCAGGTGGAGATTACTGGTCTTGGTTTCTTTCTTTGCATTGATTATTTTTCACATCCATATGTTTCCATAAATGCCAAAGGGGGAGATTGTTGGATATTGCTGCTACTAGGATATGTTGTTATAGTCATTGATGTCAACATATTCTTGTGTTCTTGTGTTCCGGTATTGCGGAGAGTTGATTTGGTTGTTTTAGTTTGTATGTCGCAGATGTGCTGGTGTGGATTTGCGATTCCAGTAATGAAGTATCTCTAGTTGATTCAGTGTTGGTTTCATGATTCTATGTGGTGATTTGATTGTGTTATGGATTTTGGTATGAGGATTATTTTTTCAGTGTTTAGTGTTGCAGTGTTTTGGTATTTGATCTGTTGTGCTATGGAATGATTATATTTTGAGTTGCAGATTTGGGAGGATGTTTGGGATGTTCACGTGTATCTTCAATTCAGATGGTTTGTGATTTGGTGCTCCACAAGTTATTTGTCTAGTCATAGTTGCTATTGTTGAATGTTCTTGAGTATCGACGTGTTGATCGATGAAGATTTGATTAACTAGTGTTGGTGCAGCTATTGTAGATGGTTTTGAAGTGCTTGTTGGTGTTTCCTAATCATGTCCTATTTGATTTTGTGAGGCCTCACCTCGACTCAATCTGACATTCAGTGGATTTTATATTTAGACTATTATGGATACTTTATTTTGATGCATTTTGAAACTTAGAACTTATATGATTTCAGGATTTGGATAACATTGCTATGTTTTGGTAATTTACTTATATGCTTTATGAGATAGAACACTACATGATTGTTAGATAAGATGATATTGCAATGATAGATGTCGTTATGGGATTTGCAGGACTTTACTATGATAATAGAACTATGATGTATGGTTAAGTTTATGTGAATTAGGATTAAATTGCTTATGTGAAATTGCTTGATAAAAGATGTATTTAATTTGTGCAGATGAAAATTGTATGCAAGTGATGATGTGTATTGTTATTCCTCTGAATTATATTATATGTAGATATTTGAGAGTACTAATGTGTAAATTGAGATGCGCAGGAAATTAACTATGTGACCATGGAAAATTTACGGAGAACCAAACCTAGACTTATGTATGTTCGTAAGCCAGGGGTTGTCTATTTGGAGAGACAACACCCCGTTTTTGTTGTATTTTTATTCGTAACAGTATATGCTGCATGTGTGTTAAGTGTTATTTAAATTTATTGTGTAAAATCCACAAGAGACGATTTCATGTTTTAAATTGTAAAAGTGTTTTATTTGTGTCACTTGACACGTGTGGATTTAAGTTTAAATGTTTTATTTTTGTCTCTTGGTGGGAAAGTGTTCAACTATAGCTTTTTCAATTAATATAACATGATGTCATAGATACCTTGGGAAAAGAATCTTTGGAGAGGTCAACATATGTTTGACCCGAAAATAAACTTCAGAGGGGTTTAAAATGGGTTAAATGAACATCTAGGGGTAGTTTAATAGGGTTTCCTAAAGCCCATAAGGTATACCTAAGGGTTGGGGGTAATTTTAGGCAATTTTCTACTCCTAAGTGACCTTTTAGACACTTTAAAATTTGGCTTTTCTGAGTTGTGAGAAAATTGAAATTAGAAGTTTGAACTTAGTTGTAAACTTTCCTATTCGAATGAGAGTTCTTTTTCCCATTCTGTCTTACTTTCCTCTTTAGTTTTTAGAAACTTGTGAGAACTGAGAGAAGGACCTTCTTAAGCAAGAATTTGAAAATTTGAGGGTAATCACCCACTCTCCATTTTTGGAGACAAGAGAAATTTTGAAAAGAATATAATAGATCTGAATAGAAAATTTGGCTAAGGGTAGAAGAAGAAGATCCGTGGATTGGGCAGCTCTTCCTCAAATATTATCCTACCTTTGGGTAGATTAAGGTTGGTTTCATTATTCTTTGAAATGACTAATTTTCTTTGCATGTGTTTGAAAGTGTGTTGGTGTAAGAAATCTGTTTTATTGTATGTCCTTTTTAGAAATTTCATTTGGTATTTTGCATTATGTTTTGTCTGTGTTTTTGGGAGTTTTCTCAAGACCTCTTACTCTTGGGAGAGAGGAGGATCTTGTGGGTGGTAGCAGTGACAACCCTCGAGTGAGAGACTCTCGTTTTGAGAGTGATCACAAGGGATTTTTAGTGTGACCCTTGCTGCATGGCCTGTTTGTGCAATGGGGGTCATAAGGAGGGATATAAGGCTAGCATACCTTGGGGGGCATAAGGAATAAGGGGTTGAAATTCTTGATGTATTATTGTGCCATGAGGTGGCTACTTGTTTTCCATACTTGCAGTTCTCCTTAGGGTATTGGTCCACTACCACCCTTGAAAAGGTCATCACCAAAGTGTGGTGCAGTGTAGCCAAGTTGGGAGTGTGTTTGAAATTTGTGTGCTTCCTGCCTTCTATGTGTTTGCATGTTTGTTACTCGTCTAGGGCTTGGTTCTCCGAGCTCAGGGGTGGCTACCAGTTAGCCTAGGCTGGGAGGTGAGCACTCCATGGTCATATCTGTGATTTATTATGCAGGAATGTCAAGAGAAAAGAATAGGACAAGTGAAAAGTTGCAGAAGATTATTGTTGGAGAAATCTAAATTCATTTGCAGTTATTAGTTTTGATAGGAGAAATACACCCTCATTCGTTGAAATGAGAGGCAAGTTGTAAATTTGAAATATAGACATGAGATTTGTTATTGTAGTTAAATAAAGAAACATCCTGTAAATTTTGCAGAATATCTTTAGAGTTGTAAAAAGCTAGTTATATTTCTATTTTCTGTTTTGAAAAAGAGTTACTTTTGAATTGCTTGCAATAGTCTTGGTAATATGGAAAAATCAGTTTTATTTAAATCTGTGTTCTTCCTTTTATCTGAGAATTTTATCTTTATTCTACTTGCAGAAAAATATGAGTTGTATTTGCTGTTAGATTTTAAGTATATAAAAAAAAAGTGTTTATTTAGTTGCTGTATTAGTTGTAAAATCAATGAATGTATTTATTGCAGAAAAGTATAATGTATTCCTAAAATAGTATTTCCTAAGTTCAGAAAAAGAAATATATATATATCCGATGTGTTATGATAAATAGTTTAGCAGTAAATTTATTCCATTTTTAAGCATTTAAAATAAAAATAAATAGGAAAGGCAATAACTAGATTTGCATGCATATTGTAGATTTAAAAATAATTTTATAATTCCGTTTTCTGTAAATCAATAGAGTACAAAATAGTTTTGGAAAATATCCCTCCATTAAACTGACTTATTACTATATTTCCTTTCCTACAATTGTAAATCAGAATCTTCCATGATTTCGATGTTAGTTTAAGAAAAGAAATAATACTATAAGTTATAAATAAATAAATAAATATATATATATATATATATATATATATATATATATATATATATATATAGGAATCATGAATATATTTATATATACTTTTATATTAAACATGTCATATAAATGCCCTGCAAAACAAATGAAAATGTAAGCCCTAGTATATATACCATTAAATATATATATAACATAATGATTTACCTTTGTTTATTTTTGTTTTAAAAAAAAATTGCATGTAAAATATATTGAGAAATATATATATATATATATATATATATATATATATATATATATATATATATATATATATATATATATATATATATATATATATATATATATAAATATATATATTTATATAAATATAAATCTAAAAAAAAATATTAAATAAAAAAAATGGAAAAAAAAGGGAATCGAGCACTGTGCATCGCACAGTGAACGACGGGCAAGACGTGCACTGTGCAATGCACAGTGGACGGTGGTGCCGCACACTATGTAGTGCACAGTGGACGACGGGGCCGCACACTGTGCGCTGCACAGTGGGTGGCAAGGCCGAACACTGTGCAATGCACAGTGGGCGGCCATGGCCGAGCTGCCTCCAAAAACCCCCATCTCTCCTTGATCCGCCTCTGCGCCGCTAACCCTCCCTTAATTCGGCCCTGCAACATGGGGTTAAACAAAAAAAAAAATATATTAAACCCTAACCTGGGTAGGGCTAGGGTAATAAAATAAAATAAAATGTTTAACTCATTTAGTTTAGGGCCATTTTATAATAAAAAAAATCCCTAATTAGGGTTTGAAGGGCATAATGGCTATTAAGTTGGAAAGAGCTTTTAGAAGATATATATATATATATATATATATTTGGGTATGTATTTATATAGAGTTTTAAATATTTAAATACCTTTATATGATTTACTAATAGGAAGTTAACAGAAAAAAAATATAAGTTTAAAGAATAAAGCCTAGTCTTATATTTTTAAATGTATTTAATGTGATAAATACTTAATTATGCCCTAGTTAATTTAATTAGAGCATTAAATTTTAAGTTGGATTTTAAAGGGATTAATTTAAGCACCTTTCGTTTGAGGATAGAATGGATGCTAGAAAAATAATTTTTAATTAGCTTTCCAAGTCGATTAATAGCTACTCATAATTAATTTTGCCCGTGTAAATTAAATTATCCAAATTAAATGACACTTTAAACGATTATTATAATTATTGATTTAAAAATGGATTTTTAGACTATATAGTCTTATGGGAGATTAAATTTGTCTTCATTTTCTATTTTTAATGAGTTTGATTTAATTAATCTATTGACTAGGTATCTTGTGAAAATAAAATTAAATCATTTAGTTTTCCGCAAATAAAATTTAATTAATTTCGATACTTGGTTTGTATCAGAATTAGCTCGAATATAGATATGGCAAATACATTAGTGCATGTCGTGTTAGCGAACTTTGTTAATTAATTAGTATTTTTTTTAAAAAAAAATCATTCTGTTTTTGCCCTAAATTTTGGGCATGACAGATTTGCTGGTCTGCATTGATCATTGTGCACATTATTGAGGATCTTATGGGTCCGGTGATGTTCATTATGTTTTGCAACATTTTCGGTGGTATGACGTGTTGCAGATGATCTTGGCGAGATTTTGGGTGGTGTTGCGTGTTCATGGATTTGATTTGGGTCCATGCTATGTCATTATGGAATTGTATTGGTCTGATGGTTGATCTATGTATCGTGTGATGTAATTTTATAATTAGGTCTTAAGGGTTGAGCCAACCTTATAGTCAAGGTTGATGATTTGTATAAATAGGTGGCATATTCATGTAATTTGGATATCGGTGTTGTGTGTGCATTATCAGAGAGTGGTGTATGTGCGAACAAGTGAATTCATCTTTCAGTTAGAAGTGTAGAGTAGACAGTGTTGCAGAGAAGACAAATGTGCTTAATCAGAATTCTCATCAGGCATTTGGATATTCTATTCTTTCAGTTCATGTAATCCAGATTGTTGTCCAATTTTCGTAAGGCAGTGAGCCTTTCTCAACGTTGTATCCCTTCTTGTATTTGAGAAGTGAGCTCTGGGAAGTGTGCTTGAATGCATGTGCATTCCCCATTGTAATATTTTCACACACTACTGCAGAGTATCATATTATTGTGGGTAGGTTCCCACTGTGGTTTTTCCCTTAACTGGGTTTTCCATGTCAACATCTTGGTGTTATGTGTGTTGCTCTTATTGTGCTTATCTTTGTTCTTGTTACAATTGATCTGATATGAAGTTGTGCTTAAATTGTAAGATCTGGTGAAAACTGATTCACCCCCTCTTAGTTTTACTTCATTGTTGTTGCCAACACTTAGGACACTATATGAACCATTAGGACCATATGATGTCCTAATGGTTCATATGGTATCCTAGGGGGTTATATGGTGTTCTAACACCATGTGTGACCCCTTAAGACCCCATATGATCCCTAAGGACACCATATGATCCCTTAGGACACTATATGAACTATTAGAACCATACGATGTCCTAATGGTTCATATGGTGTCCTAAGGGGCCATACGGTTTTCTAACACCTTGTGTGACCCCTTAGGACCCCATATGACCCCTAATGACACCATATGACCCCTTAGGACATTATATGGACCATAAGGACTATAAAATGTCCTAATGGTTCATATGGTGTCCTAAGGGGTCATACAATGTTCTAACCCCATGTGTGACCCCTTAAAACCCCAAATGACCCCTAATGACACCATATGACCCCTTAACACACTATATGAACCATTAGAACCATATGTTGTCGTAATGGTTTATATGGTGTCCTAAGGGGTCATATGGTGTTATAAAACTACGTGTGTCCCCTTAGTACCCCATATGATCCCTAAGGACACCATATGACCCCTTAAGACACAATATGAACCATTAGGACCATACGGTGTTGCAATGGTTCATATGGTGTCATAAGGGGTCACACGGTGTTTTAACACCATGTGTGACCTCTTAGGACCCCATATGACCCCTAACAACACCATATGACCCCTTAGGACACTAAATGAACCATTAGAACCATAAGATGTCCTAATGGTTCATATGGTGTCCTAAGGGGTCATACAATGTTCTAACACCATGTGTGACCCCTTAAGACCCCATATGACCCCTAACAACACCATATGACCCCTCAGGACACTATATAAATCATTAAGACCATAAGATGTCCTAATGGTTCATATGGTGTTCTAAGGGGTCATACGGTGTTCTAACACCATGTGTGACCCCTTCAGACCCCTAATGCCACCATATGACCCCTTAGGAAACTATATGAACCATTAGGACCATACGACATCCTAATGGTTCATATAATGTCCTAAGGTGACATATGGTGTTCTAACACCATTTGTGACCCCGTAGGATCCCATATTACCCCTAATAACACCATATGACCCCTAACAACACCATATGACCCCTTAGGAGATTATATGAACCATTAGGACCATACAATGTGCTAATGATTCATATGGTGTCCTAAGGGGTCACACGGTGTCGTAAAACCATGTGTGACCCCTTAGGACCCCATATGACCCCTAACACCATATGACCCTTTAGGACACTATATGAACCATTAGGACTATATACTGTCATAATGGTTCATATGGTTTCATAAGGGATCATATGGTGTTCTAACACCATGTGTGACTCCTAGGACCCCATATGACCCCTAACGACACCATATGACTCCTTAGGACACTATACGAACCATTAGGAGCGTATGATGTTGTAATGGTTCATATGGTGTCCTAAGGAGTCATATGTTGTTCTAACACCATGCGTGACCCCTTAAGACCCCATATGACCCCCAATGACACCATATGACCCCATAGGACACTATATGAACCATTAGGATGATATGATGTCATAATGGTTCACATGGTGTCCTAAGGGGTCATACAGTATTCCAACACCATTTTTAACCCGTTAAGACCTCATATGACCTTTAACAACATAATATGACCCCTAAGGACACTATATGAACCATTAGGACCATACGATGTCCTAATGGTTGATATGGTGTCCGAAGGGGTCATACGTTTTTTTAACACCATGTGCGACCCCTTAAGATCCCATATGACCCCTAAGGACACCATACGACCCCTTAGGACACTATATGAACCATTAGGACCATACGATGTCCTAATGGTTCATATGGTGTCCAAAGGGGTCATACAGTGTTATAACACAATGTGTGACCTCTTAGGACTCCATGTGGCCCCTAACTACAACATATGACCCCTTAGGAAACTATATGAACCATTAGGACCATACGATGTCCTAATGGTTCATATGATGTTGTAAGGGGTCATACGATGTTCTAAAACCATGCGTGACTCCTTAAGACCCCTAAGGACACCATATGGCCCCTTAAAGATGTATTAATGGTTCATATGGTGTCCTAAGAGGTCATACAATGTTCTAACACCATGTACGACCCCTTAGGACCCCATATGACCCTTAACGATACCATATGACCCCTTAGGACACTATATGAACCATTAGGACCACACAATGTCCTAATGGTTCATATGTTGTCTTAAGGGGTCATACGGTGTTGTAACACCATGTGTGACCCTTTAAGACCCCATATGACCCCTAACGACACCATATGACCCATTAGGACACTATATGAACCATTAGAACCATAGGATGTCCTAATGGTTCATATGGTGTCCTAAGGGATCATATGGTGTTCTAACACCATGTGTGGCCCCTTAGGACCCCATATGGCCCTTAATGACACCATATGACCCCTTAGGACACCATATGAACCATTAGGGATGTCCTAATGGTTCATATGGTGTCCTAAGGGGTCATATGGTGTTCTATCACCATGTGTGACCCCTTAAGACCCCATATGACCCCTAACGACACCATATGACCCCTTAGGACACTATATGTACCATTAGGACCATAGGATGTCGTAATGGTTCACATGACATCCTGAGGGGTCGTACGGTGTTCTAACACTAGGTGTGATCCCTTAGGACCCCATATGACCCCTAACGACACCATATGACCCCTTAGGACACTATATGAACCATTAGGACCATATGATGTCGTAATGGTTCATATGGTGTCCTAAGGGGTCATACAGTGTTCTAACACCATGCATGACCCCTTAGGACCCCATATGACCCCTAACGACACCATATGTTCTCTTAGGACACTATATGAACCATTAATACCATATGATGTCATAATGGTTCATATTGTGTCCTAAGGGGTCATGCGGTGTTCTAACACCATGTGTGACCCTTTAAGACCCCATACAACCCTTAATGACACCGTATGACCCCTTAGGACACTATATAAACCATTAGGACCATATGATGTCCTAATGGTTCATATGGTGTACTAAGGGGTAATACAGTGTTTTAACACTATGTGACCCCTTAAGACCCCATATAACCCCTAACAAAATCATATGACCCCTTAGGACACTATATGAACCATTAGGACCATGCGATGTCCTAATGGTTCATATGGTGTCCTAATGGGTCATACAGGGTTTTAACACCATGTGTGACCCCTTAAGACTACATATGACTCCTAAATACACCATGTGACCTCTTAGGACACTATATGAACCATTAGGACCATATAATGTCGTAATGATTCATATGGTGTCCTAAGGGATCATACTATGTTCTAATTGTTGGCAAGATACATTGTTCCAGTGATGATTGGTGCATGATAGATGTTTAGGGGTTGTCATTGATGACAACTCAATTTGTAGATCACATCTAGTGTACATAGAATTGGTTTACCGAAAGTCATTTTGTTCATAAGGTATCTGGAAGATGGAATTTAGTAATTGGTAGAGCATGAGATTATGGTACACATTTTGATTTTAGTGATGTATTTTTGGTTGCGGTTATCAAGGCAGTTGGTTCAAGGTTTGAGATAGATTACTTCATGATCCCGATATTTGGTGTTGAGTTGTGTGCATGTTTAGAGCTTTGGTATCCAACAATCCAATTAGGGCAGAGCTATTTTGGTGTAACGTGTTATGCAAAATCATCGGGTTAATTTTTGTGATCAATTTCGTGTTTGAGGTGATTGAGCCGACTTATGGGAAGCCTATTATCTTCTTCTTTTGGTCCGCATTTGGATTTGTGATCGGACTGAGGTGACTTGGTGGAACACGTTTCATGTTGCGTGTTATGCGGTTTTTGGAAGCCAACTTAGTAAATGATTCTTTTTATTGATGCAAATTTATAAGATTAATTTGGTTGATCAGTTTGCAGAGTGTTATGAGTGAAGGAAGTCTGTGTGAGTGAATTTGTAAGTTTGGTGAAGATTTGGTGCTTTGGTATGTGACAGAGTAGAAGACCATAATAAAATATCAGATCAGTTGCAGAAGTGAATATGAGCCTAACCGGAATTGTATTTTGGCATAGTTAGATGCTATATGTTAGTTCATTTATTATTGTAATAATTTTGTAATAGCTTGTAAGGCAACGAGCCTTTCTCTGGGTTGTAGCCCTTTTGTAATTGAGTAGTGAGCTCTAGGCAGTGTGTTTGAATGCAAGTGCATTCCCTTTATGTAATATTATCATACTTCTAGCTACAGTATAATAATATTGTGGGTACTCAATCCCACCATGGTTTTTCCCTTTTCGGGTTTCCACATAAACATCCTGGTGTTATGGTTGCATGGTTAATTGTTTTATGTTTTTGTTTTTTTATTACTTTCTCATGTATTCGGTGGTTTAAGAATCAGATTAGCAGGTTTGAAAATTATAGAACATTGATTCACCCTCCCTCTTAGTGTTCATTGATTCCAACACTTGGCATCAGAGCTTTGTGCCTCATAAAAATCCTAACAAATTGAGGAAGATCTGGAAGATTGAATCAATGGACTTTGATTTGTAGAGACAACTTAACGTGGCACTTGAAGATCTTGATGCAACAAGAAAAGAAGTAAGTTCCCTGAAAAGAAATCTAAATGTAGCTGAAGAATTTATTGAAACCCTGAAAGATCAAGTGAGCACTTCTAGAGAGAAGAGAAAGGAACTGATGGACAAACTGAAGGATAAAGAAGAACAAAGTGTTGACAATCAAGCCCTACAAGACAAGATATATGAATGTGAGAAGCTAGCTAGGGAGAATGCAGTCTGAAGAACGAGATGCAATCCATTGTAATGAAGCTAACAAAGGAGATTGGAGACCAGAAAAAGAATGAAGAAACCTTGACTCAAGAACTGAAGGATAGATCTAAGGAATGTTGTAGATTGACATATGAGAATGATTAGTTGAATCTTTAATTGGTGCAAACAAATAATGATGGACAAGAAATTGAAAGACAAATCATAATTTTGAGAGATGAGCTGACTACTGGTAATGAGTACAAAGAAAAATTCAAGACCAGTTTAGCCTGGTTGGATGAGATGCTGGAAAGTCAGAGACATGGGAAAGACATGCGAGGACTTGGATTTGAGAAAGGAGAATCCTCTGGATCTGGTCAAACCAATCTTCAACAAAAGAACAAGAAACCTCCGGTAAGACATCCTAATGCTTATAAATTCAATGGTAAATATTTTGTTTGTGGTAAATTCGGTTATATGGCAAGTCAATGTAGAAGTAGGATGGATAATGGGATGATGAATAAAGTAATGAACAATGGTCCTACCTATAACAGCCAATGTTTCATATGCAACAATTTTGGTCACAAGTCAAACATGTGGACAACAGTAATGAACAACTTTAAGAATAAGAGATGTTATGGTTGTGGAATGTTTGGGCATATTTCTAATCAATGCGGGATGAGACCAAATCATATGAACTTTAGGCCTATGCAAAGAAGTGTTGTTTTTGATGCATGCAACAAACCTGGTCATATTGTAAGATATTATAGAAGCACGAATGCACTAGTAGACAAGAATAAATCAAATGAAAAGGGAAAAGCTAAGGTAGAAGAGATCAAAGATCAACATAAGAAGATGTGGGTAAAGAAATAAGACTCTACTATTAAAAATGGCTCCACACTTGATTCCGATGTAGGAACCTCATCTGGTAACTAAGGCCTAATTCCTTGGGGGAAGATTATCATGCAGATCTTTAGAAACCCCTTTCAGAGATTTGTAACCAGTCGTTGATGGTTGCAGATGATGGAGATTAGCCGTGCATATGTTATCCAGAAAATTTCATTGCAATTTGGGAATTTGGTGAATGAATTCATGAAAAGAAGAGTATCCAGAAGTCATTAGGGTTGTGCATTAATTACAACTTAAAATTAGGTTTTTTTATAGATAAAAAGACATTTCAATAACTCATTGTTTATATTGCGAATGAGAGAAAAGAGAAGAGTGAAAAAGATTTGGCAGTGAAATTAGAGCTTGAAGCAATTAGTTAGCGATTTCTTGCATCCGGTTGAGAATCAAAAGATATTTCATTTGTGAGCTATCTGTTCATACCCTTATTTCAATATGGCATTTGCATCTACATCTGGTGTTGTGACCCTATTGGTGGTAGTAATTACTGTTGGTATTATGGATGTGTTGCATTGGTTTTGTCATTGATGTCAACACTTATCCTTCTGGAGATCTTTGGTTATGTTGAACTAACACATTATGTTCACCCGCAAGTTCAGTGACTTATGCACAGTCACCGATATATTGTTCACTGGCACTGAAGATGATTTGTTATCATTTGAAGATCACTTGGTTATGTCGAAGACGTGGTTTGGACACTTGGTTTTGGTATTTTGGTTATTGGTCTAATTGGGTTGACATATTTGCTATTACTGACAAATTGGTTTAGGTTATGGACCGACATGCATTATCTATTCCAAATCAGCACAACACGTTATGGAGATGATTTAATTAATTGGATATTGTTGTAATTGTATTGAGCTGACATGATGCATCGCATCTTGACTTATTTGTAATTGGTTTAATTGCAATATTCTTGGTAAGCCGACCTACACATTTGGTCTTAGGTTTTGGAATATATGTAAGATCTCATTTGTGAGATGATGTAAGTAAGGAGAATAGAAAGACGGTATATGGTTATGGTATGGTATATGCGAATATTGAAGATCATATGAGCAAACCATAGAGAAGGTTCAAGGAAGGTTTGAAGGTGATTATCAGAGCTTAACCGGTACTGAATCCAACATTAAAGATGCTACTTTGAGCAGTATATTATCATTGGATTTAACCATCCAATTGTAGTCAGTGTGACTCCTATTTTGTGATTGAGCAATGAGCTCTAGGCGGTTGGTTTTTTTGCATGTGCAGACCCCATTTGTATACACATACTATCTACAATAGTATCATCTGATTGTGGGTAAGCTTTCCCACCATGGTTTTTCCCCTTACAGGGTTTCCACGTACAAGTCTCTATGTTATGTGTTGTGGATGTTATTTCTCTTTCTTTTATATGCATTGAGTTTCACCGGTATTAATATTAACTACTAATCTGTCAACCGACATTAAGTTTGGTTTACCAGTATTAAGTATCAAGTTTGATTAAGTTATATTTGGGTTGAAATTAATTGACAACTGATTCACCCCCCCCTCTCAGTTACCTCCGGGTCCTAACAATTGGTATCAGAGATAAGTCCTCTTTTTGCAGAAGTTTAACTTGAGGAGATTCTATGGCAACTAACTTTCAGGAAGGACAGTCCAAAACTTGATGGAACTAACTATGGTATATGAAAGATCATAATGGAGACACATCTGAATTGCATTGGAAAAGACATATGGGATGTTACAAAGAATGGCTATGTTGGTCCTACATCGAATCAACCTAATCCACCAACATTGGGTAAGGATCAAGATAATGATTGCAAAGCAAGAGAAGCACTCTTGAGCGCCTTTTCAGATCAACAAATCATGGGATTATCAGACTGATCTACTGCTAAAGATATTTGGGATAAATTGGAGACATTGAATGAAGGAGATACCACTGTCAAAATTTCAAGACTGGAAGGCTTCCGGGTCAGGTATGAAAATCTGAAAATGGAAGAAGATGAAAGAATTTTTGCTTTTATGGAAAGGGTTAATGAAATTGTTTTAGGAATACAATGCCGTGGAGGATCCTTGTGTGAAGATTAAATTGTTTCTAAAGTTTTAAGAGCATTGCTACCAACATACAAAATGAAAGTAACTATTATTAATGAGTTGAGAACAATGCCTAATACATCAGTATCTAGAGATACCTTGGTTGGAAAAATTTCAACATTTGAGCTTGAGGAATTTGGTCTTGTTGCTACAATTGAGACAAATTTAACCTTCAAAGAATCATCATCATCATCATCATCATCATCATCATCATCTGATAAATCTGATTGGAAAGCACTTTATGCAAAAGAACTTGAAGATATCAGGAAGGAAAATGAAGAACTGGAAGAACTTGAAGCACTATTTGCAAGGAAAATGCCTAAAGGTCCTATTGGTAGTAAGTATGAAGGTAAAGCACCATTTAAATGTTTTAACTGCAATAAAGTTGGTCATATGGCATCTAGATGTCCTAATAGACATGCAAGATTGAGAGACGAAGCTAAAAGAAAATATAAGCCTAACCCTGAATATCAGAGATACAAATTTAAGAAGAATAGAGACAAATCATGTTACTATGTTGATGGAGTTACTAATGATTTTAATGAAGAACCGATAGACAATGGATGGGCTTTTGTTGCAATAAAAGAAGATCAACCAACACCTATTGTTCCACCGATAGAGTAGGCCCCGACAGCTAAAATTGAAGAAAAGGATGAATGGATTATAAATTCTGCATGTTCACATCATATGAAAGATGATAAAAGTAAATTATTATCTTTTCAAGAATACAATGGAGGTCTAGTAAGATTTGGGGATGACAAAGCTTGTTTGATTAGAGGAAAAGGAACTATATCTTTTGATGGTAACCACAATACTGACAACATTTATTATGTTGAAGGTTTGAAGCATAATATTTTGACTGTTGGTCAATTAGTTGAAAAGGGTTTTCAGTTACAATTTAAGAATGGTAAATGCAAAATCATGAATAGAACTAGTTTGGAGATTGCAACTAGTAATCAGACTAGAGGTAATATCTTTCATTTGAATAACAATGAAAATACATGCTTGATTTCACATATTGATGAAAGTTGGTTATGGCATAAAAGACTCTGTCATGTGAATTTTGATTTCATTATAAATATTAGTTCTTCTAAGGCAGTAAGGGATTAACCTCAGATTGTAAAACCTCACAATCCGGTATGTAAGGAATGTCAAATGGGAAAGCAAGTTAGAACAACTTTTAAGAGTATTTTTGAGAAATTCAATAATGTTCTTGATTTAATTCATACTGCCTTGTGTGGTCCGGCAAGAACAAGAAGTCTACAAGGAGATAGATACTTATGCTAATCATTGATGACTATTCTAGAATGTGTTGGGTTACTTTTCTCAGGGAGAAATCATAAGCTTTTGGGAAATTCTAATTATTCAAGGAAATGGTAGAGAATGAAACCAGTAAGAAAATCAAATGTTTAAGATCAAATCAAGGAGGTGAATTTACATCTAAGGAGTTCAATACATTTTTTGAAGTGAATTGAATTAGAAGACAACTATCAGCACCCTAGACACCTCAACAAAATGGAGTTGTGGTAAGGAAGAACAAAACTATTCTGGATGCAGCTAGAAGCATGATATCAGAAGCAAATCTACCTCATGTGTACTAGAGAGAAGTAGTGAATACAACAATTTACACTTTCAACAGAGTTCACATCAACGGTGAAACTGGTAAGACACCTTATGAATTATGGTTTGGTAATACTCCTACTCTTAAATACTTCAGAATATTTGGAAGAAAATGCTACATTAGGAGATATGAGTGTATTGGGAAATTTGATCCTAGAAGTGATGAAGGAATATTTCTTGGTTATTCATCTAAGAGCAAGGCATATATATGTTTTAATAAAAGATTGCAGAAAATCATTGAGAGTGCAAATGCAAAGATAGATGAACAATTTAGAGGCAATTCAAGGTCTATGGATTTTGAACCAACAGTTGAGATGATCATAAATGAACCTATACAGAGTGCACCGGTACAGAATATGGATCCAGTCACATTGGCATCATCAGAGAATTCCACAGTGACTAAAGAACAACAACAAGTGAACACACCCAGGTATGCAAGACTGAATCACTCTGAAAGTCAGATAATTGGGAATAAGTATCAAGGAGTTATGACAAGAGGAAGACTGTCAAATGAAGAGGTATGCTTAATTCCTCAAATTGAACCAACATTTGTTATTGAGGCATGTGAAGATAAACATTGGATTAAAGCTATGGAAGATGAATTAGAACAAAATTGAAAAGAACAGTACATGGACATTGGTTCCCCGACCTAAAGATATAAATGTTATTGGAACTAAATGGGTATTCAGAAATAAACTTAATGAAGATGGTAAGTTAATTAGAAACAAAGAAAGATTAGTGTGTAAAGGGTATTCACAGAAAGAGGGAATTGACTACAATGAAACCTTTGCATCGGCAGCTAGAATTGAGGTAGTCAGATTATTTCTTGCATTTGCAGCACACAAGAACTATAAAGTATATCAAATGGATGTAAAATGTGCATTTCTGAATGGTGATCTTGAAGAGGAAGTTTACATTGAATAACCTGATGGATTTTCATTGACAAATGATAAAGATATGGTTTACAGAATAAGGAAAGCTTTATATGGATTGAAGCAAGCTCTTAGAGCTTGGTATGCTAGATTGGACAAATATCTTTTGAAGCTTGGTTACACTAAAGGTAATGTTGACAACAACTTATATTTTAAAGTGACTAATGAAGACATCTTGGTTATTGAAGTTTTGGTTGATGACATCATTTTTGGAGGAGAAAATGGATTGTGTAAAGACTTTGCTAATAAGATGCAGGAATAATTTGAAATGTCTATGATTGGGGAGATAAAATTCTTTTTAGAATTGCAGATTTCACAGATTGATAAAGGTATATTCATATGTCAAAAAAAGTACTTGAAGGAACTAATTAAGAAATTTGGTGGAGGTCTATCGTATTTGACACAACTCCTGTTAATCTAAACAAGATACAAATCTATGAGTGGAGGTCTATCGTATTTGACACAAACAAGACCTGATATAATGAATGCAGTATGTATTGTTTCAATATTTCAGAGTAATCCTAGAGAAAATCATGAATCAACAGTGAAAAGGATTTTCCAGTATCTACAAGGCACAACAAATCTTGGTTTATGGTACCCTAAAGATGAAAATTTTGATTTATGTGCATACACTGATGCAAATTGGGCAGGAGATGTAGATGACAGAAAGAGTACCACTGACGGGGCATTCTTTCTTGGTAGCAGATTGATTTCATGGTTGAGCAAGAAACAAAGTTGTACATCATTATCAACAACAGAATTAGAATATGTTGCAGTAGCAACTAATTGTACTCAGGTATTATAGATTAAGCAAATGTTGAACGACATAAAGATAAAATGCAAAGAACCTATAATCATTTACTGTGATAATTCAACATCAATTGATATATCTAAGAATCTGATATTTCACTCTAAAACTAAACATGTTTCTATCAAATATAATTTTCTGAAAGAGAATGTTGAAGCAAAAGAAGTGATATTGATTTATGTGAACACTAAAGAGAAGATTGCAGATATCTTTATTAAGCATTTGCCTAAGGAAACTTTTGAATATCTCAGAGAGCAGCTTGGGGTTATACCCTCACCAGTAGAGACTTAGACAGCTGATGATTGGCATCAAACCGAAAAAATTAACCGAGAAACCTTTTTTTTCCGGCTTTGATGGAGGAGAGCTACTTCTTAGGGGGAGTAGTTGGTTAAAACAATTGGTTATTGTAACTAGTTTTATGAATTGGTTGTATCTAGTATTTATATTGCTTTGGCATTTGATGTCAAAGGGGGAGAGATATCTATGGAAAAACATACATTATCCTTTGGGGAGGGATTACTTATTGGGGGAGTGTTATATATCTCTGCATTTGTATTTTGATTTCTGGTATTGAGCTATTCTGGAGATTGTTGGTTTTTGGTTTTTGGCATTCTATTTTGGCACTTAGATGTTTTTCCATCTTGTGTTGCCATCAATGCCAAAGAGGGAGATTTTTGGTATTATGGATGTGTTGCATTGGTTCTGTCATTGATGTCAACACTTATCAACACTTA
The DNA here is from genome assembly GCF_030272615.1 of Cryptomeria japonica. Lineage (NCBI taxonomy): Eukaryota > Viridiplantae > Streptophyta > Pinopsida > Cupressales > Cupressaceae > Cryptomeria > Cryptomeria japonica. Next base: position 392,986,699 of record NC_081410.1, read on the forward strand.
TCCTTCTGGAGATATTTGGCTATGTTGAGCTGACACATTATGTTCACCGGCAAGTTCAGTGACTTATGCACAATCACCGATTTATTGTTCACCGGCACTGAAGATGACTTGTTATCATCTGGAGATCACTTGGTTATGTCGAAGACATGAATTGGACACTTGGTTCTGGTATTTTGGTTATTGGTCTAATTGGGTTGACCTATTTGCTGTTACCGACAAATTGGTCTAGGTTATGGACTGACATGCATTATCTATTCTAGATCAGCATGACATGTTATGAAGATGATTTAATTAACTGGATATTGTTGTAATTGTATTGAGTTGACATGATATATCACATTTATTTGTAATTGGTTTAATTGCAATATTCTTGGTAAGACGACCTACACATTTGGTCTTAGGTTTTGGTATATATGTAAGATCTCATTTGTGAGATGATGTAAGTAAGGAGAATAGAAAGACAGTATATGGTTATGGTATGGTATGTGCGAATATTGAAAATCATATGAGCAAACCATAGAGAAGGTTCAAGGAAGGTTTGAAGGTGATTATCAGAGCTTAACCGGTACTGAATCCAACATTATAGATGCTACTTTGAGCATTACATTATCATTGGATTTAATCATCCAATTGTAGTTAGTGTGACTCCTATTTTGTGATTGAGCAATGAGTTCTAGGTGGTTGGCCTTTCTGCATGTGCAGACCCCATTTGTATACACATACTATCTGCAGTAGTATCATCTGACTGTGGGTAAGGTTTCCCACCATGGTTTTTCCCCTTATAGGGTTTCCATGTACAAATCCCTGTGTTATGTGTTGTGGATGTTGTTTCTCTTTCTATTATATGCACCGAGTTTCACCGATATTAATATTAATTGCTAATCTGTCAATCGACATTAAGTTTCGTTTACCGGTATTAATATTAACTGCTAATTTGTCAACAGACATTAAGTTTGGTTTACCGGTATTAAGTGTCAAGTTTGATTAAGTTATATTTGGGTTGAAATTAATTAACAATTGATTCACCCCCCTCTCAGTTGCCTATGGGTCCTAACAATTACTGAGAGGGAAAGGCTCGCATTCAAGAGGCACCCATTCAAATCTACTAAAGATGATCTAGAAGGTGCATTTTCTTCTATCCTGTATGGCGTACTTCACAACGAGGATATTAGGGCATACATCCACTGCAACATTGAAGAGATTGGGAATGTAGATATGCTCTCACTTTACACCAAGCATATGATGGATGGTATTGAAAATTTGAAGCCAAAATTCAAGGCATTGCACGACAAGGGTTTCATCCAATTCATTCATTCCCCAGTGTTTGATGAATCTAAATAGGTCTGATACATTTTGAGCCAAATTTATGATGAGTTCATGTGGCTGGACCGACCTCACAAGATCACCAAGCAAGTCATTTAGGAGGTTACCTATTTAAATGCAACCGGTGAGATCCTCGGATTTAGGAAAGTTCATAATTCAATGGTGACAAAGGTTACCGGATCTCAACATGATAGCCGGTCGATGGTTCAATGATATCATAGAGCATGATGTTAATGATGTTAGGTTTGCCTCAATGGTTATTGGATACAAAGTGTATCAATTGAGTCAGAAGAATTTTGTATCCGACACCGCTATATTTGCAGCCTATGAGATGCTCAAGGAAGGTAAAAGGTATGATCTTTGTTCAGTTCTTTTTAGTGAGCTATTGAGAAATATGAAGAAGATTAAGCATGACAAGAAACATGTATTCAAATTTGGTTCTCTGATTGTTTACTTGGTACTATATTTCCTAAATGAAATCCCCGACATTGGAAAGATTCAGTGGGATTATGATAGACCGGTGGCTGTTCAAATCAAGGGTTGTAGGGTTTAGGTGGTCCTGTTACTCAGAAATACACTTCGTGGTGATACTTCAAATCCTTTCAAGCCACAATGCAAAGTAGGGAAATAATTCTTAAAGAGATTGTTGAGAAGTTTGAGAAAACCATTTGCTTCATGTTTGACAAAGATCAATGCCACATGAAGTCAATTGAGCCAAGAACTGTCTGGATCATGCCCATGGGGTATGAGGTGGATGGTACCACACTTAATGCATATGCTCAACACTTGTTGAGTCAACTGGTGGATGATAAGGAAGAAAGGTTTGGTACCTGTAAGGAAAAAGATCTTAATTTACATAAGAAGTTTACCAGACTTTCTAGAAAGAGGAAAGGAAGGAAAGAGGTAGAGGAGCTAGCAGGACAAATGGGTATATCTGAGGAGGCTGTGCAAAGGGATAGAGAACATAACATCTTGAAGGAGGAGGACATGGCAAAGCCAAATAAGTCTAAACCTTTTTCCACCCCTCTGAAGAAAACAAAGCCAAGACAGTCTCAGTTTGCACCTACTTCTGGTGTGCAGAAACCCATTCCTCCACCCAAATCACAATCAACATCTTCAATCGATGGGGCGGAGAAGAGAATGAAGTAGAAACCTCAAAGAGTATATGTTGCTGCCACTGCCGAGGACATAGAGACAAAATAAGATGAAGTAGTAGAAGAAATGAAGAAGACAACCACCTATGCTAGAGTGGTGAATAAGCCACAATCCGATGGAGTTCAGAAATCCAAGAAAATAAGAGAAGAAAGTGAATCATCCGAAAGGCCAGAGCTAGCAAGAAGTAGAAATTTGAGATAGATGCCGCTCTAAAATTTAGTAAGATTGAAGGTGCATTTGAAATTATGCCTGTTGGCAACAATAATGAAGGAAAAATGAGAGGGGGGGGGGTGAATCAGTTTTCACTAGATCCAGAAACTTAAGCACAAATTCAAATCTGATAAACTGAAACAACAACAAAGATAGGAAAATTGAAAGCACAACACACAACATTGATATTTTGATGTGGAAAACCCAGTTAAGGGAACAACCACGGTGGGAACTTACCCACAATAAGATGATACTGTGCAGTATTATGTGTAAATATTACAATGGGGAATACATCAATATTCACGCACACTGCCTAGAGGTCACTTGCTCAAATTGCAATAACCTGGAAGGATACAACCATTAGGGAAGTCTCACTGTCTTACAACAAGATTTAGACTACAATCCAAAAGGAATGAACTACAATAATAGCATCTGCTAATGCTTGATGATAGTTCTGGTTAAGAACAATTGTCTAGTCTCCAACACCAATCTTTGCTCAATACACCACATTGAAAGATAAATCCTTGTTCGCACATACACCACTCTCTGATAATGTAGACACAAGCTCAACACCTAAATTACATGACTATATCACCTATTTATACAATTCATCAACCTTGACAATAAGGTCGGCTAAACCCTCAACTCATAATTAAAAAATTACATCACACGATACAAAGATTCATGAACATACCAATATAATGATATATATGACATATCATGGACCTAATTCAAATCTCCAAAAATGAAACATCACCGAAAATCTCGCCAAGATCAACCGCAACAGGATACACCACCAGGAATATCGCATAACATGAAGAACATCACTGGATCAGAAAAAATCACCCACAAATCGCATGACAACCAATATAGATCATCAAAATAAATAGGAAAAATTAGGAAACACCAGCAAGCATGTTAGAATCATCAGTAACAGTTGTACCAACACCACTTATCAAATCTTCATCTGTCAATGTCTGAAACTCAAGAACACTCAAACATCAACAACTATCACGAAGATAGATAATCTGTGGAGTACCAAATCATGAACCATCTGAAATGAAGATACACAAGACCATTCCAAACAATCTCCCAAAATCTTAGCTCAATTCTGATTATTCCAGAATATACCAGAGGAAATACTAAACTCTGGAAAGCACTGATCAGAAAACAAACTACAAACCAGATTATATGATATGATCAATTAAGTTTCCCAGATCAGTGAAACTGATACAAAAAGATATAATGACACCAGAAATACTCCATACACTAAACCATAAACCCAATAAACCAATCTGCAATCACCAGAGCAATAAATCACAAGAATATGTTGACATCAATGACAATAACATATCCTAGCAGTAACAATGTCCAACAGTGCCCCCATCAACCTTAAAAGAGTTGATTGATGAAATTCTTAAGAATGGAAATTTGAAAAACGTGTGTACATATGAAAATTTTGATGATAAAGATCAGAGGACAATTGAAGAAGTAGTTGCAGAATATATGGATGTCTATAGCAAGGCATTGATAAAACTTGCATCTATGATTCCTAAAAGCATGCATGATATTTTGGATGTGAGAAGCCATATAACAAGCTTAGAGGATGAAAGAATAAAGGAATATGTATTAGTAAATCTATCTTCATTCATCTCTAAAGATGAAGTTATCAGATTATTGAAGCTTGCAAAGGACAGATTCTGAACCAAGAAGAGGGTGAATAAGCTTATGTTAGGAAAGATAGATGAGGTGACAAAGGAGACTGAAACAATTCTGAGATAGTTTTTGATAGATCAAAGAGTTGATGTGAATCCATAAGAACCATCTCTGGACACATCTATTCTAGAAGTTCATGCCATTGTACCTGATAAGACAAATGATCAATCGCCTCAGAAAACCATTCCAGAAGGTTAGTCTAATGATCAAACCCCAGTTGATAATGATGGTGCTAACAATACCTCCGGTGAAGCTATACCGAAACCTCTGATAATTGAATTTGTGTCAGAGAAAGCAACCATGGATACAATAAATGTGGAGAAGGACGAGGATGATGGCGAGAAAGGTGGAAAAGATGAGAGTGTAGAGGTTGCCAAAAAGGAGAAAGGAGAAGAGAAGGCAGATTAGGCTCTGACAACAGTGGCAATAGACACTAGTGCTGATAGAGGGAAACAAATTGTTACCGATTTAGATGATTTTGGTCAAGGGCCTATAGATCTAAGCTCATTATCTCCTATTCAAGCACTAAAATTTGCAACTCTTTCTCAAGCCAAAGCTAGTGAGAAATTTCTTAAGTCCCATTTTGTCAACAAGGAGTTAATATCATTAGCAGAAGATATGCTGGAGAAAATCATGGCATCTTTCAAACTAGATACATTTGATACCTCCAGTAAGCTCAAGGGTTTACTAAATGTTGCTGGTTCTCATTTTGAGTCTTTGGAGAAGGAAACAAATATTAAAGTTTTGAATCAATTCAATGCAATGAAATTAAAATAATTTTTGAAGATGATTGAAGATGATAGAGTCAATTTGAATACTGCACTAAAACCTATTCAAGATGCAATTGATGAAGACAGTAATATATACAAGTCATGTCTGATTTTGCCCAAATTCACTATAGACATTGACAAGAAAATAAGGGAATGTGAAGGCTAGCTAGCAAGAATATCACATTCATAAGCATCACAATCAACCTTGACTGGCAATTTTGAACCCCAATTTTTGAGCACATTGAATAAGATCAAAGGTTTAAATCAAGAATTGGAAAGAGTTTTGGGTAGAGTGTCAAAAGTGAGAAGTCTTATTACTACCCGAATAGACTCATTGATGAGTAGCATGCAAGATGCTAAGGATGCTCTGGATAAGTCTGTTCCAACATATAGACATGGAGAACAAATGCATGTCTTCCTTTTCAATGAGATGATAAGAATTTTGGAGAGCTTAAAGAAGGCATGGGATAATCATTTTTTGTCCCTTAGAACAATTTTTGTAGACATATTCAAATTTTTGTGAGCAGCTGTACATATCCCTTTTTTGGCGGACTCCTATCTTTGGCATTGCTATCAAAGGGGGAGAGAGAAGAGTGAAAATTGATGTAAATTCTTAGGAGGAGCTTGTATATTCTTTGTGAGTTTGAAATTTTGAAGTTTTGTAGTTTTCAGTGTATAGTTCATTCAATTCATTTTTCACAGTGTTGCCATCAATGCCAAAGGGGGAGATTGTTGGCAAGAGACACTATTCCAGTGATGATTGGTGCATGATAGATGTTTAGGGGTTGTCACTGATGGAAACTCAGTTTGCAGATCACATCCTGTGTGCATAGAATTGGTTTACTAGAAATGATTTTGTTTATAAAGCATAAGTCTAGAAGGTGGAACTCAGTAACTGATAGAGCATGAGATTATGGTACACATTTTGATATCACTGATATCTTTTTGGTTGTGGTGATCAAGGCAGTTGGTTTGAGGTTCGAGACACATTACTTCGTGATCTTGCTATCTAGTGTTGAGTTGTGTGCAAGTTTAGAGCTCTAGTATCTAACAATTCAATTAGGGAAGAGTTATTTTGGTTTAACACGTGCTGCAAAAACATGGGGTTAATTTTGGTGATCAATTTTGTGTTTGGGGTGATCGAGCCAGCTTATGGGAATCCTATTGTCTTATTTTTTTGGTCCACATTTGGATTTGTGATCGGATTGAGCCGACTTGGTGGAACATGTTTCATGTTGTGTGTTATACGGTTTTTGGAAGCCGACTTAGTAAATGATTCTTTTTGTTGATGTGGATATATAAGATTGATTTGGTTGATCATTTTATAGAGTGTTATGAGTGACGGAAGTCTGTGTGAATGAATTTGTAAGTTTGGTAAATATTTTGGTGCTTCGGTATGTGACAAAGCAGAAGAATAGAGCATAATATTAGTTCAGTTGTAGAAGTGAATATGAGCCTAATCGAAACTGTATTTTAGTATAGTTAGATGCTATACTTCAGTTCATTTATCATTTTAATAATTTTGTAATAGCTTGTAAGGCAACGAGCCTTCCTCCGGGTTGTAGCCCTTTTGTAATTGAGTAGTGAGCTCTAGGCAGTGTGCCTAAATGCAAGTGCATTCCCCTTATGTAATATTATCATACTTCTAGCCATAGTATAATAATATTGTGGGTAGTCAATCCCACCATGGTTTTTCCCTTTCCAGGTTTCCACGTAAAAATCTTGGTGTTATGGTTGCATGGTTAATTTTTTTATATTTCTTCACTTTGATTACTTTCTCATGTATTTGGTGGTTTAAGAATTAGATTAGCAGGTTTGAAAATTATATCCATTGATTCACCCCCCCTCTCAGTGTTCATTGATTCCAACACTAACACCATGTGTGAGCCCTTAATACCCCATTTGAACCCTAAGGACACAACATGACCCTTTAGGACACTATATGAACCATTAGGACCATACAATGTCCTAATGGTTCATATGGTGTCCTAAGGGGTCATACGGTGTTCTAACACCATGCGTGACCCCATATGACCCCTTAATACATATTTGTACTATAAATATATTGTTTGAATTAGTATATGATCTAGTCTTTCTCTCTCTTCCCTTAATTTGAATGCTCTTGATGTGTTTTAATTTAATATTTTGATTTAGTGATCTTTAATAATCTCTCTCTCTCTCTCTCTCTCTCTCTCTCTCTCTCTCTCTCTCTCTCTCTTTAATAACATTTTAATTTGAATTATGCGAGTTTCAGTTTTAATTTAATGCTCAAGATTAATGATATATCTCTCTTTCTCCGTCTTTCTCTTGAATATTACATAATTAAGAAACAATATAAATTTAACAATTTTAAATTAATGTTTTAATTTGAATTCTCTTCATGTGTGTGTGCGCTCATGTACACATGTATATTCTAAATTTGTGGTCCACCTAGATAGATGGAGGATTAGGGTCCTCTTGCACAACTTGCACAATAGGAACATGTACTAGATATGGGTACCATATTTCATCACAGTGACCATGAGATTCAAAAATTGAGATCTATTTTAGATGATCAACTGATGAATGGCATGTAGACGCGTACATGCCAATCCATTTATGACAACTTGCAAACATTGAGGGATAGGCTCAGGAGACACACATCATATTCCCGACAGGTTAGTGATTCCATTTTTATATAATTGAGGGCTGAAGTGAGGGTTACACATACCTTGGAGGACATGCAGAAGGAAGTCCCCAAGGAAATCATTAAAGAATGATGTTTTCCCTAGTATCAGGAGAAGAGTAAGGTGAGAGCATACCAGGTGACATGATGCATTGATCCACTAGTAGCAACGAAGATATACCCACGTTTCTTAGCTACTCATGGCCGTTATCCTAATAATGACCCGATGCCATTATACTTTGCTCAACATGTGTATGTTGAGGTTCACTTTGGTATGAAACCCAACTACCTTGACATTCTAGGATATTATGGATAGGGGAGGGGTAGAGGTGCTGATAGAGATTTATATCATAGGGGTGATAGACGGGCTCCCACACACATGCAACTTGTTGGTGAGAGATTTGTGATGATAGCCCCAACCCTCACCCCCATAGCTGATCATGTTGTGATTTCTTCTCAGAGAGAAGAAATTGATACCATAGGAGATATTGCATCAACAACAACCACAATTTCTTTAGATAGGCTGGGTAGATACATGATGACTCGATCACGTTCGAGATCATCCACAAGTGCATCTTCTAGTCACGAGGTGGCTGATTTAGATCAATATGTTACTGCTGGCATCCCCTCACCATATGACGTAGTAGCTATATCAAGAGGTGCTCGACATATACAAATGTGTCAGTATTTATCCAAGGACCTCTTACATGCATACTGTTTCATTTCATCCTGACTTTGAATACCATTGGCTGATGCTAGAGATGAGATTCTTAGAGACACACAAGCTACTACATCGACTCATAAAACATGACATTGTAAACATTCTCATCACTCTACGTATGCTCTGGGTGACCCACCTATAGATCACTTTGTTGCCGCAAAGGAGGAGATACGGGTTGATCAGATCCATATCATAGATGAGGGCTTGGATTCATTTGAGCAGAAGCTACAAGATTTGGGCCAGAATGGTTATATGGATATGCTACTAGCATTAGACACTTCATCGATGCCTATTCATCTACATAGCCCCTTACACTCCTCACCCATTCATACTTTCAAGAGAGAGATATGCAGATGTAGGTGATGTGACTGATATGATAGCGGGAGATGATCAGACTATACCTCCTGATACACAGGTACATGTGCATGTAATTTTTGATAAATAATTTTTTTTGATATACATGCATGTATATTTTTAATGGATACAATTGATATAATTTAACCAGAGTATCATTTATTGTTAAAACTAATCCTAAAATGTGTATGTAACAGTTACCTCATGTCACTCCTAGCTTGAGCTCATAGTGTGTGCGTAGGCGAGATTCTTTCAATGCTAAACCTGCTAGTGGACAAGTTGGTTATGGATTTTGTACATGTACATTACAGTATATTTTAATATTCTATTTTATAATTTAATATCCATACATGTAGAGATATTTAATTTATATTCTACCTTTGTAGGGATCGATTGGACATCCATTAGACTAGGACTCTCACTCAGAGGGTCGATCTGTTCGTGGCCAACATGATTCAGACCCATCTGCCACTTTCTAGCATATGTCAGGCTGAAGTACACATGTTTATCTTTATATATACATGGACTTTGATAGACATATTGTTACATTCAGACTTACTTTATATATAGACTTTCCCAAACATGTGTTGTTTGTTTACCTTTATATATACATTTGATATACTTTATATATTTGGCATTTACAATACATTCAAACCTTCCATTTATTATATATGTTTGAGACTTAGAACCATTTCAACATGTGTATATATATATATATATATATCATGTGTAATAGATTAGACGTTTACTTTGAATATATATCATGAACACTTTATATGTTTACTTTGAATATATATATATATATATATATATATATATATACAGATATGTACATGTACATATATGTATATATATATATACATATATATATATATATATATTTATATGTACATATATATATATATATGTACACACACACACACAGATACACACACACACACACACACACACACACACACACACACGCACGCACGCACGCACATTAGATGTACATTTAATTATGCATATAAATTTAAAATTAGATATATATACATCTTAATTGTACACATGTCCACTTAAGACATGTATTCAAATTTACATATACATGTCCTAATTTAATATCTAATTTCATACAAATGCATAGGTATCTTAATTTAGTTTACATACATATTAAATTATTTAAATAAATTACAAATTATGCATATAAATTAAAAATTAGATATATGTACATCTTAATTGTACATGTCCTCTTAAGACATGTATTCAAATTTACACATATATGTCTTAATTTAATATCAAATTTCATACAAATGCATTAAATTAAATGAATACATCCTAATTTACTTAAATATATACATACTCAATTATTTGAATAACTTACAAATTATACATGTGCATTTAGAATTAGATATATACATCTTAATTGTACATGTGACCCCATTAAGACCTATTCAAATTTACACACATGTCCTAATTTAATATAGTATTTCATACAAATTTGCTTTTTTAATTAAATGAATACATGTCCTAATTTACTTTATATACATGCTAAATTATTTTAACAACTTATAAATTATGCATGTGCATTTAAAATTAGATATATATACATCCTAATTGTGCATGTCCCCTTAAGACATTTTCAACTCACACACGTGTACTATTATTTAACATGTAAATTAGTCATACATCCTAATTTAATATAATTGAAAATTTCATATTTAACTAAACAATATGGTCTACACAAGCCATATATATATCACATGTATTAAATTCAAACACTTTAATGTATTTAATAATTTATCCAAGTTTCAAAATAAGTTAAGTTCTAAATTATTATTAATTTAATTCATGGGTTCAAACACATGTACTTTGGTGTACTAAATAGTTCATACTACATCAAGTGGTTCAGACCGCTTTTCAGTAACACTTAATATTTTCTCATGATCTTCACTATCTACTCTTCACTTTTAAGACCGCCCGTGATATGGAACTGTATGAAGAATTAGGCCAACAACAATGACCAAGTGGCTATATTGATATACCTTGTTGTCAATTTTATATTCAGTGAAATGAATCCCATGTTGAACAATTTTAACTTGTTTGAAATATGTCCCTTGCACTACAACTGAGCCTGCATGTATAAGAAACAACAAATTCGTCTAGGTTACAAATTTGTGAAAGTATACAAAAATTAAAAATGCATGTGCATAAAATAAATTAATTAAAACACATGAATCAGTTCAAACCCATGGGAAAGGATATTCCATTGCTCATTTCATATTTTAACTTCTTTCTCTCTTTTGTGCAACACAATAAATAATAACTAACACCTTCTATATTTCCAGCTTCTACTATGACTACAAAAATATCTCTTGCAATTCAAATTTACATGGAAAATTAAAACTTATGAATAAAATTTACTCGATAAAAACGTGCAACATCTTTACAAGATATATAATTTTTAAAATGATATGTACATGTACATGCATACATACCTTTTTTAATCACTCCTTATATATGACCATAATCAGTGGAAATCAAAGGAATGTCTTCAAAAATTTCGTCCTCATTTTCCTTGTGTGTGTCAGTAATAACTAGTGGCACCAAATTCCATTCATTGACATATCCAAGCTCTTGGTTCTTGTAATTAACATAGTTTTCTAAAATGCAATCAGAACAAAAACATGAATAATCCCTAGTGTACAATGTCCATGGGCGATTATCTGTACTCATGACACAATTCAAAGATCTCTTCTTCTCCACACTCTTGTATCCATGCATTGATCTTCTATCCACATTTGCAAAATGTACATGTGTACATGCACATATTTATAAAAAAATGAACTAAACATTTAAATTTAATGTAATTTACTTCTAAGACAATTCCCTTTTTATTTATATTTTGAACTTTTTTTTTTTAAAAGAGATCACGTACTTGATATCTCCCAAAATACTCTATATGGAATGGGCCTGTATATTCTCGATGATGAACCAAGATAATTTGGCCACACAAAGTGTTTCATACACCATTCAACAACATCATGTGCATCATCAATATGATCTCCTGTGTAATTTATTTGATGCTTTCTTAGAGCACGTTTGATACAAGCTCCTACACCATCATGTTCACCCTTTCCATGCCCACTCTAAAAAAACTCCAAACGTGCGGTATTTTGTCATTTCGATGATATCTACATAGTGCATAAAATGGCCTTGAAGATTTGAATTGTGCCGCACATCCATTAGACCAAACAAAATGTTTAACTATTGTTATGCCTATCTCTTTCAAATATTCAAAAAAAATCTTAAAGCAATGTTGTACGAAAAGTGTGTCATGCTCCTTATCATCACTAATATAGAAGTGGTACTCTTTCTAAATGGCACGATTTTAAAATGTACTATTGACACCATCCAAATCCATTTGTGCATGTTGATAACACACATGCACCATAATAGTTATTTTTTTTGAAAAGTAATACTCTGATTGAATCTCCTTTTGATGTGCAAAAGAGTAATTTTATGTGAAGTTCACTACTGATAGAATAGTTCCAAGTGGGGAAGTGTCTCTTAATGTTTGAAATTGTTTTCAATGCCACTTGGCAAAAAAACCATCGCATATGTATGGTTTTATAAACTTACAAATGTTTTTCATAAATGTTCCAATAGGTATCTCCTGTTCTACATAATCTAACCTTGTAGATTCCTTTCCAAATTTTGTTTCAAACTTTTTGTACTTGTAGCTCTTGTAATTAACCATCTTCGTCATGTTAGTATCTTCATCTCTCAAAGGAAATTTAGCCAACCCCCCACATGTTCCACAAATTCCTTTTATGCAATCTATTTGACCTGTTGCATTATCATCTGATTTATCACATAAGATGGATGCTATGAATTGACTTGTTCATTTAGGAGGAGCATTTTCATAACCATCACTATTTTCTCTAATCTTTCGAAACACTTGACAGTACAGATCAAATTCAATATGATAATGACAATAAAAAGTTTCAAAGACTTTGTTTACCTTCACATAATATGGCCTTAACCTTTCAAACATTGTTTGTCCAATCTGTATATGAAGGTTTGATTTAGTAAATGACACATACATTTCATGTTTTGTTGTGTCTAACCAATGTTTTACATGGAGATTATAATAATTAGGGCTAATCCTATGCTTGATAAATTCTGTACTATTTGATGAAGGATGAGTATTATCATTTCAAAAACTTGTTACCAAGTTCCTAACAACATCTTCAATCCTATCAGAATGAGGAGCTCTACACATAATTTCCCAATTCCTTTATGAGGTAGTATTATCCAAAGTCTTTCTCCTTTTCACATATTTTGATATTGTCCTTCTAATAAAACCAAACTCAGATGAAAGTGAAGAGATTTGTCTTTTTTGAGGCATTCTTTCATTTACTAAAGATATCAACATTAAAGGTGAAACGAATATTTGGAGAAGGTTGCACAGATATGGCTTCACCAATTATATGGAGAAATTGCATGGGAGCAAGACATCCGTTTCCCGTGGTTTTGCCAAGGGCTGGAAAAATAATAAAGTTACTCTGTTCGGCCAGACCTGGAAAGTGGATGAAGATTTGGTGGCCGAGGTTACCGGTTTGCAGAAGGATGGCATCAACTTTTATAGAGCCCTCAAGTTATCGATAGAAGCCATCAAGAATTTCCCCAAAACAAAGAAGAAAGGGCTTGGCTCACCAAAAAGGATAATGCTTCCTATTATCTCCCTAACCAGGTAAAATATTTTTGGCAGAAAATGTTGAAAGTGTTAATGGAGTATCTTACAGTTGATGGTAGGTTTTGGAAAGTCTACAATTACCACTTTGTTATCCTTAACCATTTTGGCCATGGCTCTAAGATATCTCCACCCTTAATGATAGTCTAGCTGACCATGCTAAGAAACCTAATTCCTACCCCATTGCTCACCAAGGCCTTATTTTGTTAATATATAAGCATCTTAAGGGTAAAGCTAAGGCTAATAAGGATGATTCCTTTGTGGAGAATGCCCATATTTCTGAGGATTATGATGGCTCTAACTCTGATAAGGATTCTTCTAATATTCCTCCTAAAAAGAAATCGAGGGTTAGTGAAAAAGATAAAGAAGACATTGAAGAGAATGATGACTCAATGATGAACAATAAGTACCAAACCGGTACTGAGAGGGGGGAGGTGAATCAATACAGGCACAAAAATTTTCTCGAACCGGTTTGACTGCAAACACTACAAATGTCTGATAGACAGTAACACCAGTTTAAAACAAAGTGCAACTGGTAAAGCTAAGAATGACTGTGACAAGCATTAACTGGTTAATCACTTAGCTTTCCACTTAACTTAATACTACACTTCCATTTCACCCTTATGCATGAATAGGTAATCTATCACCAGAAATATAATAACAACTAGCTCAACATGATTTACCTTCAGACACAAATCACTTAAATCATCACAAGAAAAATACTAAACATGACACACAAATTTTTCACGTGGAAACCCAACTGGGAAAAACCACGGTGGGGATGAATACCCACAAGATGCTTTTGAACTCTTTAGAAGTCCACTCTGTTAGGAGCCTAGTTCGGTTAAAGACTGTTACAACAGGTTCTGCTAGGAACCGATCCTGTTAGAGATCACCCGATTAAAGGATGGCTAAATACCTGGTTAAGGGTTAAACCTTGTTAGAGGATTTCAAGAACTCAATGAGTTTGAGTCAACCTATTAAAGGATTTACAACAAGCTGGTTAAAGCTACCCGATTAAGGGATTTTCCAATTGTTGAAGTCGTTAAAGATCAATAGGTATTACAATGATCTGATAATAGATCTGAATGCCTAAAGTAGATCTGCTTAAGTTCCTTCCTTCTACACACACACTGTGCAGGAATCAATCCTCTTATCTCATTTGGTTTGGCAAGAATCACATATCTCTGCACTTAGATACACACACACAATTTGCCAATAAAATTAGTATGAAACACAACATCGACCTTATAGGAAATAGGTAGGTCGGTAGCATAAACCCTAAATCCTAAACATTTAGGTTAAACGGTTTAGGCGGTACAATCCTGGCCATTGAACACTTTGCATTTGAATACAATGATCTTGAACAGATCTCAAGATGTTCTCCATCATTTGTTCTTCACCGTTTCATGGAGGCGATAACCCATCACGTGTTCTCCACCATTTACAGGGACTTCACACATTCTCGAGGCAGATAGGATCAATCTCCTTCATGCAAGATCCTTCACGTGCATAAAGATGACGCGACAACATGATCTGATCTTGATTACAATGCTAGCTCATCACACAATGTCATCGGTTGAATCACACAGGCTTGGAAAACTTCAACCATAAACCCCTAAGCTAAGACTACCAATCGGTAGTCATACCATATTAAGCCTTACTAGAAAACATTCCATATGCCAGTTCACATTCCATCATATTGGTTCACTTGGACAAATATACCGCTTCATCTATTGCTCATATAACGGTTTATACTGCTATACCGGTTCTCTTTGCCAGCTGCTTAGCTTCAATATACCTGTAAACCCCTTTGCACATATACCGGTTCAATTTTTAGCATATTGCCGGTTCACTCTCCTATATATTGACATCAATGACAACATAATATCATCATGTCAACATACTTTGGACAAATTCCAACAATCTCCACCTTTGGCATTGATGGCAATATACAAAGATATTACCTAGCATCACATCTGCTGTTGCAAATATCTTCTCCGCTTCACATCTTCTCCCCCTTTGACAACAATGCCAAAGTGGAGGCACAAGTTTTCCTGTTCCACTATGCTGCTCCCCCTGAGGAGTAGCATCCTTCAATACATCAATCCTGAAAAATATTGGACACTGCAATACCTGACTAATGTGGAGCACATACTTTCAGTTCACCTCTTGAAGGGGGAGCACCCCTAATTCACCTCTCAAATAGGTAAATATAGCCTTTGGTAGAGGCTTACTGAATATGTCTGCTAAGTGCTCCTTGCTGGAAACATGTTCCAACACAACCTCCTTGTTCTGAACCTTCTCCCTCAAGAAATGATACTTGAGCTCAAAGTGCTTGGTTCTAGCATGCAAAACTGGATTCTTGGAAATGTTAATTGCACTTGTATTGTCACAAAATATGCTTATCAGTTCAAATAAAGGAACTTTGAAGCCATTTAATACATGCTTCATCCAAATGTTTTGGGTGCAGTTCATAAAAGATGCAACATACTCCACTTCTTCTGTAGACTGAGAGATACAACTCTTCTTTTTACTCATCCATGAGACCAGTCTACCACCAAGGAAGAATGCACCACTGGTTGTGCTCTTCTGGTCATCTACTTTACCATCCCAATCAGCATCTGTGAAAACTTTCAGGTTGAAATCATTATTGTATGGATACCATAACCCATAGTAAACTGTTCCCTTCAGATATCTAAGAATCCGCTTGACTACTACCAAGTGGGATTCTCTTGGGCTTTGCTGAAACCGAGCGGTAATACCCACTGGATGTGCAATGTCCGGTCTGCTATGCATTACATAATGCAACTTACCAATCATTGATCGGTAATCCTTCTCATTTACCAATGCCGAGTCATCCTCTTTTGATAATTTACAACCGGTCACCACTGGTGTACCAACTAGTTTACTGTCTTCCATGCCAAAGGTCTTCAACACCTCTTTGACATACTTGGACTGAGTAATAAAGATTCCTTCTTTCATTTGTTGAATCTGCAGTCCAATGAAGAACTTAATTTCCCTTATGAGTGACATCTTAAACTCCTTTTTCATCTCATCTGCAAAATCACGACCCATCTTGTCATCTCCTCCAAAGATGATGTCATCAACAAATACTTCACAGATTAGAATCTGATCTCCTTCCGATTTCAAATAGATATTGCTTCACTTATTCTTTCAAATCCAATCTTCACAAGATGGGAGTGCAAGCGTTCATATCATGCTCTAGGTGCCTGCTTTAGTCCATACAATGCTTTATGTAGCCTACACACCATGTCACTATCTTTTGATAGGGCAAACCCATCTGGTTGCTCTATGTACACCTCCTCTTCAATTATTCCATTTAGGAATGCAGATTTTACATCCATTTGGTATACCTTGAATCCTTTAAAAGCTACATATGCAAGAAGCATACACACTCCTTCCAATCTTGCTACTGGAGAAAAGGTTTCTCTGTAGTCTTCTCCTTCTTCTTGGGTGTATCCTTTACACACTAGTCTAGCTTTGTTCCTTATCACTGTGCCATCCTCATTTAGCTTGTTTCTGAAAACCCATTTGGTTCCAATGACAATTTTATGCTCTGGTCTGGGTACCCAAGATCATGTACCATTCTTTTCTATCTGGTGAAGTTCCTCCTCCATTGCCTTGATCTAGTCTTCAGCTTTATGTGCCTCTTTGAATGATTTAGGCTCAAATTCAGAGATCATACATGAGCTTTCTTTGACCTTTCTTCTGGTAAGAATTTCTGCATCTTTGTCTCCTATGATCTGCTTTGGATCATGATTGAGTTTGACATATCTAGGTATGTTCTTAAAAGATTCCTCTTGCTTTTCTTCTTCATCCTAATGTTAATCAGCATCAACATCCACTGGTGTAGGATACCAATTACTGGTACTGGGCGGATTAGCAACCGATTCCTAGAAGGTTACTACCGGTTCATCTCCTACTTGCTCACTGCCGGTTTCCTCAGGTTTCCCAGAGTTTTCATCAACCCTAACATTGATGCTTTCAACAATTCTCCGAGTCCTATTGTTGAAACATTTGAGAGCTTTACTCTTGGTGGAATATCCTAGGAATATTCCTTCATCACATTTTGCATCGAACTTGCTCTGATGTTCACTCCTCTTGATATAAAATTTGCTACCAAACATTCTAAAGTAGCTTATCACTGGTGTCTTACCGGTCTAGTACTCATAAGGAGTCTTATCCTTTCCCTTTTTGATGAGTACCCAATTCATTGTGTAGACTGTAGTGCTCACCGCTTCTCTCCAAAAGGTGTGAGCAAATTTTCCTTGGATTAACATAGTTCTAGCCACTTCAACCACAATACGGTTGTTTCTCTCTGCTAAGCCATTCTACTGTGGAGTCCAGGGGGCAGACAATTGCCTCTTAATGCCATTCTCTTCACAATATTTGTTGAATTCATCAGAAGTGAATTTCCCTCATTGATCAGTTCTAAGGCATTTGATTCTTCTACCAGTTTCCTTTTCTACCAATGCTTTGAAAGCTTTGAACTTTCCAAAGGGTTCAGACTTGTCCTTCAGGAATGTGACGCACATCATTCTTGAGCAATCATCTGTAAGAATCATAAAATACCTATCTCCCTGCACACTCATAGTTTTCATAGGACCACACAAATCAGTATGCACAAGATCAAGTAAGTTGTCAGCTGTGAAAGATTTACCTTTGAAGGTTGAGGAAGACATTTTCCCCAGTTGACATTTTCTGCACAAAGGATTTTCCAGTTTGGTCTGCATCGACAATCCTCTAACTGCCTTGATCTTACTGGCCTTCACAATGTTATCAAAGTTTACATGGCAGAGTCTCCTATGCCATATCCAGCTATCATCAAAATTAGCCATAAGACATGTACTTATATTTGCATTTATCTGAAATAAGTTACCTTTGGTCTGCATACCGTGGCCATCAAATCACCATTCTATCCTTTTGATTTTGCACGCTCCATTTTTGAATTCGAGAGTGAGTCCACTATCATTCAGCTGGGCAACACTCAATAGATTGTGTCTGAGACCTTCCACCCAATACACATTGTCAACACTGCTCTTTCCATTCAGAGAGATGGACCCTCTTCCTCTCACCATACATGGTGCATCATTACCAAAGCAAACCACACCACCATAATATTCTTCCAAAGATAGAAACTTGCTCCGATCACCAGTCATATGATGAGAACAACCACTGTCAATAATGCACGCATTGGAATTATCAAAGCGGGAGACAAGAGCCTTCTTTTCTGACACATCTTCCTTTACAACAACAAACACAATATCTTCATTCTCTTCATCTTCTGATTCCTCATCTGTGACACATTCATCAACTACAACAAAATAGTTTCTCTGGTTTCCTCCTTTGAATTTATTGAACCTCTCTAGTTTGTCCTTGTTGTCACCATTAGGACAATTTATAGCAATATGTCCTATCCAGTTACAAGAAAATCATTTCAAAGGGATCTTACCTCTGTATTTACCGGTTCCTTTAGGAAGTTTCCTTGCAATAAGAGCTTGAAATTCCATCAGGATCTCCTCATCATCCATTTATCTGTTCTATCTTGGTTCACCACTGGTGCTTGCTTCTTTTCCTTTTTTGGATGATACAACAGAAGCTCTAAAAGCTGATTTAGTCTTTTGAACACTGCCATCAAAACTATTTAGCTCATAGGCTGTCAACTTGGCAATGATGGAGTCTAGGGAGACCTTTGTCTTGTCTATTGATCTCAACTCCTGAATAGCAGCAACCCTTATTGCATAGACCGGTAATAAGGATCTCAGAACTTTTCTTACCACAGTGTAATCTTCCATTTTACCACCTACACTCTTGATATCTCCAACAACAATTTTGATTCTTATTCCATACTGTTGAATAGTCTCACCTTCAACCATCTGCATGTCTTCAAACTTCCCTCTAAGGCTTTCTTCCATAGCTTTCTCTACATGCTCATCACCGTCAAAGATATTCTCAAGAGTGTCTCATACTTCTTTGGGATTATCTTTATCTTGGATATCAATAAACTCAATGTCAGATAAGCTGCTAATTAGGGCTTCCATGACTTGCCCATTCTCTTGTATTTCTCTCTTTTGATCATCGGTGAGAGTACCAGTAGGAATAACAAAAAAATTCTCAACATAGCTCCAGTGTTGAGCACCCATGCTTCTGATGTAAATCTTCATTCTGTCCTTCCATATTTTGAAGTTATCTCTATTGAAATTTGGACCTTCCCTCTTCATCATTACAATAGGATCTTTCCCTCAAGCAGCTAAGCTTACACCACAGAGGACCTAGAGGATGCTCTGATACCAATTGATGACTCAATGATGAAAAATAAGTACCAAACCGGTACTGAGAGGGGGGGGGGGGGTGGTGGGGTGAATTAGTATAGGCACAAAACATTTCTCGAACTGGTTTGACTGCAAACACTGCAAATGTCTGACAGAAAGTAACATCAGTCTAAAATAGAGTGCAATTGGTAAAGCTAAGAATGACTGTGACAAGCATTAATCGGTTAATCACCTAGCTTTCCACTTAACTTAATACTACACTTCCATTTCACCCTTATGCATGAATAGGTAATCTATCATCAGAAATATAATAATAGCTAGCTCAACATGATTTACCTTCAAACACAAATCACTTAAATTATCACATGAAAAATACTAAACATGACACACAAATTTTTCATGTGGAAACCCAACTGGGAAAAACCACGGCGGGGATGAATACCCACAAGCTGCTTTTGAACTCTTTAGAAGTCTGCTTTGTTAGGAGCCTAGTCTGGTTAAAGACTGTTACAATAGGTTCTACTAGGAATCAATGTTGTTAGAGATCACCCGGTTAAGGGATGGCTAAATACCCGGTTAAGGGTTAAACCTTGTTAGAGATTACCTTGTTAGAGGATTTCAAGAACTCAATGAGTTTGACTCACCTTGTTAAAGGATTTACAACAAGCTAGTTAAAGCTACCTGGTTAAGGGATTTTCCAACTGTTGAAGTGGTTAAAGATCAATAGGTATTACAATGATATGATAATAGCTCTCAATGCCTAATGCAAATCCGCTTAAGTTCCTTCTTTCTGCATACATACTATGCAGGAATCAATCCTCTTATCTCATCTGGTTTGGCAAGAATCACGTATCTCTACACTTAGATACACACACATGATTTGCCAACAAAATTAGTATGAAACACAACATCGACCTTATAGGAAACAGGTAGGTTGGTAGCATAAACCCTAAATCCTAAACATTTAGGTTAAGAAGTTTAGGCAGTTCAATCCAGACCATTGAACACTTTGCATTTGAATACAATGGTCTTGAACAGATCTCAAGATGTTCTCCATCATTTGTTCTTCACTGTTTCATGGAGGTGATAACCCATCATGTGTTCTCCATCGTTTACAGGGACTTCACACATTCTCGAGGGAGATAGGATCAATCTCCTTCATGCAAGATCCTTCATGCGCACAAGATTGACGTGGCAACATGATCTGATCTTGATTACAATGCTAGCTCATCACACAATGTCATCGATTGAATCACACAGGCTTGGAACACTTCAACCAGAAACCCTTAAGCTAAGACTACCAACCGGTAGTCATACCATATTAAGCCTTATTAGAAAACATTCCATATGCCGGTTCACATTCCATCATACCGGTTCACTTGGACAAACATACCGCTTCCCCTATTGCTCATATATCGGTTTATACCACTATATTGGTTCTCTTTGCTAGCTGCTTAGCTTCAATATACCTGTACACTCCTTTGCACATATACTGCTTCACCACATTATACCGGTTCACTTTTCAGCATATTGTCGGTTCACTCTCTTGTATATTGACATGAATGACAACATAATATCATCATGTCAACATACTCTGCACAAATGCCAATAGAGAATGCTAATTCTGAGCATGAGCAGGAGAAGGAGGTGGAAGAAGAGGCAAAGAATGAGTAGGAGAAGGAGGTTGAGGGTGAGGAAGGGTGAAAAGTTAATGAGCAGAGGGAAGAGGATGTTGAAGAGTCAAAGGCAAAGGATAATCCCTATGTTTCAGATAACAGGGATGCTGCTCAACAGCTCCAGATTTGGAGAATGCAAATTCCATTCTGAATGCTACTAGAAACAACAATTTGGAAATGTTCAACTTCCAGAAGTGGGTGGTTGATAACATCACTAGCATTCAAAAAACAGAGAGAGCTGAATTTAAAATTGACAATTTGGTTAAGGATATCAACATTAAAGCTAAAGAGGATAATGCAGAGGGTACTAGTGTTGTAGAGAATGAAAAAGAAATTCTGGACTGGCCGGAAAGTGAGATTATAAAGGGAGATTTGAAGCACCTGGAGGATGTGGTGAGGATTCTCAAAGAAAAGGGCGAGTCTGATAATGGTCTGATAAACAATCAGATTCAAAAAACTGAGAGTGCTTTGAGGAAATACATGGAGCATAGTTTGGCTGTGTTGAAGGTGTCCTCTCAAAACATGAATGCGCTAGTTGCTTGCCTAGAGAAGGATAAACAAAATAAAGAAACTGTGATTATTGATGACGAGCCGACTTCTAGTTCCGTTCAACACTCCTCCAGACACAAAACTAGGCAAAATGCAAGTGAGCTGGAGCTGAAGACCAAAGGCAATCAACGGATGTAGGAAAATAAAGACCTGACAGAGACAACAAATGCGATGATGATGCTGGTCAAGGATGCAAAGGAGACTATAAAGATTTTCACCTGAAATGTAATTTTGTTTTAGATGTGCCAGTCTCTTGCTGGCCTTTTGCTGTTCTTTACTTTGGCTGCTGTCTTTTGTGTTGTTCTTTTGCAACCTTTCTCTCTTCATTCTGTCTTCTCTAGTTTCTCTATTGCTTTTCTTTTTGATATGTAAGCGGGTTTCGGGTCCCTTAAAACCCGATTTTCCTTAATAAAAAATAACACTCTTCTTGAAATGGTCTTATCTACTGTTCGAGATTTTTTACCAATGTTCACCAAACCTTTCTTAACATTTTCAACAATAGATTTTTGTAGCTGAGAAGTTTTCCTCTTTTCACTTGTTGTATCCATACCCAACAATTTTAATGGATCTATTAACTCATTATGAGTAAGTACAATTGATAACAATTGAGCTTTCTCTAGTGTAGTATCAAGATTATTGAAATGAGACATTATTTCTTTTGCACTTTTATTTATTGATCTCCTGTTGATATGTCTAGGTTCTTCACTAAGACATTTCAACTCATTCACATCCATTTCAAGTAAATGATCTAAATTTTTATAAGAAATATTTCTCCACATTTTTAGCTAGATCCACAATATGCTCATCCATACTGATAGGAGGTAAGGCGCTTGAACCCTCTCCTTCAGCCTCCATTGATTCAACTTGGGCCTCCTCCCTATGTTCTTCAACTATAATGTGTTCTTCTGGCTTGTTTGCCTCAAATACCACTTGAGAACTTCCTTCTTGTTGAGCCCGTTCTACACACAAAAGATGAAATGTGTATATATAGTAAGATAAAGGTCCTAAAAAGAGATCAAACAAGACTTAAGGGTATAGAAAGAGAGCGAGATGTAGATTAAACACTTTTAAGGAGGAGAGAGAGAGAGAGAGAGAGAGAGAGAGAGAGAGAGAGAGAGAGAGAGAGAGGTAGATTCAAGACTTTTTAAAAGGAGAGAGAAGAGGTCTAGTTGTAAGAAGACTTAAAGGGAGAGATAAGAGACCTAAAGATATAATTGAAATTAAAACTATCTATTATTTTTAATCCACCAAAATTTCAAATATATAAATTTCTAATCTAGAGAGAGGTCCTAATAAGAGATCCTGAAAAGAGAGGTCTTAGAAATAGACTTAAGGGGAGAGAGATGTGTACTAAAAAGAAATAAGAGAGAGAGAGAGAGAGGTTTGCAAGAAAACCAAATGGGACCCTAAGATGATGGATCTTATAATAGAACCACTTAGTGATATGTTCTAGTACTAACACATTATATGTTTGTGTGTTAATACTTTTGTGTATGGGTAGTACCTCTAAATGAAGAATGAGTTCAAAATTTCTATGGTGAATGAATTTGAAATGAAAGATCTAGGTATTATAATATATTTTCTAGGAATGGAGGTTTATCAAAGTAAGGATGAAAATTTTATTTGTCAAATGAGTATGCAAAGGATATGTTAAATAAATTCAATATGATTGATTGTGACGAGCATCATCTCCAAGTGCTCATGGGGTTGTGTTGTGTAGAGATAATGGTACTAAAATATTTGATGAGACAACTTACAAAATTATTGTTGGGAGTTTGATGTTTCTAACCCACACAAGATCTAATAAATTACTTAATCTAGTGTGTTTGGAAGATATGTGAGAAGGACAACAAAGCAGCCTTTTATGTAGGAGGGATTGTGAATGAAGGAAAATAGTTGACTACATGGGACCAAGACTGGCTTTACTGAACACAAACATGGTTTCTGCTGATACTAACTAATTTTGTTTGAATGTTTTTGTGGCAAGAAGACACAACAAACAATGAAGATACAATTTTTGAAGGTGTTTTTATCAAAATGATCGTAATGTGTATGTTCTATAGGCCGAAACAACACAAATTTCCATGGATCTAGCACAATGGAAAACACATCAAACACTTGCTTAGCTTAAGGAAATTGTTCTCATGGTAGTAACCTTAGCCCACAACTTGGAATCTCCATCGGCTCAAGTGTAGGGACATCTTGAGGGGTGTATTTGATAACTCAATGATGAACAATAAGTACCAAACCAGTACTGAGAGGGGGGGTGAATCAGGATAGTCACAAAAACTTTTCCTGAACCGGTTTGACTGCAAACACTGCAAATGTCTGACAGACAGTAACACCGGTCTAAAACAGAGTGCAACCGGTAAAGCTAAGAATGACTGTGACAAGCATTAACCGGTTAATCACTTAGCTTTCCACTCAACTTAATACTACACTTCCATTTCACCCTTATGCATGAATAGGTAATGTATCATCAGAAATATAATAACAGCTAGCTCAACATGATTTACCTTCAGACACAAATCACTTTAATCATCACATGAAAAATACTACACATGACATAGATTTTTCACGTGGAAACCCAATTGGGAAAAACCACGGTGGGGATGAATACCCACAACCTGCTTTTGAACTCTTTAGAAGTCCGCTCTGTTAGGAGCCTAGTCTGGTTAAAGACTGTTACAATAGGCTCTGCTAGGAACCGATCCTATTAGAGATCACTCGGTTAAGGGATGGCTAAATACCTGGTTAAGGGTTAAACCTTGTTAGAGGTTTCCTTGTTAGAGGATTTCAAGAACTCAATGAGTCTGAGTCACCCTGTTAAAGGATTTACATCAAGTTGGTTAAAGCTACCCGGTTAAGGGATTTTCCAACTGTTGAAGTGGTTAAAGATCAAC
The DNA here is from genome assembly GCF_030272615.1 of Cryptomeria japonica. Lineage (NCBI taxonomy): Eukaryota > Viridiplantae > Streptophyta > Pinopsida > Cupressales > Cupressaceae > Cryptomeria > Cryptomeria japonica. Next base: position 393,011,769 of record NC_081410.1, read on the forward strand.
AGGTATTACAATGATCTAATAATAGCACTCAATGCCTAATGTAGATCGGCTTAAGTTTTTTTCTTCTGCACACACACTATGCAGGAATCAATCCTCTTATCTCATCTGGTCTGGCAAGAATCATGTATCTCTACACTTAGATACACACGCACCATTTGCCAACAACCTCAGTATGAAACACAACATCGACCTTATAGGAAATAGGTAGGTTGGAGCATAAACCCTAAACCCTAAACATTTAGGTTAAGCAATTTAGGCGGTTCAATCCTGGCCATTGAACACTTTGCATTTGAATACAATGGTCTTGAACAGATCTCAAGATATTCTCCATCATTCATTCTTCACCATTTCATGGAGGCGATAACCCATCACGCGTTCTCCACTATTTACAGGGACTTCACACATTCCCAAGGCAGATAGGATCAATCTCCTTTATGTAAGATCCTTCACGTGCACAAGGATGACATGGCAACATGATCTGATCTTGATTACAATGTTGGCTCATCACACAATGTCATCGGTTGAATCACACAGGCTTGGAACACTTCAATCGGAAACCCTTAAGATAAGACTACTAACCAGTAGTCATACCATATTAAGCCTTAATAGAAAACATTCGATATGCCGGTTCACATTCCATCATACCGGTTGACTTGGACAAACATACTACTTCACCTATTGCTCATATACCGGTTCTCTTTGCTAGCTGCTTAGCTTCAATATACCTGTTCACTTCTTTGCACATATACCGGTTCACTTTTCAGCATATTGCCGATTCACTCTCCAGTATATTGACATCAATGACAACATAATATCATTATGTCAACATACTCTGCACAAATTCCAACAATCTCCCCCTTTGGCATTGATGGCAATATACAAAGATATTACCTAGCATCACATCTTCTGCTGCAGATATCTTCTCCCCCTTTGACAACAATGCCAAAGTGGAGGCACAAGTTTTCCTGTTCCACTATGCTGCTCCCCCTGAGGAGTAGCATCCTTCAACACATCAATCCTGAAAATTATTGGACACTGCAATACCTGACTGATGTGGAGCACATACTTTCAGTTCACCTCTTGAAGGGGCAACACCCCTAATTCACCTTTCAAATAGGTAAATATAGCCTTTGGTAGAGGCTTGGTGAATATGTCTTCTAACTGCTCCTTACTGGAAACATGTTCCAACACAACCTCCTTGTTCTGAACCTTCTCCCTCAAGAAATGATACTTGAGCTCAAAGTGCTTGGTTCTAGCATGCAAAACCGGATTCTTCGAAATGTTAATTGCACTTGTATTGTCACAAAATATGCTTACTTGTTTAGATACAGGAACTTTGAAGTCATTTAATACATGCTTCATCCAAATAGTCTAGGTGCAGTTCATAAAAGCTGCAACATACTCCGCTTCTGCTGTAGACTGAGAGATACAACTCTGCTTTTTACTCATCCATGAGACCAGTCTACCACCAAGGAAGAATGCATGACCGGTTGTGCTCTTTCGGTCATCTACATTACCAACCCATTTAGCATCTGTGAACACTTTCAGGTTGAAATCATTATTGTATGGATACCATAACCCATAGTCAACTATTCCCTTTAGATATCTAAGAATCCGCTTGACTGTGACCAAGTGGGATTCTCTTGGGCTTTGCTGAAACCGAGCGGTAATACCCATTGCATGTGCAATGTTTGGTCTGCTATGCACTACATAATGCAACTTACTAATAATTGATCAGTAATCCTTCTCATTTACCAATGCCGAGTCATCCTCTTTTGATAATTTACAACCGATCACCATTGGTGTACCAACCGGTTTACTGTCTTCCATGCCAAAGGTCTTCAACACCTCTTTGACATACTTGGACTGAGTAATAAAGATTCCTTCTTTCATTTGTTGAATCTGCAGTCCAATGAAGAACTTTATTTCCCCTATGAGTTACATCTCAAACTCCTTTTTCATCTCATCTCCAAATCATGACTCATCTTGTCATCTCCTCCAAAGATGATGTCATCAACAAATACTTCACATATTAGAATCTGATCTCCTTCTGATTTCAAATAGATATTGCTATCTTCACTTGTTCTTTCAAATCGAATCTTCACAAGACGGGAGTGCAAGTGTTCATACCATTCTCTAGGTGCCTGCTTTAGTCCATACAAGGCTTTATGTAGCCTACACACCATGTCACTGTCTTCTGATAGGGCAAACCCATCTGGTTGTTATATGTACACCTCCTCTTCAATTATTCCATTTAGGAATGCAGATTTTACATCCATTTGATATACCTTGAATCCTTTAAAAACTGCATATGCAAGAAGCATACGCACTCCTTCCAATCTTGCTACTGGAGAAAGGGTTTCTCCATAGTCTTCTCCTTCTTCTTTGGCATATCCTTTACACACTAGTCTGGCTTTGTTCCTTACCACTGTGCCATCCTCATTTAGCTTGTTTCTGAAAACCCATTTGGTTCCAATGAAATTTTTATGCTCCGGTCTAGGTACCAAAGACCATGTACCATTCTTCTCTATCTGGTCAAGTTCCTCCTCCATTTCCTTGATCCAGTCTTCATCTTTATGTGCCTCTTTGAATGATTTAGGCTCAAATTCAGAGATCATACATGAGATTTCTCTGACCTTTCTTCTTGTAAGAACTCCTGCATCTTTGTCTCCTATGATCTGATTTTGATCATGATTGAGTTTAACATACTTAGGTATGTTCTTAATAGATTCTTCTTGCTTTACTTCTTCATCCTCATCTTCATCAGCATCAACATCCACTGGTGTAGGAACATTATTACTGGTACTGGGCCGATTTGCAACCGGTTCCCAGAAGGTTACTACCGGTTTCCTCAGGTTTCCTAGAGTTTTCATCAACCCTAACATTGATGCTTTCAACAATTCTCTGAGTCCTATTGTTGAAACATTTGAGAGCTTTACTCTTGGCAGAATATCTTAGGAATATTCCTTCATCACATTTTGCATCGAACTTGCTCTGATGTTCACTCCTCTTGATATAAAATTTGCTACCAAACATTCTAAAGTAGCTTACTATTGGTGTCTTACTGATCTAGTACTCATAAGGAGTCTTATCCTTTCCCTTTTTGATGAGTACCCGGTTCATTGTGTAGACTGCAGTGCTCACTGCTTCTCTCCAAAAGGTGTGAGCATCTTTTCATTGAATCAACATAGTTCTAGCCGCTTCAACCATAGTCCGGTTGTTTCTCTCTGCTAAGCCATTCTGCTGTGGAGTTTGGGGGGCAGACAGTTTCCTCTTGATGCCATTCTCTTCACAATATTTGTTGAATTCATCGGAAGTGAATTCCCCTCCTTGATCAGTTCTAAGGCATTTGATTCTTCTACCAGTTTCCTTTTCTACCAATGCTTTGAAAGCTTTGAACTTTCCAAAGGCTTCAGACTTGTCCTTCAAGAATGTGACCCACATCATTCTTGAGAAATCATCTGTAAGAATCATAAAATACCTATCTCCCTGCACACTCATAGTTTTCATAGGACCACACAAATCAATATGCACAAGATCAAGTAAGTTGTCAGCTGTGAAAGATTTACCTTTGAAGGTTGAGGAAGACATTTTGCCTAGTTGACATTGTCTACACAAAGGATTTTCCAGTTTGCTCAGCATTGACAGTCCTCTAACTGCCTTGATCTTACTAGCCTTCACAATGTTATCAAAGTTTGCATGGCAGAGTCTGCTATGCCATATCCAGCTATCATCAAACTTAGCCATAAGACATGTACTTATATTTGCATTTAGCTGAAATAAGTTACCTCTGGTCTGCATACCGGTGGTCATCAAATCACCAATCTTTCCTTTGATTTTGCACACTCCAATTTTGAATTTGAGAGTGAGTCCATTATCACTCAGCTGGATAACACTCAATAGATTGTGTCTGAGACCTTCCACCCAATACACATTGTCAACACCGCTCTTTCCATTCAGAGAGATGGACCCTCTTCCTCTGACCATATATGGTGCATCATTACCAAAGTAAACCACACCACCATCATATTCTTCCAAAGATAGAAACTTACTTCGGTGACCAGTCATATGATGAGAACAACCACTGTCAATAATCCACTCATTGGAATTATCAAAGCGGGAGACAAGAGCCTTCTTTTTTGACACATCTTCCTTTACTGCAACAAACACAATATCTTCATTCTCTTCATCTTTTGATTCCTCATTTGTTTCATCTTCATCAACTACAACAAAACAGTTTCTCTGGTTTCCTCCTTTGAATTTCTTGAACGTCTTCGGTTTGTCCTTGTTGTTACCATTAGGACAATTTATAGCAATATTTTCTATCCGGTTACAAGAAAAACATTTCAAAGGGAGCTTACCTCTGTATTTACCGGTTGCTTTAGGAATTTTCCTGGCAAGAAGGGCTTCAAATTCCATCAGGATCTCCTCATCATCAATTTCTTTGCTCTGTCTTGGTTCACCACTGGTGCTTGCTTCTTTTTCTTTTCTGGATGGTACAACATAAGCTCTAAAAGTTGATTCAGTGTTTTGAACACTGCCATCAAAACTATTTACCTCATAGGCTGTCAACTTTGCAATGATGGAGTCTAGGGATACCTTAGTCTCGTCTATTGATCTCAACTCCTGAATAGCAACAACCCTTATTACATAGACCAGTAATAAGGATCTCAAAAATTTTCTTATCACAGTGGAATCTTCCATTTTACCACCTGCACTCTTGATGTGAGGCCCTACCCCGACTCATCCTAGCATTTCAGCAATTTTCATGTTGAGACTATTATGGATGCTTTGTTTTTATGCATTATGGATTTAGAACTTATATGATTCCATGATTTGGATAATATTGATGTATATTGATGCTTCATTTCTATGCATTATAGATATAGAACTCTATATGATTCTAGAATATGATAACTTTGAGATGATGTATGCCATTATTGGATTTGCAGGACTTTACTATGATGATAGAAATAGAATGCATGTCTTATGTATGGATCAAAATTATGAGGATTATGATAATTACTTATGTGGATTTATTTGGATATATGAGATATTGATTTGTTTAATGTCAATTGTATGCAGAGTGTTTGATGTGTATTCTTATTCATGTGTTTAATATTTTATGAGGTTATTTGAAAATATTAATGTGTAATTGAGTTGAGCAGGAAAATTATCCATGTGACCATGGAAATACTATGGAGAACCAAACCTAGACCTATGTACGTTCGTAAAACCAGGGGTTGTCTATTTGGAGAGACAACACCTCGTATGTATCGTATTTTATTTGTAAAAGTAAATGCTGCATATGTGTTAAATTGAATTTATTAATTTGTGTAAATCCAACAAGAGACAAATTCCATGTGTAATTTTGTAATGTATTTTATTGTGTCACTTAACACGTGCTGATTTGTGTCTTGATTTTTGATTTGTCTCTTGGAGGGAATTGTTTCAACCATAGCCTTTTCAAACATTTGGATGTGGTTCTAAATTTTCCTTGGGTAGAGAGTCTTTGGAGTGGTCAACTCAGGTTTGACCCGAAAGTTAACTTCAGATGGGTTTCTAAGGGGTCAAATGGACTCCTAGGGGTAGTTTAAAGGTTTTTCCTAAAGTCCATAAGGTACACCTATGGGTTATGAGTATTTTTAGGTATGTGACTACTCCCCGAAAGTTAACTTCAGATGGGTTTCTAAGGGGTCAAATGGACTCCTAGGGGTAGTTTAAAGGTTTTTCCTAAAGTCCATAAGGTACACCTATGGGTTATGAGTATTTTTAGGTATGTGACTACTCCCATGTGACTGTTTAGTCACCTCAAAAAGTGGGTTTCCTAAGGTGAGCGAAAATTCAATTTAGAAGGTTCCATCTAGGCTAGATAGCCTTCCTTTTTGGTGTGAGGTCCTTTTCCCACTTTCTCTTACTTTTTCCTTTTTTAGTTTAAGAAACCTGTGAGAACTCTCACTGAGGCCTTCTTAGGCAAGGATGAGAGACTTAGTGGGTAATCACCCACTCTCAATTTTTGGAGATCATGCAATTTTGAAAAGGATAGTTTTTGGGATAGAAATTTGGCTAAGTGTAGAAGAAAGGATTGTGGAATTGGGCTGCTCATCCTCAAACTAGTTCTAGCAAACCTTTGGGCAGATTGAAGGTTGGTTCATCTTCTCCCTTTCATGTTGCATGTTTATGTTGGAAAGATTGTTTGTATGTAAAAGTTGTTTCTTGTATTTTCCTTTGTGAAATTATTATGTGACCTATCTGTTATTTCTTTTATGCATTTTCTTGTGATTTGGGAGTAACCAAGGCCTTCTAGTCTTGGGAGAGTAGGATGGTCTTGTGGGTAGAAGGAGTATGATAGCCCTCGAGTGAGAGGCTCTCTTTATGAGAGTGATCTCAAGGGTTGTATATGTGACCCTTGCTGCATAGTCGTGTGCATGCATTTGGGGGTCATAAGGAGTGGAAGTATGACATGAATGCCTTGGGGGGCATAAGGATGTGGGGCTAATGAACTTATGATATATCTTTGTTTGCCATGAGATGGCTCTGTGATCTACCATTAGTCTCCTCAGGGTATTTGGTCCACTTCCACTGGTGTAAAAGCATCACATTTTATGATGAAGTGTAGCCTTGGTTGGGAAAGTGTTGTTGTGTGTTTTTCCCTTGCTCGTTGTGTTTGCATGTGTGTAAACTATCTAGGGCTTGGTTCTCCAAGATCGGGGGTGGCTTCTAGTAAGCCTAGGCTGGGAGGTGAGCTCTCCATGGTCATAGCCTTGTGATTTATTTGCAGGTTGCTTGGAAAGAAAAGAAAAAGACAAGCTAGGAGTTGCTGGTTTTACTTGTTTTGCATAAAAAGATTTGCGAATGGGATATTATATTTTAATTACAACAATGTAAAAGAAAAACTATATGTTGTATTTATTTTGAAAAAGAAATGTATTCATTTTATTTAAAGTCCTCATTTAATAGAAATGAGAGACTAGATGGGTATCTCACCCATTTGTAATGTTGACTACATTGTATTTAAATATACTTTAAAGAAATGCATTATTCTATTAAGTTATTATTGCAAAAATGAGATGATTATTTGTGGATTAAGTTCGTATAGTTATTGAAATAATACTTATTGTATTCATGATATTTCTGAAAATAAAAGTTCAGTTTATTTCCTTATGTATATTGAAATAATGGAAATGAGTAAAGTAGTAAACTTGCATGTTAGTAAGAGAAAATTAAGCATTAAGTCCTAATTATTTATTCCTAAATACAAATCATGGTTTAATAGAATTAACAAGTCTATCTCTAAGGTTAATTTAAATGATTCTAGACTAATGTAGTTGCTGAATATAGTTTAAGTAATTCGGTCATTTTCTCCTTTGTTTATTGCAGAATTAAAATATAATATTTGCACTATAGATTTCTGCCTAGATTTAAAGGAAGAAATAAAAATACTTGACTATTGCTATGGTACCATTTATTTTATTAATTTGCCGCAAGTTAAAAATAATAGTATTCATCTATGAAAATCCATATTAGACCTACCCATGATTTAACCAATGATAGATTTTATATATATATTTATATTTTTTTATAACAAAAAAAAGAAAATTTTTAAATATTTTTTTTAACATATAAAAAAATGGGGGGGTTTCAAGAAGATCCGAACCCACTGTTTAAGCACACAGTGGTTAGCGCGGCTCGGGCCGCCACTATGGCTACCCACAGTGGACGGCACGGGAGTTGCCATTGTGGGCAACCATAGTGGTTGGCACGGGGCCTCCCACTGTGGCTAACCACAGTGGAAGGGCTCCCGGCCACCACTATGTTTACCCACAGTGGGCAGCGCCCGACCGCCATTGTGGGGAAACACAGTGGCGTCCGGGAATGCCCCTGCCCGGTGCTCATACAACCCTCCTCCGCTCCTCCCTCCATGGCCGCCACCTCCTTTGCCCTGCAACAAACACACACACACACACACCCTTCACACACAAAAAAAAATAACATAGTTAAGTCCTAGCCCGAAAATAGGGTTAGGGCAAGACAATAAGGTGAAAGAGAAAAATAGGGTAGAGGGTGGGGTTATTTTATAATATTTTAGTTACGTTATATGGGGCTTTTCTTTTTATAATAAAGATCGTTTAAGAAAATAAATATCCACATGTACAAATATATATGTGTTATATAATATATATATATATATATATATATAGTTAAAAATATGAAAGTATAAATTCAACTTTAATTTAATTCGTTTATTTAAATATTCATATTTTATAAACGAATATATAAACGATGAATATGATGTTTTAAATTTTAATTATTTTGGAGTTTAATCTTTTAGGAAATTTATAATGACTTTGTAAGTTATTTTGGCCATAGGGGATTATTTTTTTTAGTTCACCTAAATTTAGGCTTGTCAAGATTAAACTTTATAGAGTAAATTTTACTATGGATTTATTTAGCCCTTTAGTCAAATTTTAGACACTTTATAATTATTGTTAAAATAATTCATGGGATTTAAAAATCCAATTGCTAGAGTTAATTTAATTAATTCCTATTATAATTAAAAAGATTAATTGAGAGTAATAATATCTCTTTTCAATTAATTTAGGGGTTTTTGCTTAAATGAATTTATTATTTATTAATCGATGAGATAATAATAAATTCTTTGGAGAGTTAATTTTTTGCATGTAATTTAGATTATCCCGTTTACTTGATATAGTTGTTTAAATTAACTTTAGTTGAAGAAGAATTCAAATGTAGTTAAGACAAGACTTGATACTACATTAATTTAATAAACTTAGCTTCATTAGGTTATGTATTGAAAAAAAATAAAAATTTATTCCGTTTGTGCCCAAAAGTTTGGGCATGACATTTTGGTATCAGAGCAAGGTTTCCAACACTAGGAACCTTTCTCCATTCCGTTTCATTTTAATTAGTTAATTAATTAATTTTATTTTATTATATTTATTTTTAATTAAATTAAATTTTTCTCCAAAAAATTATTTATTTATTTCATTTTATTTTATTTTCTTATAAAGATGCCTCCAACTATGCGACAAGCTCGCAAACATGGTAGAGGTCCTACGCGTGTATGCATGCCACACGAAGAGGTTGATAGGGAGGAATCAGTTCCGGAAAGGAACCCAGAGGCTCCTCTCGAATGACCGGTTGACCCAAACCAAGACATCTTATTAGCACTCCAGAACTTGATTGGTATAGTCCAGGATAGGCTTCTAGCAGTGGATCATCATGTTGAAAACCAAAACTCAGGGAGCCATAGAGCGACAGATAGGGAACGGAGTAGGAGTCCACCTCCTAATCTCGTAGAGAGTCAGGCTGGGCATGAGCCTGAGTTTGTGCGTCTACCAGGACCACCTCCAGTGGCAGAGCCAATGTATTATGAGAGAGAACGTTGGGATCCAAGGGATCTAATTAGAGAAGTTATGCGCCTCCAGCCACCATCTTTCGGGGGATCTACCGACGGGGTAGAAGCTGAGGCTTGGCTTTTGAGCCTAGATAGGTGCTTTGCATTGTGCTCCTATGAGAGCAATCTAAAGGAACGTGTAGCAATCTACCTATTGAGAGGAATGACCTCCACATGGTGGAGACAGGAGGAATACAAGTGTGGTTTAGTGGCAGATACCCTCACATGGGAGATTTTTACAGAGACATTCAGGGAGAGGTACTTGTCAAAGCATTACAGATAGCATAGGATAGATGAGTTCCATGACCTCCAGTAGAAGGGTCTCTCAGTGACCTAGTATGAAGCAAGTTATTTGAGCTCTTGCCCTATGTGGACTACCTGAAAGATGAGAAGCTTCTCATCAACCGCTTTATCAGAGGGCTGAATGCCGGCATAGCAGGACCAGTGAGGATGTCTGCTCTAGGGAGCCTTCGGGTTGCCATGGAGAAGGCCTTGATAGCAGAGGAGATTCAGGTCAGGCCATAGGATACAAGGGATCAGTTCCAGAACCGAAGCCCTATACCCCAGACATACAAGTTTTAGAAACCCCATTGGAAGGGTAATAACATACACACACCGGGGTTCTCCAAACTCCCTCCTCCACAACAATCACAATAGAACCAGAGGCAGAGGCCTCCGTAGAGTCAGCAGGGTGCAAAGCCCAAGTAGTGGCAGTCTTAGGGTCAGAGGCGAGATCAGTGATCCCAGGTTCCTTATACACCTCCGACAAGGACTCAGCAGTCCTCCAGGGGTGGGTACAATAGTTCTAGTAGGACAAGGGGACAACCTTTCTCTAGGCCTCAGGGTGTCCAGTTTCAGGCACACGGTGCTTGTTTCATGTGTGGAGCCATGGGGCACATAGCGAGAGAGTGTCCTCAGGGTCAGATGGTAGGAAATCAGAGGATGGCAGCATCAGAGCCTATAGTTGGAGATATGGGCAAGTCCCATAGAGTCTTTGCAGCGGTTGACAACCGCCAGGCAGAGCACCAGGCCATAGTCATTGAGGCTGCAGGTATGATTAGAGGTAGCAGTGTATCTATATTATTTGATTCAGGAGCTACTAACTCCTTTATATCTCCATTGGTTGTGGAGCGTTGCGGGATAATGGAAATTAGACAAGGTGTCAGTTGGGAAGTGGAGTTAGCTTCAGGGGCTAGAGTGTCAGTGGAATCAGAGGTTAGGGCATGTCAGCTTCAGATCGACAATACCACCACCTTAGTAGACCTTAGAGTTACACCACTTGGATCTTATGGTATCGTACTTGGCAGGGATTGGCTTTATGCCCATAGAGCCAAGATGGATTGCCGCTTGAAAGAGATCGAGTGTGAAGATGATCATGGTTTGCCCATAGTAATCATCGAGATTCAGAGACCCATGTCTCTTCGTATGATTTCCACAATGCAACTTAAGCAGAGCATGAGAAAGGGATGTCAACTATTTGCCATCACCATCAATGATAGAGAGGAAGAGGACAAAAATGAAACATCGATTGATGACCATCCTATCCTTAAGGGATATTTAGACGTGTTTCCTTCAGAGATACCTGGAATGCCACCCCGTAGAGAGATTGACTTTCATATAGACCTTGACCAGGAGCTGAACCTGTTTCAAGAGCACCTTATAGGATGACCACAAATGAGCTTAATGAGCTCAAGATGCATCTTGAGGAAATCCTAGAGAAGGGTCACATTCATCCTAGCATATCCCCTTGGGGTGCACTAGTCATCTTCGTGAAGAAGAAGGACAGATCTCTTCGGTTATGCATGGATTATCGTCAGTTGAACAAAGTAACCATAAAAAACTGATATCCCTTGCCCAGGATCACCGATTTATTCAACCAACTTCAGGGTGCCAAAGTATTTTCCAAAATTGATTTGAAGTCAGGATACCATCAGTTGAGGATAGTGGAAGGTGATATCCACAAGACCGCATTTTGCACTAGATATGGCCACTATGAGTTCACCGTGGTTTCATTTGGTCTTACAAATGCTCCAGCTATTTTCATGAGCCTCATGAATGGGGTATTCCGCACATTTCTTGATCGTTTTGTGATTGTGTTCCTCGATGACATATTGATATATTCTCGGAATGAGAAGGAGCATGAGGAGCACCTGAGATAGGTCTTGCAGTGTTTGAGGGACAATCAGTTGTATGGCAGTTTGTTGAAGTGTGCATTCTTTTGCTCAGAGGTCAAGTACCTTGGGCATGTTATTTCCGGTGATGGGATCTCAGTTGACCCATCAAAGATCAGAGCTATTATGGATTGACCAGCGCCAACCAGTGTGACAGAGGTCAGGAGCTTCATGGGCTTAGCAGGTTATTACCGATGCTTTGTTGAGGGATTCTCTAGAGTTGCACATCCTATTACTTCTCTTCAACGTAAAGGAAAGAAATTTGAGTGGATAGAGAAGTGCGAGAGGGCTTTTCAGGAACTCAAAAAGGCACTTACTAGCGCACCTATCCTTGTAGTGCCAGATCCCTTAGCTGATTTCATGGTTTGCACAGATGCTTCCCTAGAGGGTTTAGGAGCAGTCCTTATGTAGGATGGTAGGGCTATAGCTTTTGAGTCTAGGAAACTTAAGACTCATGAGCTTAACTACCCTACTCATGACCTTGAGCTTGTAGCAGTAGTGCATGCACTTGTGAGGTGGAGACACTTCCTTTTGGGTCATAATTTTGAGCTTCATTCAGACCATCAGAGCCTTCAGTACATATTCACTCAGCCGAACATTAATGCACGTTAGAGGAGATGGATGGAGTTCTTGTGCGAGTATGATTTTGATGTTCACTACATTAAAGGGAAAGAAAATGTAGTTGCAGATGCTTTGAGTAGGATATGTCACGAGGTATACACCATATCTATGGGCACTGATTTGAGAGATCGTATATTTCAACAGTTGCCAGAGGATGGATGGTATTTAGAGGTTTGTCAGATGATTCGATCTTAGGATACTCTAGAAGGGAAATATGTGGATTATTCCTTAGAGTTTGATGGACTATTATGCCATAGAGGGCGCATCTATGTACCTTCTTCCAGGGGATTGCGAGAGTTCATTGTCACGGAGGCTCATAGACCTCCTTATGCAGCACATCCCAGAGTTAAGAAGATGCATGCTGACTTGAGACAGTTATATCATTGGCCAGGAATGCGGCAGCTCATTGCTGAGTTAGTGGACCGATGCCTTGAGTGTCAGAGAGTCAAGGCAGAGCACCACCATCGAGGTCATGCTATACCAGAGTGGAAGTGGGATACTATATCCATGGATTTCATCATTGGTCTCCCTATGTCATCTCGTCGCCATGATGCCATCTTGGTGACAGTTGACAAATACCTTCACAGCACTAGCAGTAGCACAGGTGTTCTTGCGAGACATTGTCAAACTTCATGGTGTTCCACGCAAGATTATTTCTGATAGGGATTCCCTCTTCGCTTTCTTTTGGAAGGCATTACAGGAAGCTATGGGCACCAAGCTCAATTTCAGTACAACCTATCATCCGGAAACGGATGGACAGACAGAGAGGGTTAACCAGGTGTTAGAGGATATGCTTCACATGTACGTCATGGATCATTAGACCAGATGGGAAGAGTACCTTCCCTTAGTGGAGTTTGCCTATAACAATGGGCATCACACTTAGTTGGGGATGCCACCCAATCAGACATTATACAATAGGCCTTGTAGGACACTGTTGAGTTGGGACCGCATAGAGGACAGAGTTGCTATTGGTCCTGAGATAGTTCCCGATATGGAGCAACAGGTGGATTTGATTAGGCATCGTCTTAGAGAGGCACAGGATAGATAGAAGAAGTATGCAGATTCAAAGAGGATAGATCGTAGCTACTTGGTTGGAGACAAAGTCTTCTTGAGAGTGCGACCGCATAAGAGTCCAATCCATTATAGAAAGGGTTCTAAGCTCGTACCTCGCTTTGTAGGACCATTCGAGATCCTTGAGAGGATAGGACCAGTTTCCTATCATTTAGCATTTCCACCTAGCTTGTCACACATCCACGATGTGTTTCATGTATCAATTTTGAGGGAGTATATCCATGATGAGTTTCATATATTAGATTGGGATGCCTTGCAGATGGAGTCGGACAGACAGCTAGCTTTGGAGCCCATTCGCATTTTGGCACGCCGGACGTTGGCCCTTTGAGGTCGAGAGCTGGACCAGGTTAGGGTCCAGTGGGATTGCTATGACGAGGTTACGGCTTCATGGGAGGACACAACACGTATGAGATCATAGTACCCCCATCTTTTTGATGAACTCCAGGAGGAAGTTCATGCCTAGAGAGGGAGGGTGTGAGGCCTTACCCCGACTCATCCTAGCATTTCGGTGATTTTCATGTTGAGACTATTATGGATGCTTTATTTTTATGCATTATGGATTTAGAACTTATATGATTCCATGATTTGGATAACATTGATGTATATTGATGCTTCATTTCTATGCATTATAGATATAGAACTCTATATGATTCTAGAATAGGATAACTTTGAGATGATGTATGCCATTATTGGATTTGCAGGACTTTACTATGATGATAGAAATAGAATGCATGTCTTATGTATGGATCAAAATTATGAGGATTATGATAATTACTTATGTGGATTTATTTGGATATATGAGATATTGATTTGTTTAATGTCAATTGTATGCAGAGTTTTTGAGGTGTATTCTTATTCATGTGTTCAATATTTTATGAGGTTATTTGGAAGTACTAATGTGTAATTGAGTTGAGTAGGAAAATTATCCATGTGACCATGGAAATACTATGGAGAACCAAACCTAAACCTATGTACGTTCGTAAAACCAGGGGTTGTCTATTTGGAGAGACAACACCCCATATGTATCGTATTTTATTTGTAAAAGTAAATGCTGCATGTGTGTTAAATTGAATTTATTAATTTGTGTAAATACAAGAAGAGACAAATTCCAAGTGTAATTTTATAATATATTTTATTGTGTCACTTGACACATGTGCTGATTTGTGTCTTGATTTTTGATTTGTCTCTTGGAGGGAATTGTTTCAACCATAGCCTTTTCAAACATTTGAATGTGGTTCTAAATTTTCCTTGGGTAGAGAGTCTTTGGAGTGGTCAACTCAGGTTTGACCCGAAAGTTAACTTCAGAAGGGTTTCTAAGGGGTCAAATGGACTCCTAGGGGTAGTTTAAAGGTTTTACCTAAAGTCCATAAGGTATACCTATGGGTTAGGAGTATTTTTGGGCATGTGACTACTCCCATGTGACTGTTTAGTCACCTCAAAAAGTGGGTTTCCTAAGGTGAGCGAAAATTCAATTTAGAAGGTTCCATCTAGGTTAGATAACCTTCCTTTTTGATGTGAGATCCTTTTCTCACTTTCTCTTACTTTTTCCTTTTTCAGTTTTAGAAACCTGTGAGAACTCTCACTGAGGCCTTCTTAGGCAAGGATGAGAGACTTAGTGGGTAATCACCCACTCTCCATTTTTAGAGATCATGCAATTTTGAAAAGGATAGTTTTTGGGATAGAAATTTGGCTAAGTGTAGAAGAAAGGATTGTGGAATTGGGCTACTCATCCTCAAACTAGTTCTAGCAAACCTTTGGACAGATTGAAGGTTGGTTCATCTTCTCCCTTTCATGTTTCATGTTTATGTTGGAAAGATTGTTTGTATGTAAAAATTGTTTCTTGCATTTTCCTTTGTGAAATTATTATGTGACCTATCTGTTATTTCTTTTATGTATTTTCTTGTGATTTGAAAGTAACCAAGGCCTTCTACTCTTGGGAGAGTAGGATGGTCTTGTGGGTGAAAGGAGTATGGCAACCCTCGAGTGAGAGGCTCTTTTTATGAGAGTGATCTCAAGGGCTGTATATGTGACCCTTGTTGCATAGCCTTATGTATGCATTTGGGGGTCATAAGGAGAGCTAGTATGGCATGAATGCCTTGGGGGGCATAAGGATGTGGGTTTAATGAACTTATGATATATCTTTGTTTGTCATGAGATGGATTTGTGATCTACCATTCTTGCAGTCTCCTCAGGCTATTTGGGTCCACTTCCACCCGTGTAAAAACATCACATTTTGTGATGAAGTGTAGCCTTGGTTGGGAAAGTGTTGTTGTGTGTTTTTTCCTTGTTTGTTGTGTTTGCATGTGTGTAACCTGTCTAGGGCTTGGTTCTCCAAGCTCAGGGGTGGCTTCTAGTAAGCCTAGGCTGGGAGGTGAGCTCTCCATGGTCATAGCCTTGTGATTTATTTGCAGGTTGTTTGGAAATAAGAAAAAAAGATAAGCTAGGAGTTGCTGGTTTTACTTGTTTTGCAGAAAAAGATTTGAGAATGGGATATTATATTTTAGTTGTAGCAATGTAAAATAAAAGCTATATGTTGTATTTATTTTGAAAAAGAAATGTACTCATTTTATTTAAAGTCCTCATTTAATAGAAATGAGAGACTAGATGGGTATCTCACCCATTTGTAATGTTGACTACATTGTATTTTAAATATGCTTTAAAGAAATGCATTATTCTATTAAGTTATTATTGCAAAAATGAGATGATTATTTGTGGATTAAGTTCGTATAGTTATTGAAATAATACTTATTGTATTCATGATATTTCTGAAAATAAAAGTTCACTTTATTTCTTTATGTATATTGAAATAATGGAAATGAGTAAAGTAGTAAACTTGCATGTTAGTAAGAGAAAATTAAGCATTAAGTCCTAATTATTTATTCCCAAATACAAATCATGGTTTAATAGAAATAACAAGTCTATCTCTAAGGTTAATTTAAATGATTCTAGACTAATGTAGTTACTGAATATAGTTTAATTAATTTTGCCATTTTCTCCTTTATATATATATAAATATATATTTATATTTTTTTATATAAAAAAAAAGAGAATTTTTAAATATTTTTTTAACATATAAAAAAACGGGGGGGTTTCGGGAAGAGCCGAACCCACTATGTAAGCACATAGTGGTCGGCGCGGCTCGGGCTGCCACTGTGGCTACCCATAGTGGAGTGTTCCTGACCGCCACTATGTTTACCCACAGTGGGTGGTGCTCGGCTGCCACTGTGGGGAAACACAGTGGCATCCGGGAACGCCTCTCCTTGACGCTCATACAACCCTCCTCCGCTCCTCCCTCAATGGCCGTCGCCTCGTTTGCCCTGCAACAAACGCACACACACACACACACCCTTCACACAAAAAAATAATAAAATAGTTAAGCCCTAGCCCGAAAATAGGGTTAGGGCAAGACAATAAGGTGAAAGAGAAAAATAGGGTAGAGGGTGGGGTTATTTTATAATATTTTAGTTAGGTTATATGGGGCTTTTCTTTTTATAAAAAAGATTGTTTAGGAAAATAAATAACCACATGTACAAATATATATGTGTTTAATATATATATATAGTTAAAAATATGTATGTATAAATTCAACTTTAATTTAATTAGTTTTTTTAAACATTCATATTTTATAAACGAATATATAAACGATGAATATGATGTTTTAAATTTTAATTATTTTGGAGTTTAATCTTTTAGGATATTTATAATGACTTTGTAAGTTATTTTGGCCATAAGGGATTAGTTTTTTTAGTTCACCTAAATTTAGGCTTGTCGAGATTAAACTTTATAGGGCAAATTTTATTATGGATTTATTTAGCCCTTTAGTCAAATTTTAGACACTTTATAATTATTGTTAAAATAATTCATGGGATTTAAAAATCCAATTGCTAGAGTTAATTTAATTAATTCCTATTATAATTAAAAAGATTAATTGAGAGTAATAATATCTCTTTTCAATTAATTTAGGGGTTTTTGCTTAAATGAATTTATTATTTATTAATCGATGAGATAATAATAAATTCTTTGGAGAGTTAATTTTCTGCATGTAATTTAGATTATCCCGTTTACTTGATATAGTTGTTTAAATTAACTTTAGTTGAAGAAGAATTCAAATGTAGTTAAGACAAGACTTGATACTACATTAATTTAATAAACTTAGCTTCATTAGGTTATGTATTGAAAAAAAATAAAAATTTATTCCGTTTGTGCCCAAAAGTTTGGGCATGACATTTTGGTATCAGAGCAAGGTTTCCAACACTAGGAACCTTTCTCCATTCCGTTTCACTTTAATTAGTTAATTAATTAATTTTATTTTATTATATTTATTTTTAATTAAATTAAATTTTTCTCTGAAAAATTATTTATTTATTTCATTTTATTTTATTTTCTCATAAGGATGCCTCCAACTATGCAACAAGCTCGCAAACGTGGTAGAGGTCCTACGCGTGTACGCATGGCACATGAAGAGGTCGATAGGGAGGAATCAGTTCTGGAAAGGAACCCAGAGGCTCCTCTCAAATGACCGGTTGACCCAAACCAAGACATCTTATTAGCACTCCAGAACTTGATTGGTATAGTCTAGGATAGGCTTCCAGCAGTGGATCATCATGTTGAAAACCAAAACTCAGGGAGCCATAGAGCGACAGATAGGGAACGGAGTAGGAGTCCACCTCCTAATCCCATAAGGAGTCAGGCTAGGCATGAGCTTGAGTCTGTGCATCTACCAGGACCACCTCCAGTGGCAGAGCCATTGTATTATGAGAGAGAACATCGGGATCCAAGGGATCTAATCAAAGAAGGGTTATTTTATAATATTTTAGTTAGGTTATATGGGGCTTTTCTTTTTATAATAAAGATTTTTTTAAGAAAATAAATATCCACATGTACAAATATATATGTGTTTAATAATATATATATATATATATATATATATATATATATATATATATATATATATATATATATAGTTAAAAATATGAATGTATAAATTCAACTTTAATTAAATTAGTTTATTTAAACATTCATATTTTATAAACGAATATATAAACAATGAATATGATGTTTTAAATTTTAATTATTTTGGAGTTTAATCTTTTAGGAAATTTATAATGACTTTGTAAGTTATTTTGGCCATAGGGGATTATTTTTTTTAGTTCACCTAAATTTAGGCTTGTCGAGATTAAACTTTATAGGGCAAATTTTATTATGGATTTATTTAGCCCTTTAGTCAAATTTTAGACACTTTATAGTTATTGTTAAAATAATTCACGGGATTTAAAAATCCAATTGCTAGAGTTAATTTAATTAATTCCTATTATAATTAAAAAGATTAATTGAGAGTAATAATATCTCTTTTCAATTAATTTAGGGGTTTTTGCTTAAATGAATTTATTATTTATTAATCGATGAGATAATAATAAATTCTTTGGAGAGTTAATTTTCTGCATGTAATTTAGATTATCTCGTTTACTTGATATAGTTGTTTAAATTAACTTTAGTTGAAGAAGAATTCAAACGTAGTTAAGACAAGACTTGATACTACGTTAATTTAATAAACGTATCTTCATTAGGTTATGTATTGAATTTTTTTTTTTTTAATTCCGTTTGTGCCCAAAAGTTTGGGCATGACACTTGATATCTCCAACAATAGTTTTGATTCTTATTCCATACTATTGAATGGTCTCACCTTCAACCATTCACATGTCTTCAAACTTCCCTCTAAGGCTTTCCTCCTTAGCTTGTTTTACATGCTCATCACCGCCATAGATATTCTCAAGAGTGTCCCATACTTCTTTGAGATTATCTTTATCCTGGACATCAATAAACTCAATGTCAGATAAGCTACTGATTAGGGCTTCCATGACTTGCCCATTCTCTTGTATTTCTCTCTTTTGATCATCGGTGAGAGTACCAGTAGGAATAACAAAATCATTCTCAACATAGCTCTAGTGTTGAGCACCCATGCTTCTTATGTAAATCTTCATTCTGTCCTTCAATATTTTCAAGTTATCTCTGTTGAACTTTGGATGTTCCCTCTTCATCATTACAATAGGATCTTTCCCTCAAGCAGTTAAGCTTACAACATAGAGGACTCGGAGGAGGCTCTGATACCAATTGATAACTCAATGATGAATAATAAGTACCAAACCGGTATTGAGAGGGGGGGGGGGTTAATCAGTACGGTCACAAAAACTTTTCCCAAACCGGTTTGACTGCAAACATTGCAAATGTCTGACATACAGTAACATTGGTCTGAAACATAGTGTAATCGGTAAAGCTAAGAATGACTGTGACAGGCATTAACTGGTTAATCACTAAGATTTCCACTCAACTTAATACTACACTTCCATTTCACCCTTATGCATGAATAGGTAATCTATCATCAGAAATATAATAACAGCTAGCTCAGCATGATTTACCTTCAGACACAAATCACTTAAATCATCACATAAAAAATACTACACATGACACACAGATTTTTCATGTGGAAACCCAACTGGGAAAAACCACGGTAGGGATGAATACCCACAAGCTTCTTTTGAACTCTTTAGAAGTCCGCTCTGTTAGGAGCCTAGTCCGGTTAAAAACTGTTACAATAGGTTCTGCTAAGAACCGATCTTGTTAGAGATCACTCGGTTAAGGGATGGCTAAATACCCGGTTAAGGGTTAAATCCTGTTAGAGGTTACCTTGTTAAAGGATTTCAAGAACTCAATGAGTTTGAGTCACCCTGTTAAAGGATTTACAACAAGCCAGTTAAAGCTACCCAATTAATCAATTTTCCAACTATTGAAGTGGTTAAAGATCAACAGGTATTACAATGATTTGATAATAGTACTCAATGCCTAATATAGATCCACTTAAGTTCCTTCCTTCTGCAGACACACTATGCAGGAGTCAATCCTCTTATC
The DNA here is from genome assembly GCF_030272615.1 of Cryptomeria japonica. Lineage (NCBI taxonomy): Eukaryota > Viridiplantae > Streptophyta > Pinopsida > Cupressales > Cupressaceae > Cryptomeria > Cryptomeria japonica. Next base: position 393,031,956 of record NC_081410.1, read on the forward strand.
TCATCTGGTCTGGCAAGAATCATGTATCTGTGCACTTAGATACACACACACCATTTGCCAACAACCTCAGTATGAAACACAACATCGACCCTTTAGGAAACAGATAGGTCAGTAGCATAAACCCTAAACCTTAAACATTTAGGTTAAGCAATTTAGGCGGTTCAATCCTGACCATTCAACACTTTGCATTTGAATACAATGGTCTTGAACAGATCTCAAGATATTCTCCATCATCCGCTCTTCACTGTTTCATGGAGGTGATAACCCATCATGCGTTCTCCACCGTTTACAGGGACTTCACACATTCCCAAGGCATATAGGATCAATCTCCTTCATGCACACAAGGCTGATGTGGCAATATGATTTGATCTTGATTACAATGCTGGCTCATCACACAATGTCATCAGTTGAATCACACAAGCTTGGAACACTTCAACCGGAAACCCTTAAGCTAAAACAACCAATCGGTAGTTATACCATATTAAGCCTTAATAGAAAACATTCCATATGCCGATTCACATTCCATCATACTAGTTCACTTGGACAAACATACTGTTCACCTATTGCTCATATACCAGTTTTATACCGCTATACCGGTTCTCTTTGCCAGCTGCTTAGCTTTAATATACCTGTTCACTTCTTTGCACATATACCATTTCACCATATTATACCGGTTCACTTTTCAGCATATTGCCGGTTCACTCTCCTGTATATTGACATCAATAACAATATAATATCATCATGTCAACATACTCTGCACAAATGCCAACAATATTCACTAATTTTGCATTTTTTCATGAGCAGACAACTAGGGGCCTCCAGGATCGGAAGGATGACCCTATCACCCTCTCCCCAAAAATCTACAAGTAGCTTATGCTAAGCCGAGGATTTATATCTCATCCCATGGGAGCCTTATGGTGAGTATCTTGGGGGGAAAACCAACTATTCCCTTGTACTAAAGCTATGATGATGTTCGGTCAAAAAAGGGTGGGCCACTAATCTAAAGGTGTCTATGTTGGCAATTGACACTCATTTGATTGGTTTCAATATGTTGTCATTGATGACAACATGTTCTGACTTTCATATTTTGGTTTGGTTGTTTATCAGAAGACACCTGACCAACACCGACACTAACAAGTATCTTCACCGGTAGGAAGATTTCTTTGGGTACCGACATTGCAGGCTGACATGACTTCATCCTGATACAGGTATTGGAGGCTGACATCATTTGGGAGATTCAGAAATCGACAATTGATTTTAATATTTATATATATGTAATTGAGCTGGCATTTATATTCATTTTGTAATTATCTATGTAAGATGACATAAGGCATGAAGGATTGTAAGGGTATATAGGTCAGTTGTTTAGATCATTTTGTGATATGTAAGAGATGATGTAATGTAAGATGTGTTGAGAGATATGGAATGTTATAATGCATAGATTATGTAAGAGGTTATTCCAGTAAGGGTTTAGGGTATCAGAACCAGAATAGATAGAGCTTAACCAGAATTGTATTCAGGCATAGGAGATGCTATCATTACAGTTCACTCATTCTTCCAAATTATAGTCTGGATTTGTATGTAGTCAGTGAGACCCCTTTTGTGATGAGAAATGTGCTCTAGGCTGTAAGCCTTCCTACAAGTGCAGACCCCCATATTTTGTAATATATTTTCATATGGCTAGTGGATTGATATTGTGGGTCACAAATCCCACCATGGTTTTTCCTCTTTGAAGTTTTCCACATATGATTTATGTGATTGGCTTATTGATTGCTTTAGTTCTTTCAATCTTATATGTACTGGTTTACCAGTTGGTGAATGCATGTTTAAATAAGATTAAAATTGATCATTCTTGTAGAACACTGATTCACCCCCCCTTCTCAGTGTTCTTGGATTCCAACAATTGGTATCAAAGCTTTGTGCCTTAGAGGAAGACCTTGAATCCGAAATCCATGGATATGAGTTTGGAGAAGCAGCTTGAGGTAGCACTTGAATACTATGATGCTGAAAGGATGAAGAACTTGAAGTTACAAGATGAATTGAATTCTGCTCAGGAATTCATTCTTATCCTATAGGAGAGGCTGTCATTTGTTTAAGATAGGAGGAAGGAAATTCTGCAAACTCAAGATAATGATGAGAAAGATGTCAGAAGCTGAGTTAGGAGAACATGGTCACGAGGAATGAAATGAAAGCCCTAACTACGAGGATGCCAAAGGAGATTGAAGACCAGAAGATGAATGAATAAAATATTGGGAGATCCCAGAAAGATAGATCTGAAGAATGCATCTGGTTGGTTCATGAAAATGATATGTTGAGAGCAGACTTAGTGCAATCCAAAAGTAATGAACAAGAACTTGAGAGACAAATGCTAATTCAGAGAGATGATCTGACTGCTGCAATTGAGTACAAGGACAAATTCAAGGTTAGTTCAACACAACTTGATGAATTATTGAAAAGTCAAAGACAAAATGGAGATTCCAGTGGACTTGGACTTGTGAAAGGTCAGAGCTCCGGTACTGCAAATGAATATCAAAATTAGAAGGCACCAGTAAGGCAGCTTAATGCTTACAAATTTAATGGTAGATGCTTTGTTTGTAATAAATTTGGTCACATGGCTAGGCAATGTAGAAATAAATAAAATCAGAACTATAATTCTGCTCCCATTCAATGTTCTAAATGCAATAAGTATGGTCATAAGACAAAAGATTCCAGAATGAATATTAAATGTTATGCATGTGGAAAATCTAGAGATATGGCTAATCAGTGCAGGTCAAGAAATTATACCATTTTTAGAAAAGCAATTAAAAAGAACAATGTTACATGCTATGCATGCAACAAAGTTGGACACATAGCTAAATTTAGTAGAAGCATAAATCCACTAGTTACCAATGATGGATCAAATGATAAAGAAAATAGAAGGTCAATGAAATCAAGCAAGATCATGTCAAGAAATGGGTTAGGAAGTCAGATGACCAATCAACAGATAGAAATTCTCTGGCTACTCAACCGATAGAGGAGGTTGCTCCTACACCAACAAGAAGCTCATCCAGTAACTAAGGAAAATGCCTTAGGGGTAGGATAAATTCATGATGATACTGCTTAAGCCCTAGGAAGAGGTTCTGGAAGATGTTCCAGACATTAAAAATGCTTATCTGGCATGGAGATGTTCGATTGTGATCCGATATCTTTCACCGAAAGTCATAAATATCAATGACAGATTAGCATTTCTTGGAGGTTAAAAGGTTGAATCCACTTCATTTCTGATCACCTTGCATTCAAAGCAATTAAGAATGATTCAAAGCGAGTCTAAGGCAATTTAGTGCGATCCAATATTTTCTTCAGTGATTTCACCAGTGACTAGAAGAGTTCTTTAGGGTTTCACCGATAACTATTTCTCAGGTACTTATTGATATTATCTTTCATCATGGAATCAGGTTCATCCTCTAAACCTACTTTTATTCCAAATCCTACTATTGTTGAGGTTAAGGACCGTTCTAGGCCGATTTTCAAATGATGTTCGCATATTGCTACCTTGGATGATTCGGTTGGCACTTTTTCCCTCGTCCCAAAAGGAGTCGTATATGTGGAAGATGTCAGAGAATACATTCATTGCCACATTGAGGATTTGGGTACTAGTTATATCAAGAGCATTTATATGAGCGAGTTAATGGGAGACTCTAGAAAGATCAAGCTTGAGTACAAGCACATTGAGGATCTAGGGTTTACCGGCATTATGGATATTCCTGAATTTGAGGATGAGATTGTCAGATATGTTTTGAGTAGAATGCATGGAGAATTCATCTGGTTGGACAAACCTTATAAGATCTCAAAGGAGGCCATCAAGGCCATCACCGGTTTGCTTCATATTGGTCAGCATCTAAAGAAGAAGATTTCTAATGACCAGGTTAACAAGCTCATCAGTGCAACATCGAACCAACGATCAATGAGGGTTAGCACCATAATAGATAGAGACATCAGATTCAGTAGCATGATTATTGGATACAAGGTAACTCAATCCAATCATCTTAACTCTATTTCTATCTCATGCATTTATGCTGCACATAAGATCATGAGGGAAAATGAGAAGTTAGATCTTCGTGGATGGATGTTAGATGAGTTTTTAATTAACCTAGGGAAGATAAAAGGAGATAAGAAGGGAACATTTCAGTATGGAAATCTTATTGTTTGTTTGATGCTATTTTTTATTAATGAAACTCCTAGTATTGGGAAGAGGCAATGGGCATTTGATATCCCGATAGGAAGGCAATTGAAATAATCTATTGCTAGTTTGGGTGGTCAACGAGATGATAAGGTATGGGGTTACTTCAAGGCATTTCAGAAGGCTATGAATAATAGAGAGAGGGTTCCTAAACAAATTGTTGAGAAATACTCAACTGAGATATGCTTCATGGTTAAGAAGGATGAAACTTTGATGGAAGCAGTCAAACCCCAGAAGATATGGATTGAAGAGATGGGTTATGAAGTTGATGCACAAATTTTGGGTGCTTATGCAAAGATGTTAATTGATGCACCTATTGATGAAGCTGAGAAATCCTTTGGTACTACAAAATAGAAGAAGCAAGAGGTTGAAACTGAGTTTAACCAAAAGAAGGGGGAGAAACAATAGGGCAAGGAAAGAAAATTAGTTGAACAAGTATCTCAGGACATCAAGACATTAATTGATGTTGTTCCAGAAAAAGGAAGGAAGAGGAAAGAGCCTGAAATTTTTGTTAAGCCTATTCCATCAGACTCTATATCTGTGGATAACCCTTAGCATTAAAGAGGATATTGAGGAAGAAAAGTGATGAATTTAAGGAGGAAGCAAGGAAGCAACTGGTTAGGAAGGTTACAATCGAGGTACCGACATAGAAAAGAGCTCCAAAGGAAACACCTACTCCATCCTGTACTGGAAGAAGAAAGAAGATGGATGACACTGATCTGGCACTTGTTACCAGTAATGTAACTATTATTCCACCCAAGACTTGTGCAGAATTGGTTGATGAAATCACTAAAGATGGTATGTTGAAAAATGTACAATTCTATTATGAGCATTTAGATAATGATGAATAGAGAGAAGTTGAGGAAGCAATTTTATTATATCTAGATATATATAAGAAAACCTTATTAGAAATTGACAATCAAATACTGGCACAACTATATGATAACATAGGTGCTAGAAGATTATCAACTATGGAGGAGGATAAGTGAATAAAGATTCATGAGTTGTTAACTACCTGTGGATCCATTACTCCAAAGGAGTTGGATAGGACACTTGAGGTTGCAGACAAAAAAATATTTCAAAGCAAGCACATGATAGTTAGTCTTATGTTAGGTAGGGTTAATGAGATAGTCATTGAAACCCACAAGGCATGGGTTCAATTCTTTGATAAAAACCCTAGTTTTTACACTTCTTGAAGGCTAAAACTGACACTACAGACATCCCGATTGAAGGGAAAGGTAAAGGTATAGTGGGTACCTCATCTACAATCTTGAAGGATATTAAGATATTGGATATAGAGCCCCAGGTAGAATCTAATGTACATGACACAAAGGTGATATCGATAAATGTTGAGATACTAACAGATTCAGAGAGTGTATAGGTTACAAACGTTAAGGACAATAGTCCTTTGGATGAGAATGTACAGGTTGAGGTCATAGTTCATAAGGAGGAACCGACTGTAACTGATACTGCACCAAGTGGCGAAGCCACCTATGCAAAAGAGGAAGCTATTAAAGTTAATAAACCATTAGAGGAGAAGAAAGAGGAATCTGATAGGGAACCAATTGTGAGCGCATCATTGTTGTCAATCGACACCTCACAGGTAGAACACAAAATCTTAACTAAGATGAGTTCTACTGAGCTCATGATGATGGCTGCACAACAGATGATGAAGGAAGGATCTTTGGACAAAGGAATTATTGATTAGTCTATCCCTCTTTTGCATAGACTTGTCCTAGAGCACAAATTTGACAAAGGGGAAAGCCCATCCAACAAGCTTAAAGTAATCATAGATCACATTTCTAAGGACTTTCAATCATTACAACATATATCAAACCGACAAGCATTGGAGAAGTTTACACAAGCTATGAGAGAAACATTTGATCAGATGATTGAATCAGAGAAGAAGGAGATTAATGATAAGCTGAATTTGATTGATAATGCCTTAAGGCAATGTACTAATATGTTAGGTCCTGAGGACAACTGAGAGGCCGGGGGGGTGAATCAGTTGTCAAATAAATTCAAACCAAAACAACTTAACCAAATTTAATACTTAATACCGGTGAACCAAACTTGTATGCCAGTAGACAGTTTTATCAGTTAGTTATAGTACTCATAAAGATTAATGCATGAAACAGAAAGACAGTAACATCAACAACACATAACACCAATATTTGTACATGGAAACCCTGTAAGGGGAAAAACCATGGTGGGAAACCTTACCCACAATCAGATGATACTACTACAGATAGTATGTGTATACAAATGGGGTCTACACATGCAGAAAGGCCAAGCGCCTAGAGCTCACTGCTCAAACACAATAGGAGTCACACTGACTATAATTGGATGGTTAAATCCAATAAGGATGTACTACTCAAAATAGCATCTTACTATGCTGGATTCAGTACCGATGTAGTTCTGATTGTCTTCACAAAACCCTTCTTCAACCTTCAAATGACGTCTGTGTGTATAGCTCTGCTTATTCTCGCATATACCTTCACACAATTTCTCTTTCACATTCCACATTGATCTTACAAATAAGATCATACATTTGTATCATAACCTAAGACCAATTTTAGTAGGTCGGCTCTAAAGGATATTACAATAAAATCATTTTACAAATAAAACAATATCCGATGCAATAACCGATTCATCATGTCGGTTCAATGCAATTACAACATTAATAAAGCATCTCCATAGCGTGTCGTGCTGATCTGGAATAGATAAGCCCGTCGATGAATGATCTGGACCTATTTGCCAGTAACAACAAATATGAAAATATGAATATGCCAATGAAAAAATCTCTAAGACAAAGTGTCCAAATGATGTCTTCGACATAACTAGGTGTTTTCCATGCCATTCCAGGTACCGATAAACATTATATCCTGTCGGTGTACTAGATACCGGTGACTGTGCATAAGTCGCTTGCCGGTGAACATTGCCAATTCTTCAAAGTGCCAGAGTTGATAAGTGATAGTAGGTGTTGACATCAATGACAAAATCAAACCAAAATACCAACAATCTCCCCCTTTGGCATTGATGACAACACAAGATGGAAAAACCATCAAAGTGCCAAGATAGAAATGCCAAATACCAAAAACCAACAATCTCCCAAAAAAAGATCATAACCAGAAATCAAAATTCAGATATAAACAATCTCTCCCCCTGGGAGTGTCATGTATTTTTATTGTGTTTTTCCATACCAATCTCTCCCCCTTTGAAATCAAATGCCAAAGCCAATGCAAAACCAGATGTAAATACAAAATACCAACCAATTCAGTATACCAACTACTCCCTCTAAGAAGTACCTTCCTCATGAAAGCCGGAATAAAAGATTTCTTTGTTGATTCTACTGGTTGATGACAAACATCAACTGTCTAAGTCTCTAGCGGTGGGGGTATAACCCCAAGCTTTTGTCTGAGATATTCAAAGGTCTCCTTAGGTAGAGGTTTAGTGAAAATATCTGCAATCTGCTCTTTAGTATTTACATAAACTAGTTTTACTTCTTTTGTTTCAACATTCTCCCTTAGAAAATTCAGTTTGATAGAAACATGTTTAGTTTTAGAATGTACTACCGGATTCTTAGATATATCAATTACTACAGTGTTGTCACAATAGATAGTTATGGATTCCTTGCATTTTACCTTTATATCCTTCAACATTTTCTTAAGCCATAATATCTGTGTACAGTTAGTTGCTGCTGCAACATATTTTGATTCAGCTATTGATTAAGATGTACAACTTTGTTTCTTAACCAAGAAATTAATCTGCTGCCAAGAAAAAATGCTCCCTCGGTGGTGCTTTTTCTATCATCCACATCTCCTGCCCAATTTGCATCTGTGTATGCACATAATTCAAAGTTTTCATCTCTAGGATACCATAATCCAAGATTTGTAGTGCCTTGTAAGTACCGAAAAATTCTTTTGACTGCCGATTCATGATTTTCTCTAAGATTGCTCTAAAATATTGAAACAATACATACTGCATTCATAATATTAGGTCTTGTTTGTGTTAAATACAGTAGGCCTCCTATCATATATTTGTACCTAGTCAGATTAACAGGTGTAGATTCATCCCTTAGTGATAATTTGTCATTTGTAGTCATAGGCGTGCTTACCGGTTTAGAGTTCTCCATCCCAAATTTCTTTAGTAACTCCTTCAAGAACTTGGATTGACTCAAGAATATACCTTAATCAGTCTGTGAAATCTGCAATCCTAAAAATAATTTTATCTCTTCAATCATAGACATTTCAAATTCTTGTTGCATTTCAATAGAAAAGTCTTTACATAATCCATCTTCTCCTCCAAAGATTATATCATCAACAAAAACTTCTATAACCAAGATGTCATCATTAGTCACTTTGTAGTATAAGTTTCTATCAGCGTTACCTTTAGAAAAACCAATCTTCAAAAGATACTTATCCAATCTTGCATACCAAGCTCTTGGAGCTTGTTTCAACCCATACAAAGCTTTCCTTAACCTGTAAACCATATCTTTGTTATTTGTCAAAGAAAATCCATCAGGTTGTTCAATGTAAACTTCTTCTTCAAGACCTCCATTCAGAAATGCACATTTAATATCCATTTGATATACTTTGTAGTTCTTGTGTGCTACAAAAGCCAAGAATAATCCGACTGCCTCAATTCTAGCTACCGGTGCAAAGGTTTCATTATAATCAATTCCTTATTTCTGAGAATATCTCTTACATACTAGTCTTGATTTATTCCTGATTACCTTACCATCTTCATTAAGTTTGTTTTTGAATACCCAATTTGTTCCAATCACATTTTTGTCTTTAGGCCGGGGAACTAATGTCCATGTGTTATTTTTCTCAGTTTGTTCTAGTTCCTCTTCCATAGCTTTAATCTAGTGTTTATCTTCACATGCCTCATTAATTGATGATGGTTCAATTTGAGAAATAAGACATACCTCTTCATTTTCTAGTCTTCCTCTTGTCATAACTTCTTTATACTCGTTCCCAATTATCTGATCTTCAAAGTGATTTAGTCTTACATACCAGAGTGTCTTCATTTGCTATTGTTCCTCAGTTACTGTGGAATTTTTCAGATGATACCGATGTAACTGGATCTTCATTCTGTACTGGTGGGTTCAATGTAGGTTCATTTATTAGAATCTCTATTGCTGGTTCAGAGTCTATATACCTTGAAGTTCCTCTGAATTGTTCATCAATCTTCACATTTGTACTCTCAACAATTTTCTGCAATCTCTTGTTAAAACATCTATATGCCTTTCTCTTAGATGAATAACCAAGAAATATTCCTTCATCACTTCTAGGATCAAATTTTCCAATGTACTCATCTCTTCTAATATAGCATATACTTCCAAATATTCTGAAATATTTAAGAGTAGGAGTAATACCAAACCATAGTTCATGAGGGGTCTTACCGGTTTCTCCTTTGATGTGAACTTTGTTGAATGTGTAGACCGCTGTGCTTATTGCCTCTCTCCAATATACATGTGGTAGATTTTCTTCAGATAACATACTTCTAGCTGGATCCAAGATAGTTTTGTCTTTCCTTTCAATGACTCCATTTTGCTGTGGTGTCTGGGGTGCTGATAGCTGTCTTCTGATTCCATTCACTTCACAAAATGCATTAAATTCCTTAGATGTAAATTCTCCTCCTTGATCTGATCTTAGACATTTGATTTTCTTACCAGTTTCATTCTCTACCATTGCTTTGAATAGTTTGAACTTCCCAAGTGCTTCTGATTTTTCTCTGAGAAAAGTAACCCAACACATTCTAGAATAGTCATCAATGATTAGCATGAAATATCTATCACCTTGTAAACTTTTAGTTCTAGCTGGACCACATAAATTAGTATGAATTAGGTCAAGAGCATTATTGGATTTTTCTGGAATACTTTTAAAAGATTCTCTAACTTGTTTTCCAAATTGACATTCCTTACATACTAGATTGTGAGGTTTGACAATTTTAGGTAAATCTCTAACTGCCTTAGTAGTACTGATTTTCACCATGCAATCAAAATTTACATGACAGAGTCTCTTATGCCATAGCCAACTTTCATCAATATGTGCAATCAAGCATGTCTTTTCACTGTTATTCAAATGAAAGATATTACCTCTAGTTTGATTTCCGGTTGCAATTTCCAAGCCAGTTCTGTTCATAATTTTGCATTTACCATTCTTGAATTGTAACTGAAATCCTTTCTCAACTAATTAATCAACACTCAAAAGATTATGCTTTAAACCTTCCACATAGTAAACATTGTCTTTATTATGCTTACCATCAGGAGATATTGTACCTTTACCTTTGATCAAACAAGCTTTATCATCTCTAAATATTACTAGACCTCCATTATATTCCTGAAAGTTCAAGAATTTACCTTTTTCACCAGTCATGTGATGTGAACATCCTGAATCAATGATCCATTCATCCTTAACTTCAACTTTAGTTGCCAGGGCCTGCTCTACCGGCTGAACAGTAGGTGCCGGTTGATCTTCTGTTATAGCAACAAAAACCCATCCATTGTCTATCGGATCTTCATCAGAATCATCAGTGACTCCTTCATCAACAAGATAACAAGATTTATCTTTATTCTTCTTAAATCTGTATCTCTGATATTCAGGGTTAGGCTTGTATGTTCTTCTAGCTTCTTCTCTTATTTTAGCATGTCTATCAAGGCATCTAGAAGCCATATGACCAATCTTATTATAGTTAAAGCATTTAAAGGGTGCTTTACCTTCGTACTTACTTCCAACTGGACCTTTACGCATTTTCCTTGCAAATAGTGCTTCAAGTTCCTCAAGTTCTTCATTTTCTCACATGCTTTCCTCAAGTTCTCTTGCATAAAAGGCTTTCCAATCAGACTTGTCAAATGATGGTGCAGATGATGTTGATGCCTTAAAAGCTAAATCTGTCTTTATAATAACAACAAGACCAAATTCCTCAATTTCAAAAGCTGAAAGTTTTCCAATTAATGTATCCCTAGTTATTGATGTATTAGGCATTGTTCTTAAATCATTTATAGTAGTAACCTTCATTTTATATGTCGGTGGCAATCCTCTTAAAACTTTTGAAACAATTTCATCTTCACTTAAGGTTCCTCCACAACATTTAATACCCAAAACAATTTCATTTACTCTTTCCATAAAAGCAGAAATCCTTTCATCTTCTTCCATTTTTATATTTTCATAGCTGACCTGGAAGCTTTCAAGTTTTGCAATTTTGACTGTGGAATCTTCTTCATTCAATGTTTCTAGATGATCCCAAATAGCTTTAGCAATTGATCTATTTGATAATCCCATGATTTGCTGATCTGTTAATGTGCTCAAAAGTGCTTCTCTTGCTTTGCAATCATTTTGTTCATCTTTAGCCAAGTTTGGTGGATTAGGCTGACTGGTTGTAGGAGTTGTATAGCCATTCTTTGTAACATCCCAGATGTCCTTTCCAATGCAATTTAGATGTGTCTCCATTCTGATCTTCCATATTCCATAGTTGGTTCCATCAAGCTTAGGACTGTCCTTCTTGAAATAGTTAGTAGACATTGGATCTCCTCAAGCTGTTAAACTTCTGCAAAAAGAGGACTAGGCTCTGATACCAATTGTTAGGTCCTGGGGAGAACTGAGAGGGGAGGGGGGGTGAATCAGTTTTCAAATAAATTCAAACCAAAATAACTTAACCAATTATAATAATTAATACCAGTGAACCAGACTTGTATGCCGGTAGACAGTTTTATCGGTTAATTATAGTACCGGTAAAGATTAATGCATCAAATAGAAAGACTATAACATCCATAACACATAACACCAATATTTGTACATGGAAACCCTGTAAGGGGAAAAACCATGGTGGGAAACCTTACCCATAATCATATGATACTACTGCAGATAGTATGTGTATACAAATGGGGTCTGCACATGCAGAAAGGCCAAGCGCCTAGAGCTCACTGCTCAAACATAATAGGAGTCACACTGACCACAATTGGATGGTTAAATCCAATAAGGATGTACTACTCAAAATAGCATCTTACTATGCTGGATTCAGTACCGGTGTAGTTTTGATTGTCTTCACAAAATCCTTCTTCAACCTTCAAATGACGTCTGTGTGTATAGCTCTGCTTATTCTTGCATATACCTTCACACAATTTCTCTTTCGCATTCCACATTGATCTTACAAATAAGATCTTACATTTGTATCATAACCTAAGACCAATTTTAGTAGGTCGGCTCTAAAGGATATTACAATAAAATCATTTTACAAATAAAACAATATCCGATGCAATAACTGATTCATCATGTTGGCTCAATGCAATTACAACATTAATAAAACATCTCCATAGCGTACCATGCTGATCTGGAATAGATAAGCTTGCCGGTGAATGATCTGGACCTATTTGCCAGTAACAACAAATATGCAAATACGAATATGCCAATGAACAAATCTCCAAGACAAAAAGTGTCCAAACGATCTCTTCGACATAACCAGGTGTTTTCCATGCCATTCCAGGTGCCGGTGAACATTATATCCTGCATGTACTAGATACTGGTGACTGTGCATAAGTCGCTTGCCGGTGAACATTGCCAATTCTTCAAAGTGCCAGAGTTGATAAGTGATAGTAGGTGTTGACATCAATGACAAAACCATACCAAAATACCAACATAATATTTATAGAGTATGCTACAACACAGGTTTACTTTCAACAAATTTAGATAAAAGGATTAAGGATACTCGGGAGAAAATTGCAGGTATAGTCAATTCTTTTGATGGTTCAAATTCTTTGACTACATCTATTGATGGTCAGATTTTGGTTTTGGAAGCTCAAGTTTCAGCTCTTGAGAGGGATAAAGATAAAATTATAAAGTGAGCCAGAGGTCTTAGAGGATTGGTGAGTCCCCGGTTGGACTCTTTGAGTGTACATAAGAAGGAGTGTTTTGATATGGTTGGTAAGCCCACATTGGCAGAACTTAAGAATAAAGAGTCATATACTCACATTATTAATGGACTTGTATCTGTTTCTGGTACATTCAATCATGTTGGGATACCTATCTAGAGCTTTTGGAGAAAGCCTATCCGGAAATTTTCAAGTATATTCAACTCCAGTAAGGTGTTTTGGGACATTCTTTCATTCTTCGTCCCAGTTTTTGGTATTTTTTTGGAATTGATGTCAAAGGGGGAGGTATAGGTGAAAAATATATTCTTGACATAAAGACATATCGAGGTATGGAGTATTTTATTCAGATCATGATCATAGATGGATATTCAGCTCAGGGGGAGCAGTCTCATGATGAAACCGACAAATGAAAACCATTATTATTTTTCACATGTGTTGCCATCAATGCCAAAGGGGGAGATTGTTGGCAATTGACACTCATTTTATTGGTTTCAATATGTTGTCATTGATGTCAACATGTTTTGGCTTTCATATTTTGGTTTGGTTGTTTATCAACAGACACTTCACCAGCACCGACATCGACACTGACAGGTATCTTCACCAGTAGGAGGAATTATTTGGGTACCGACATTGCAGACTGACATGACTTCATCAGGATACAGGTATTGGAGGCCAAAATCATTTGGGAGATCCGACAATAGAAAATTGATTTTGATATTTATGTATATATAAAATTGAGCTGACATGTATATTCATTTTTTAATTATCTATGTAAGCCGACATAAGACATGAAGGATTGTAAGGGTATATAGGTCAGTTGTTTAGATCATTTTGTGATATGTAAGAGATGATGTAATGTAATATGTGTTGAGAGATATAGAATGTTGCAATGTGAAGATTATGTAAGAGGTTATTCCAGTAAGGGTTTAGGGTATCAAAACCAAAACTGTATTCAGGCATAGGAGATGCTATCATTGCAGTTCACTCATTCTTCCATATTGTAGCCTGGATTTGTATGTAGTCAATGAGACTCCTTTTGTGATGAGCAATGTGCTCTAGGCTGTAAGCCTTCTTGCAAGTGCATGCCGCCATATTTTATAATATCTTTTCATATGGCCAGTGGATTGATATTGTGGGTCACAAATCCCACTGTGGTTTTTCCTCTTTGAAGTTTTCCATGTATAATTATCTATGTTATGGTATTCATTTGTGTGATTGGCTTATTTATTACTTTACTTCTTTCAATCTTATATGTACCAGTTTTCCAGTTGGTGAATGCATGTTTTAATAAGGTTAAAATTTATCATTCCGATAGAACACTGATTCAGCCCCCCTCTCAGTGTTATTGGATTCCAACAATCTAGTCATGTTTCAGGGAATATGGTGGCTATACATGGAACATTTCACTTATGTTAAATGAGGCCTCCCAGTTTACAGAGGTTACACTCTATAGGTTTTATCACACTGAATGACACTAGAGGAGACATATGTCAGTATAACACATCGACACCGGGTGATAAGGGACTTTCATCCAAAACCACAATCTTTTGTATAGTGGACCAAAATAAAATACCGCTTGGGTCGTTCCCTCTCACAAGATGGGAGGTGGGCCCTCTAAAGATAATAACAATTTCTCTTACACCCAAGATCCAATGGAAGACGAGGGGAGAGGATACTTTTGTTATCACCTTGGGTTCTAAACTAAACACAATGTGCCAAAGGCACAAGACACACCAAGCAAGTTAATTACACTCAACAAATAAAGAAAATGTCAATGAAATAATGTGAGCCTAATTAAACTAGGAATTTGAAATGCAAAGACTCACATTATTTCAAATTAAAACAAGATTATTTTTAATTAAAATGAGATTATTTTTAATCCAAGCATTTCCAATTTATGAACTTGTTACTCTAGATATAGAGGTCCTAATTTAAAGACATCCTAGAAAAAGGGGGCTTGTAAAGAGAGAGAGGAGTTATAAAAAGATTTAAGTAGAGCATCATAGACTGATTTCAAATTTGATTATTTTTAATTCATTTATTCAAAATGTCTCATAATTTAAAAAAAAGCACAAACACAGTTAACAACGTTTAATAAAAGTAACATAATTTAGAAATAATTAAGATATAATTATTTTTAAAATTATTAATTTAGTCCAAGGGGTTGAGCTTAGTTGGTTAAAGCATTGAGTTCTCATTGTGGAGACCCAAGTTCAACTCCCATGAGGGACACCTTTGTGCAGAATTCTAAGTTGTGACTCTTGGTCTTCCATTGATTGTTTAAAGTGGATTTCTAAGTTGTGACCCTTGGTCTTCCAATTGTTGTTTCTAGTTTGGTGCTCGAAAGGAGCTAGTATTTGTAATAAGTTTGCTTGAAAGGAGCTGGTATTTGTAATAAGTTTGTAACGTGGATGCTCGAATGAGCAAAAAATGAGCTTTGTGATTGTATGATACTTAATACAAAAAATTATTAATTTAATTAAATTAAATTTATTTAAAATTATTTTCATAAAATTATTACATAAAAAATATTTAACTAATAAAATAAACACAATTTTTGGTACATAATACATGTAAAATTAATTAGAAGTTAAGTAAAGATACATACGCGCGTAATATCTTTGCATTCTCAGTTCTCGATATCTTTGTTTTGTGTTGGGTGAATACTTTCTTTGAAGTCTTATTTTGCCTTCTCTTCTTATTCCCTATGCCTTTAAAATAACCTTCAAATATCTTCAAATGACTTAAATTGTTTCCCACAAAATGACCTTCAAATTGTCTCTCGTAAGATAACCTTTAAATGTCTTCATCCATTAAAAAATGTGAAATACTTTGATAATTTGTGTTTGAAAAAATGAAATAAAATATTTCTATTTATAGGAGATTTTTAATATAAAAACTATATAATTTTGCATCGGCCTGGGTTCGTACGAATGTCATCCTTTACAAAAATCATTGTTCGCACGAATCAGTTAGTTATGTGGTTGCTTGTGCACCCTGTGTTCGAGCGAACGCCCTTCGTATGAACCCTTGTTCACACAAACTGGCTTCCTAGACATCTCTCCCCCAAATTCTTTAGAATTATGAGAAATTCTAGCCTTGAAACCTCTAGTTCAAGGCTCAAATGAAAGAATCTTGATTACCCAAAAATATAGGATGGTAGTGCTTGAAGCAAGCTTTCCAACAACTATAATTTTATTACATTGTGAGTTTATTATGATCTTGTTTTTTAAATTTTACGAAATATTGTTTTTTCAGTGAACATGAACTTCTCTGTTCAATGTATTGGGAAAAATAGTAAACAATTTCAAAAAATTTATGAAAAATATATATGCCCTAGGTATTGATGTCTTCTTTCTAACAATTTTTTTTTTGAATTTTGATATATATAGAACAAGTTATGTGTTCAAACGTACACCTATTTCTAAATTATAATTAGTCAGACTTCAAAAATTAATAAAATGAAAAATATTCAACATATCACTATGAAACCAACTCCATGCCCTGGATATTGATGTTACAAACCAAAATTTGAAAGAATTGAGTTTTTATCATTTATAGAAAAAAAATTATGCATTTTGGGAGGCACATCACTCATAAAAATGTTGTTTGCTGTAAAAAACTACTTTTCGAGGGAGACGAAAAAATTAAAAAATTATTTTCTTCAAAAAATTTTGAAAAAAATATATTTAGAATCTATAGACAAATTTTTACAAATCACTAATTTACATCATCTTCAAATTCTTAATGGTTTAAAAGTTATAGGTGTCGGAAAGTGAAGATTATTTTAAAAATATTCATCTCAATGTCAAAGTTGGCAGAAAAGTGGGAACCATTATTGTGAGTTCACCCATGACCTTTGCATGCAACATTCATTTTGAAAAATATATCTCCAGTTATAGCTCTGCTCAACATTTACTTTTTTCCTTGTTTGCGGTGTAGACTAGAAGATCTTTGATACACATGCCTTTTTCAGTTGCATAGATCTTGTCAGCAAAGATTTGTCTACCTAACATTAACTTGTCACTCACTCACATGACAGATGGTGGGACCCATCAACACATCCCTCTACTCACAAAAGGTACATGTGTAGAAGAAATCGATTCACGGTCTGTGTGTTAGTGTGTTTTGCAAATCAACAAACACACGAGTTATGCGCTCTCGCAAAAACATCCTTCGTGTGGGTTGGTGAGATTGCACCAAATATTCCATTTTAATTACCCCACAAGACCATTTTTCTTAATATTTCTCGACACGGGATAGTGGGGGTCTCAATCTCCTCTTGTTCTTTTAACCCTACAAGGTCATCCCTCTTTAGTCTTTCTTGGCATGGGATAGTGAGGTACCTTATTAGCTTCCCTTTTTCTTTCCCCACGAGACCATTACACTTCAGCTCTAATCACCGTGAGATAGCGCAAGACACCATTTTCTATGCTTTTTTTTACCCGTGAGGTTGCTTGACTTTTATTTTTTTTGCCGCAAGATAGCAGGGGACACCTTTTGCTTTCTTTTATGTTACCCTGCAGGGTCACTTTTCTCCAAACTTCCATGTTGTGGGATGGCAGGGAAACAAGTCTATCATGTTATTGATATCCCTGGAAGCTATCGTGCAGGAACTTTTTTCTTAAGTCTTCCTTGCTATGGGATGGTGGGGCAACACACATGTCATGTTATTGACTGTTGACAATTTGGAGGAATTGATTATGTGTTGCATTGATGTCAACACTAGCTTGTTTGGTTATCTACCAGGTTTCGGTAGAGTAGTTGGACTTTGATGATGATCAGGAGATTTGTCTCTAGTATGTTCCAATTGGTGGAATTGGTTTGGTTCGGTCCTTCATGTTATTTAGGTGCATGTCACATTCAGTTGGTTCGGGATTTGGTGATCCAAAAGCTATCATATGTTCTAGTAAGCCTTTTGGTTACCGGTAAGGGTTCTACCAGTAGAGATTTATTGAAGATATTTTGTTGGATTCGATAAGTGGTGTTGGTGTAGCTTCTAGAAGGTTTTCAGGATGCTGATGGTTATCTTGTTTGTGTTCCAGTTGATCGGTGGTTTTGCATTTGGTTTATGACGATATATTTTTGGTCCGGACTTAATGCTATTCTGTTAGGTTATGGATTGGTTTATGTAACCTGTTGGTGGATGCTCCCGATACGTTACCGGTTGGATTTATTGTTTGGTTAATGTTGTTTTGGTCTTAGGCCGACTTGGATTATCATTGGTTTTCGGGTTTATGTAATGGATTTATTGTATTATCTTTTAGGTGGCTGACCTAATTGTTTAGGTCCCGGGTTGGTATAAATATGATGTAAGATCTCTTTGTAGATCATCGATCATGGGTTATGGGATTATCTGTGTGTGAATAAAGTTGTAATCATATGCAGAGGTTTTGGTCGATCATAGGTGATCGAATTGGGTTTGTGTAAGAGGTTTAAGACCTCCGACATTGAGCTTAACTAGAACTGTACTCAAGCATAGGAGATGCTATTCTTGCAGTTCATTCTTATTTCCAGATTGTAGTCCAGATATCTTTTGTAGTCAGTGAGGCTCCTTTGTGATGAGAAGTGCGCTCTAGGATATTGGCCTTCCTACACATGCAGGCCCCTTTTTGTAATCACATACTTATTGCAGAAGTATCATCTGACTGTGGGTAGGCTTCCCACCATGGTTTTTCCCTTTACCAGGTTTTCCATGTTCAAATCTTGGTTTTATGTGTTGTGGATGCATGGTATTTGGTCTATGATTTATGTTTGTGCTTAATTGATATATCTGCTATTCCGGTATTTGGTTTATGAATTTTGGTAAAAGGTTTTGTGTGCTTAAAGTTTCATAATCTGTTAACAACTGATTCACCCCCCCTCTCATTTGTTCACTAGTTATCCTAACAATTGGTATCACAACTTGGTCCTCTCTGCAAAAGATTAACCACTTGAGGAAGATCCTATGGTGAGTAATCATTCAACTTCAATTGCTTACCGGAAAGACAACCCTAGGCTTGAAGGAACAAATTACAAAGTATGGAAGCTTTAGATGGAGACTCATTTGAGATGTCTCAACAAGGAGATTTGGTAGATCACTAAGAAAGGCAATACTCCTTATTATTTGGTATGTGACAACCATCCTTTGATAGAATTGGATAAGAATATTGAAAATGATTGTAGAGCTAAAGAAGCCCTTTTGAGTGCCCTTTCAGACAACAGGTAATGGGATTAATAAATAAATCATCTGCAACAACTATATGGGATAAGTTGGAGACTCTGAATGAAGGTGACCCTATTGTTAAAATTTCTAAACTTGATGGTTACCAGGTAAGGTATGAGAACCTGCGAATGGAGGAAGATGAAAGAATTATTTCTTTTATGGAAAGAGTCAATGAAATTATTTTGGGAATTCAATGCTGTGGTGGATCTCTGAGCGAAGATGATCTTGTTTCTAAAGTATTGAGAGCTTTGCCATCGTCTTATAAGACAAAGGATACTGCAATTAATGAGATGAGAACAATGTCTAACACTTCTGTCAATAGGGATACTCTAGTTGGAAAGTTATCTGCTTTTGAGCTTGAAGAATTCGGTCCTCAAGGAGCTGCAAAGACAGATTCTACATTCAAGGCATCTATATCATCAATCGGCAAGAGTGATTGGAAAGAATTATATGCAAAGGAACTTGAGGATATGAGGAAACAAGATGAAGAGCTTGAGGAACTTGAAGCCCTATTTTCTAGAAGAGTACTTGAAGGTCCAACAGGAAGTAAGTATGAAGGAAAATCACCTTTCAAATGTTTTGTATGTAATAATATAGGTCATTTTGCATCTAGATGTCCTGAGAGGAATTTGAGATTTGAAGAAAAAGCTAGAAGATCTTTTAAGCCTAACCATGAATATCATAACAAACATAAGTACAGGAGGAACAAAGATAAATCATGCTACTATGCTGATGAGGAAGGTGTAACTGATGATTCTGATGATGAACTGACAAAAGATTCAGCTAGTGGATCTGACAATGGAAAGGAATGGGTATTCTTAGCTATCAAGGAAGATGCTCCAGATCCTATCATTCAAAATGAAGAGAAGGCCCTTGCTGCTAAAGTTGAAGACAAGGATGAATGGGTAATAGACAGTAGATGTTCACATCATATGACTGGAGATAAAATGAATTTTCTATCTTTGCAAGAATTTGATGCTGGTCTAGTCAGATTTGGAGATGACAAAACATACATGATCAGAGGAAGTGAAGTATATCATTGGATGGTAAGAATAACATTGATAATGTTTATTTTGTAGAAGGTTTAAGAGATAATCTTTTGAGTGTATGTCATTTGGTGGATAAGAGATTTCAATTGCAATTCAAGGATGGAAAATACAAAATCATCAACAAATCTGGATTGGAGATTGCAACTGGTACTCAAACTAGAGGTAACATCTTTCATTTGAACTCCAATGAGAAGACATGTTTGATTGCACATATTGATGAGAGTTGGCTATGGCATAAGAGGTTGTGTCATGTGAATTTTGATTGCAGTGTAAATATAAGTTCAACTAAGGCAGTTAGAGATATACCTAAGATTGTGAAGCCTCATAATTCGATATGTAAAGAATGTCAAATGGGAAAGTAAGTTAGAACTTCTTTTAAGAGTTTACAAGACAAATCTAATGATGTTCTTGATCTTATTCATACTGATTTGTGTGGTCCTGCTAGAATAAGAAATTTTTCAGGGTGATATATATTTCACACTAATCATTGATGACTATTCTAGAATGATGTGGGTTACTTTTGTAAGGGAGAAATATGAAGCCTTTGAACAGCTCAAGAACTTTAAAGTTATGGTTGAGACAAAGGCAGGATTGAATATTAAATGCTTAAGATCTGATCAGGGTGGTGAATTCACATCCATTGAATTTAACAGTTATTGTGAGAAACATGGGATAAGGAGACAGTTGTCCGCACCCCGGACACCTCAGCAGAATGGTGTTGTGGAAAGAAAGAACAAAACTATTCTGGATGCAGCTAGATCTATGATGATGGAAGCTAATTTGCCTCATATCTATTGGAGAGAAGCTGTGAGCACAATGATGTAGACATTCAACAAAGTTCATATCAAGGGAGACACTGGTAAGACACCTTATTGTGTGTGTGAAAAGTTGTAATCTGTAAGCTATAAGGCACATACACTTCAATAAATCATTGCATTCATGGTTAGACAAATATAATCAATGAATGTAAAAACCATAACAAATTGATCTATTTCCTTCTAAAAGATGCGAGTATAGACTTGCTCTCAGATTTGTCTAAGAAATACCAATGACTAGGCTACACCAAGACGAAGGATTTAATCTATATGAGCACAAAATCGAGCTAAATGGATGCAAGATTAAGCTATATAAATGGAAGATTAAGATAGATAGATGCAAGATTAAGCTAGATATGCAAAATTATGCTATGAATGATTAAACTAAATATGCAAAAAGCTAAGATGCAATAATCTCAAAGAATAATATTTTCAATGACTAGAGAAAAAAACAACATAATAACAATGAATCTACAGGGTGTCTTGAATGAGAGATGAAAGGCCGAATTTATAGAGAATACAAAGAGAGACCAGTGGTCATGATCAATTAATGATGAGTGCTTGAGATTCCTCAAGAAAAAACACAATCCAGGTGAATTGAAATAATTGGATTCTTTGATTCAGTTTCAGAAAAGATTAGATTGAGTTAATCTTGAGATAAATTCTAATTAAAGATTGATTGAATGCACTGAGATTATAAGTCTGAGTTTGCATTGGAGATAAAATTAGTTGATTCCATGCACATGAGATAAAATTAGTTGATTTCATGCACATTCCTCTTATTTTCTCAATATCTTTATTTAGAAAAGCCTCTTCAATGCAACTAAACTTCTTTCCTCAAGATTTTCTTTGAGTTTTAATTTTAGAGAAAATAACTTATTCAATTTAATTGCTTTTCTGATATTTCTCAAGTTATCTCAATTTTAGAAAAAGAAATATCTCAAGTTGATTTCTTTTCTCAATTTAATTCCTTTTTGTAAATTAATTCCTTTTTGATGATTTAATGACAAATTGATTTATTAATTAAATATGATAGGATATTTAATTAAATAAATAGGATAATTGATTAAAATGATTTACTTGGAATGATTAATTAATTAAATAAACATTTAATTAATATAGAATGATTTATTTTCCACGTGACATTGATGATTTAGGAATTAATTAATTAGGTGCTCAAGATTGATTTAATTGCCTTTGGTTAGGACCTTGGTGATGTAGTCAAGATTAGTGGCCCATGGTTTAGATGACTATTTTTAGGGTATTACACTTATGAGATATGGTTTGTTCATACACCTACAGTTAAGTACTTCAGAATCTTTGGTAGTAAATGTTATATCAAAAGAGATGATTCCATTCGAAAGTTTGATCCTAGATGTGATGAAGGAACATTTCTTGGTCATTCAAACGAAAGAAAAGCATATAGATGTTATAATAAGAGATTACATAGAATTGTGGAGAGCGCTAATGTCAAGGTGGATGAGCAATACAGAGGTCTAATCAAAACTTATGAGAGAGAACCGAAAGTGGAAATGATCATAACTGAACTGGTACCAACTGTACCAAAACAAAATGTTAAACCAGTTACCCCGACAGTATCAGAAAATTCATTAGTAACTGAAGATCAAATCAAAGAAATAGAAAGTCAGAAGACTCCTAGGTATGTAAGGTTGAATCATTTAGAAAATCAGATCATTGGAGACAAGAGCAAAGGAGTGATGACAAGGAGAAGGTTGGCAGCTGAAGAGGTATGCTTAATTTATCAAATTGAATTGGCATCAATAGATGAAGCATGTAAGGATAAATGTTGGATGAAAGCTATGGAAGAGGAATTGGATCAGATAGAAAAGAGCAACACATGGACTTTAGTTCCCCGAACCAAAAATAAGAATGTTATTGGAACTAAATGGGTTTTTAGGAATAAATTGAATAAAGATGGACAAGTTGTGAGGAACAAGGCTAGATTGGTCTGTAAAGGATATTCTCAGAAGGAAGGAATTGATTATGATGAAACTTTTTCTCTGGTAGCTAGGATTGAAGCTATGAGATTATTTCTTGCTTATGCTGCCCATAAGAAATACAAGGTTTATCGGATGGATGTTAAGTGTGCATTTCTAAATGGAGATCTTGAAGAGGAAGTCTACATTGAGCAACCAATTGGATTTTCTCTTTCAGATAATAATAATATGGTTTGTAGATTGAGGAAAGCTCTATATGGATTGAAGCAAGCACCTAGAGCTGGGTATGCTAGATTGGACAAATATCTTTTGAAGCTTGGTTTCACTAAAGGTAATGCTGACAATAACTTGTATTATAAGATCACTAAAAATGACATATTGATTGTCAAGGTCTTTGTGGATGATATTATTTTTGGAGGTGAGAAAAAGTTATGTATGGAATTCTCTGATAATATGAAGAATGAATTTGAGATGTCTATGATTGGAGAAATGAGATTTTTCTTAGATTTGTAGATTACTCAGACTGATAAAGGTATTTTCATCTATCAAGCTAAGTATTCTAGAGAGTTGTTGAAGAAATTTGGTATGGAAAATTCTAAACTTGTTGGTACTCCTATGGTTACAAGTCAGAAATTGACATAGAAAGATGTGTCAGCTTTGATAAATCATACAAGGTATAAATCTATGATTGGAGGTTTTCTATATTTGACTTAGGCTAGACCAGATATAATGAATGCAATTTATATTGTATCAATATATTAGAGTGATCCTAGAGAGAATCATGAGAGTGCAGTGAAAAGGATTTTCAGATATTTACAAGGAACAAATGAATATGATTTGTGGTATCCTAAAGATGGCAACTTTACACTATGTACATATACAGATGCAGATTGGGGTGGAGATATAGATGACTAGAAAAGCACATCTAGTGGAGCTTTCTTTCTTGGAAAGAAACAAACATGTACTTCTTTATCTACTGTTGAAGCTAAGTATGTTGCTGCTGCTACTAGCTGTACACAAGTTCTACGAATGAAGAAAATGTTGAAAGATATAAGGGTAGATTGTAATGAATCAATAGTTATTCACTATGATAACTTTGTTGCTATTGACATATCAAAGAATTTGGTATTTCATTCTAAGACAAAGCACATATCAATAAAGTATAACTTTTTGAAGGAAAAGGTGGAAGGAAATGAAGTCAAATTGGTTTATGTGAACACTAAAGAACAGATTGCAGATATCTTCACTAAACCTTTGCCTAAGGAATCATTTGAGTACTTTAGAGATAGATTGGGGGTTTCTGCCCCTCCAGTTGAGACTTAAGTGATGTTGATTGGCATCAACCCGATATGCATTATCATAACTATTATTCATTCCGGATTGATGAGATGGTGCTACTACTCAAGGGGAGTAGTCAACTATGTGGTTCAAA
This sequence comes from Cryptomeria japonica, assembly GCF_030272615.1. Taxonomy (NCBI): domain Eukaryota; kingdom Viridiplantae; phylum Streptophyta; class Pinopsida; order Cupressales; family Cupressaceae; genus Cryptomeria; species Cryptomeria japonica. The sequence continues at coordinate 393,056,509 of NC_081410.1, forward strand.
GGATCTATGGTTTTTCTTTAATGTTTATGTCACATTTCTAGCATTGATGTCAAAGGGGGAGAGATATATGTGTGAAAAATAGAGCTTAATAGAGATATGACTTACAGGGGGAGTTTGGTCTATGGTTTAGTTGTTTGGTTCAGAACTTCATTGATATATCATTTATTGGATGTCTTCCATTAGAGGAGACTTGTTTGGCACTTCTTGGCACTTGGATATTTTTCACATCTAGTGTTGCCATAGATACCAAAGGGGGAGATTGTTGGGAATTTGGAGGAATTGATTATGTATTGCATTGATGTTTTCCATTGATGTCAAAACTAGCCTGTTTGGTTATCTATCGGGTTCTGGTAGAGTGGTTGGACTTTGATGATGATCAGGAGATTTGTCTTTGATGTGTTTTGATTTGTGGAATTGGTTTGGTTTAGCCATTCATGTTATTTAAATGCATGTCACATTCAGTTGGTTCAGGATTTGGTGATTCAGAAGCTATCATATGTTCTAGTAAGCCTTTTGGTTATCGGTAAGGGTTCTACCGGTAGAGCTTTATTGAAGATATTTTTTTGGATTCAATAAGTGGTGTTGGTGTGGCTTCTAGAAGGTTTTCAGGATGTTGATGGTTATATTGTTCATGTTCTAGTTGATCGGTGGTGTTGCATTTGGTTTATGACAACCTATTTTTGGTCCAAACTTAATGCTATTTTGTTAGGTTATGGACCAGTTTATGTAACGTCTTGGTGGATTCTCCCGACGCATTACCGGTTGGATTTATTGTTTGGTTAATGTTGTTTTGGTCTTAGGCTGACTTGGATTATCATTGGTTTGCAGGTTTATGTAATGGATTTATTGTATTATCTTAAAGGTGGCTGACCTAATTGTTTAGGTCCCAGGTTGGTATAAATATGATGTAAGATCTCTTTGTAGATCACTGATTGTGGGTTATGGGATTATCTGTGTTCAAATATGTTAGATAGTTCAAATAACTGGAAGACAACTAAGAGGGGGGGGGTGAATCAGTTGTCACCAGATTACCAAAACCTTAAGCAATTAAAACTTTAATACCATAATGTATAAGACCAATACCAGAATGCATAAACCAATTACCAAAATAGAAGATATACTAACTAAGCACAATCAATAATTAGAGAATAGATACCATCCACATGACACCAAGATTTGTACGTGGAAAACCCGGTAAAGGGAAAAACTACGGTGAGAAGCCTACCCACAGTCAGATAATACTTCTGCAGTAAGTATGTGATTACAAATTGAGGGGTCTGCACTTGTAGGAATGCTAACAGCCTAGAGCACACTGCTCATTACAAAAGGAGTCTCACTGACTACATAAAAATCCAGACTACAATCCAGAAAGAAGAATGAACTGAAATGATAACATCTCCTATGCCTGAATATAGTTTTGGTTAAGCTCAATACCAAAGGACTTAATCCTCTTGCATAAACCCAACTCAATCACCAATGATCGACCAAATCCTCTGCATGAATGATTATTACATTATTCGCTCCTATACCATCCCTTTCATTATCCCTTACATATTCCATCATGATCTACAATGAGATATTACATCATATATATACAAACGCTCGACCATAAACAATAAGGTCAGCCACCAGACAATAAAGCAATTACATAATTATAAAACATGTCGGCCTGAGACCAAACAAATATTATCCAACCCATAAGACATCTTGAAAACACATCGAGAAGTCCCAAAAACACGTTACATTAATCCGGTCCAAAACCTAGATAGTACCGGACCCAATTTAGGTCCACACACGCTAAAGCAATGATCCCAATCAACCAAGTCTTGAACACAATCACCATCAGCATCCCGAATCTCTACTAGAATCCACACCAACACCACTTATGCATAACATCAAAAGATCTGGAACAAAGCTCTGCCGGTGAAACCCTCACCGGATCAACAAACCAAGATTACTAGCATATAAGATAGCATCCGATCACCAAATCAAAACCAACTGACTGAACATGAATCTGAGTAGCATGAATATCAGATCTAAGTCAATTCCATAAGATAAAGCATACCAGAGTATATAGGATCATCATGATCTTACTAGCCAGAAACCAAACATCCTACTGAGACCAAAATGATATCGGTAAAGCAGCCAAAATAGCTAGTGTTGACATCAATGACAAAACATCAATGTAACACATAATCAATTCCTCCAAATGGCCAACAATCTCCCCCTTCAGCATTGATGGCAACACTAGATGTGAAAAACATCCAAGTGCCAAGAAATGCCAAACAAATCTCCCACACAAGAATATAACAATGAAGTTATGATCCATAATCTCCCTATAGATGATATCTCAGTTAAGTTCTACAAATTTCTCCCCCTAATATATATATCTCCTTAAGTTTTTCACATGAATATCTCTCTCTCTTTGACATCAATGCCATAGATCTAACAAAAATATCAAAGTAAAATCATAAACCACTGAATCACAAGGCTAACTACTCCCCCTATGTAGTAGCATCACCACATCAATCCGGAATGGATAATATCTTTGATAATGCATACCAGATTGATGCCAAATAGCATCAATCAGTTTCCTATCGGAGGGGCAGAAACCCCTAATCTGTCTCTGGGGTACTCAAATGATTCTGTAGGAAAAGGTTAGTGAAGATGTCTGTAATCTTCTCTTTAGTGTTTACATAAACCAATCTAGCTTCATTTTCTTCCACCTTATCCTTCAAAAAGTTATACTTGATAGATACGTTCTTTGTCTTAGAGTGAAATACCAAATTCTTTGATATGTCTATAGCAACAGAGTTATCACAATGAATAACTACTGGTCCATTGCAATGAACTTTTATGTCCTTCAATATTTCCTTCATCCATAGAACTTATGTACAATTAGTAGCAACACAAACATACTCAGCTTCAGCAGTAGATAGAGAAGTACATGATTGTTTCTTGCTGATACACAAAATAAGTTTCTTTCCAAGAAAGAAAGCTCCACCAGAAGTACTTTTTTGGTCGTCAAGATCACCTGCCCAATTTGCATTTGTATATGCACATATAGTAAAGTCATCATCTTTAGGGTACCACAAACCATATTTAGATGTTCCTTGTAAGTATCTAAAGATCCTTTTCACTGCACTCTCATGATCTTCTCTAGGAACACTTTCATATCTTGATGGAATGTAAATGACATTCATTATATCCGGTCTAGTTTGAGTCAAATAAAGAAGACATCCAATCATAGACTTGTATCTTGTAGGATTTACTGGTGCAGATTCATCTTTCCTTGTCAATTTCTCACTAGTAACCATAGGAGTACTAACCGGTTTAGAATTTTCCATACCAAATTTATTCAACATCTCCCTAGCATACTTAGTTTGATAGAATAAAAATACCTTTATCAGTCTAAGTAATCTACAAACCTAAGAAAATTTTCATTTCCCCAATCATCGACATTTCAAATTCATTCTTCATATTGTTAGAAAATTCCATGCACAACTTATCTTCACCTCCAAAAATAATGTCATCAACAAAAACCTCAATAATCAGTATATCATCATCAGTGACTTTATAATATAAATTATTGTCAGCATTACCTTTAGTGAAACCAAGCTTTAAAAGACATTTGTCCAACCTTGCATACCAAGCTCTAGGTGCCTGTTTCAATCCATATAGGACTTTCTTTAACCTTAAAACCATGTTTTTATCATTTGAAAGTGAAAAACCATCAGATTTCTCAATATAAACTTCCTCATCAAGATCCCCATTCATAAAAGAACACTTAACATCCATCTGATAAACCTTGTAGTTTTTATGTGCAGCATAGGCAAGAAATAATCTTACAACTTCAATTCTAGCTACAGGTGCAAAAGTTTCACCATAATCAATTCCTCCCTTCTGAGAATATCCTTTACAAGCAAATCTAGCTTTATTTGTTACAACTTGTCCATATTCATTTAATTTATTCTTAAGAACCTGTTTAGTTCTAATAACATTCTTATTTTTAGGCCGAGGAACTAAAGTTGATGTGTTATTCTTTTCTATCTGATCTAATTCGTCTTCCATAGCTTTCATCCAACATTCATCTTTACATGCTTCAATTACTAATACTAGTTCAACTTGAGAAATTAAACATACCTCATTAGCTATCAATATTCTTCTTGTCATCACTCCATTGTTCTTATCCCCAATGATATGATCTTCTGAATGATTCAACCTTACATACCTAGGAGTCTTCTTATTCTCTGTTCCTCTTTCTTGTTCTTCAGTTACTGTTGAATTTTCTGATACTACCAAAGTAACTGGCTCAACATTCTGTTCCGATAAAGGTGTTACCAGTTCAGTTATGATCATTTCCACTGCTGGTTCTTGCTCATAAATTTTGATTTGACTTCAATTTTGCTCATCTACCTTGATATTAGCGCTCTCCATAATTCTCTGCATTCTTTTGTTATAACATCTATATGCTTTGCTTTCATTAGAATAACCAAGAAATATTCTGTCATCACATCTAGGATCGAATTTTTCAATGAAATCATCTCTCCTGATATGACATTTACTACCAAAGATTCGGAAGTACTTAACTGTAGGTGTATTGCCAAACCATAATTCATAAGGTGTCTTACCGGTTTCCCCTTTAATATGAACTCTATTGAATGTATAGATTGTTGTGCTCACTGCTTCTCTCTAGTAGATATGAGGTAGATTAGCTTCCATCATCATGGTTCTAGCAGCATCCAAGATAGTTTCATTCTTTCTTTCTACAACTCCATTCTACTGAGGTGTTCGGGGAGCAGAAAATTGTCTCCTTATACCATGCTTCTCACAAAAGTTATTAAACTCATTGGATGTGAATTCTCCACCATGATCTGACCTTAAGAACTTAATCTTCAATCCTATCTCAGTTTCAACCTTAGCTTTAAGATTTTAAACTTTTCAAAAGCCTCAGATTTTTCCCTTAGAAAAGTAATCCACATCATTCTAGAATTAATCATAAATGATTAGCATAAAATATCTATCACCTTGAAATTTTTTGATTCTAGTAGGGCCACATAAATTAGTATGAATAAGATCAAGAACATCATTAGATTTATTTTGTGTACACTTAAAAGAGGTTCTGACCTGTTTTCCCATTTGACATTCCTTACATATCGGATTATAGGGCTTCACAATCTTAGGTATATCTCTAACTGCCTTAGTTGTATTGATCTTTACCATGCAAACAAAATTCACATGACATAACCTTTTATGCCAAATCAAACTCTCATCAATTTGTGCAATCAAACATGTCTTCTCATTAGAATTCAAATGAAATACATTACCTTTTATCTGAGTACCAGTTGCAATCTCCAATCCAGATCTATTAATGATTTTTCATTTTCCATCCTTGAATTGTAATTGAAATCCCTTATCCACCAATTGTCCTACACTCAAAAGATTATGCCTTAAACCTTCAACATAATAAACATTATCAATATTGTTCTTACTATCTAATGATATGGTTTATCTTCCTCTGATCACGCATTCTTTGTCATCTCCAAATCTAACCAGACCGCCATCAAATTCTTGCAAAGATAGAAACTTCCTTTTATCTCCAGTCATATGATGTGAACATACACTATCAATTACCCATTCATCCTTATCTTCAATTTTAGCAGCAAGGGCCTTCTCTTTAGATACATTCTCTTCTAGTGCCGAAACATCTTCCTTGATAGCCAGGAACACCCATTCCTTTCCATTGTCGGAACCACTAGCAAAGTCTTGTGTCGGTTCATCATCAGAATTAGGCACACCTTCCTCATCCAAAAAGTAACATGATTTATCTTTTTTTCTCTTGTACTTATGCTTGTTCTCATTTCCAAGGTTAGGCTTAAAAGATCTTCTATCTCTTTCTTCAAATCTTGAATTACTTTCAGGACATCTAGATGCAAAATGACCTATCTTATTACATGTAAAACATTTAAAAGGTGATTTTTTTCATACTTACTTCCTACCGGTCCTTTAGGTACTCTTCTAGCAAATAGGGCTTCAAGTTGCTCAAATTCTTCATCTTCCCTTTTCATATCATCCAATTCCTTTGCATACAAAGATTTCCAATCTTGCTTGTTGGTTGATGATGTAAATGCATGAAAAGCAGGTTCAGACTTCACAGCTCCAGAAGATCCAAATTCTTCAAGCTCAAAAGAAGATAATTTCCCAACCAAGGTATCCCTATTGGCAGAGGTGTTAGCCATTGTTCCCAATTAATTAATTGTAGTAGGCTTCATCTTATAAGCCTGTGGTAAAGCTCTTAGAACTTTAGAAACTATTTCATCTTCAATCAGAGATCCACCACAACATTGAATTCCCATGACAATTTCATTTACCCTTTTCATGAATACAGTAATCCTTTCATCTTCTTCCATCTTCAAATTTTCATATCTCACCTGGTAACCATCAAGTTTAGCAATCTTAACAGTATGGTCATCTTCATTAAGAGTCTCCAAATTGTCCCATATAGCCTTTGCTGATGATTTGTTAGTGGATCCCATTATTTGCTGATCAGCAAGTACACACAAGAGGGATTCTCTTGCTCTACAATCATTCTCAAGCTCCTTATCCAAGTTTGCTGGAGGAGGATTGCCAGATGCCAGATTAAAAGGGGTTACACCATTTTATGTGATTTTCCAAAATTCCTTACCAAGACATCTCAGATGAGTCTCCATCTGAATCTTCCATACTCTGTAATTTGTTCCATCAAGCCTAGGAATTTCTTTCCGAAAGATAGCAAAAGATGAACTAGATGAACTTGAACTGTTAGTTGCCATAGGATCTTCCTCAAGTGGTTAAACTTCTGCAGAGAGGACTAGAGCTCTAATACCAATTTTTAGACAGTTAAAATAACTAGAAGACAACTGAGAGGGGGGGGGGTTGAATCAGTTGTCACCAGATTATCAGAACCTTAAGCAATTAAAACTTTGATACTGGAACACATAAGATCAATACCGGAATGCATAAACCAATTACCGAAATAGCAGATATACCAATTAAGCACAAGCAACAATTAGAGAATATATACCATCCACATGACACCAAGATTTGTACGTGGAAAACTGAGTAAAGGGAAAAACCATGGTGGGAAGCCTACCCACAGTCAGATAATACTTCTGTAGTAAGTATGTGATTACAAATTGAGGGGCCTGCACTTGCAGGAAGGCCAACAGCCTAGAGCACACTGCTCATTACAAAAGAAGTCTCACTGACTACAGAAAAATCCAGACTACAATCTAGAAAGAAGAATGAAATGCAATGATAACATCTCCTATGCCTGAATATAGTTCCGATTAAGCTCAATACTAGAGGACTTAATCCTCTTGCATAAACCCAACTCGATCACCAATGATCGACCAAATCGTCTGCATGAATGATTATTATATTATTTGGTCCTATACCATCCCTTTCATTATCTGTTACATATTCCATCATGATCTAAAATGAGATCTTACATCATATATATACAAACCCTTGACCATAAACATTAAGGTTGGCCACCAGACAATAAAGAAATTACATAATTATAAAGCATCTGATCACCAAATCAAAACCAACTGACTAAACATGAATGTGAGTAGAATGAATAGAAGATCTAAGCTAATTCCATAAGCCAAAGCATACTGAAGTATACCAGATCATCATGATCTTACCAACCAGAAACCAAACATCCTACCAGGACCAAAAGGATACCAGTAAAGCAACCAGAACAACTAGTATTTACATCAATGCAATATGTAATCAATTCCTCCAAATGGCCAACAAAATAATGTTTTAATCATATGCAGAGGTTATGGTTGATCATAGGTGATCGAATTGGGTTTGTGTAAGAGGTTTAAGGCCTCCGACATTGAGCTTAACTTGAACTGTACTCAAGCATAGGAGATGCTATTTTTGTAGTTCATTCTTATTTCCAGATTGTAGTCTCGATATCTTTTGTAGTCAGTGAGGCTCATTTGTGATGAGCAATGCGCTCTAGGTTATTGGGATTCTTGCATGTGCAGGCCCCTTTTTGTAATCATATACTTACTGCAGAAGTATCATCTGACTGTGGGTAGGCTTTGCACCATGGTTTCTCCCTTTACCGGGTTTTCCACATACAAATCTCGGTGTTATGTGTTGTGGATGCATGGTATTTGGTTTATGATTTATGTTTTTGCTTAATTGATATATCTGCTATTCCAGTATTTGGTTTATGCATTCTAGTAAAAGGTTTTGTATGCTTAAAGTTTCATAATCTATTAACAACTGATTCACCCCCTTCTCAGTTGTTCACCAGTTATCCTAACATTGACATCAGTGGAAACTACCTTGCAAAGGTTTTTTGTCTCAAGCTTTCTTGCTATGATATGGTGGGGCAACAAACCAGCCGTGTTACTTACATCCCCTGTAGTGATAGCAATAACATGATGTGTTATGCTATCCTTGTAATAGTGTGCAATAGACACTCCCTCCAACTATGTGCGAATAACATTGTGTGTTAATATAATAGTAGCTGCACTTTTTCTAAGTCAATTTAGTTTGCCCAAAACTTTCACCACTCTATAGCCCATCTTCTTTGTCCAATTGCAAGTCCAAGCTAACTCTAGCTATATTCTTTGTCTTCTCTGTGACCTTTGACTAAATTCCTTTGTTAGCTCCATGCTTTTACAACTTGCATACATATGATGAAATCTGGTCACCTCTACCAACCTGGGACAACCCCATCTCTATCAATCTGATCTTCCTCTGGGGCATTATGCTGCATTTCTATCCAATCAGATCTTTGCATTTCTTTGTGCACTGCATCTTCTTAATTGTTGACATCAATGATAATCTAATGCCAACAACCTTCACATGCCCAACCAGGGTGTAGACTCCTTAGACTTCCTACTAAAATCTCAACATATGTGTCTAATCTCAATATATTTCCAAGTGTCACCTATACCTCCAAACTTATTCATGAGCACACATAACTGATCAATCCATGCTAAGGTTCAAATGCAACAACTCACTATGAAGCTCCCAAGAAAATTACCAATTTACTCAACACCACAAAAACCAAACAAGATCAATTGTCAAAGTTCTAACATAGAATTGGGAATCTACTTGTTCCATGACATCATGATCTAATATCTTCTCAAACGAAGATCAACAAACCCAAAAATTTTAGATTTAGAAAAACTACAAAACCTATCAATCTGTCTAAGTGTATTTAGATTATACGAACTCCACAAACCACATGTAGCCAAAGACTAATCATCTTGTGCTTTCATGTAACCATGGGATAAAACCATGAACCCACCAAAAGCACTTGAGTCTACTCCATAAGACTATTTTTGTTTCCTCTCCCACAATATTGAAAATAACCAATGCTAGATCTTCTTAGTCTTCATGATCAAACACATCTACAAGTTTCTTTAACTTCCCTATCAATGCCTTGTGCAATCCCTATTGCACATACAAATCACGCATCCTAAGCTTCCATAACTAATTTATTCTTTCCATTAAATTTCTCCACCTTGAACCTTGCATTCAAAACCTTTGACATTTGATGTTGCAAAACTCAACACCAAATCCTAATATAGTCATTTTAAAAATAATCTCTCTAATACCACTTGTTGTGGAAGTGGAAGCATAAACCCAAAAAATTAAATATTGTAGCATAAATTAGTTACAAAGAAATAATGAAGAGAATTAAATAGAATAACAAAATAAAACATAAATGCTGATTTACATGTTAAAACCTTGGCAAAATGCCAAGGAGACATCCACATGTCAAGGTTTTAGTATTCTTATTACTCGAAGAAAACAACTAAAAACTCCATAGCTAGCTATCGCTATTAGGTGTTGCTATCACTTTTACAATCTGAATTTGTAGTTCACAATAACATCCTAGCAATTTCTCTTGCAATCTACAATCCACACCAATTGCTCTTTCAATCTACAATTCATATTACAATATTGCCTTCAAGACAACAACTATACATAGACTATTTCAATATTACAATCAGCATTCAACATAGAAATAACTTCCTTAATTCCTCTGAAGAAATTAGAAACATGTTAGAATTGTGTGAATAATGTTATCATTGATGTCAAACTAGTCATCCGATTTTGGACCAGACTATGTTTTGAGGCCTGGATATTAGTCAAGATATTATGGATGTTATAATATTGTATGTAGTATGTATGTGTAGTTCAGATGTTGCAATTTTAATCAAGTTATTATGCGACATGGACACCTTTGGATGATGATTTTTGTGGACTCATGGAGTTCTTATTGATCCTAGTGTTAGCAACCTTGGTAATTATCAGGACTATCTCTTTGAGTTTTGTGTTGTGGTTTCCTTGGTTCGTATGTAGTCTACCTTTTTGGAGATATTGGGCTTGATCTTGAGATAATGTGTCAGTATTCTTGGGTTCAGATGACCCTGCCCCTTTCTGGTAATCTCGGTATATGCAATGATAATTGGAGTATGAAAAGGAAGCGTGTATAAATCTTGTGGAGGTTGAGATGAGCATATTGGTAACGTGTTGGGCTTTACCGACACACTATTTTATATCTATACCATTCAATATATATACTCATTCATATGTAGTGGTATGAGAGATCGAACAAGTGAGTGTGAATGTGAAGGTGAGTGATGTGCAAAATATAGTTAGTAGAGAAGATAACGGAGTGTGTGAAGTGTGAGTTATGGACAACAATGGCAATCAGTGTTACGGTAGTGCAGTAGTCCTTTACTGGAACTGTTGTAGGATAGTTGTACAAAGATCTCTAATCGAATCTACTATAGAGTTTGAGATTTGTAATCTAAGATTAAACTTGGAACTGATCCCATGCATTTGGAGATGTAAACCTTTTCAATTCAACCTTTCCAATTGTAGTGAACATTCCTACAGTTAGCCATCTTTTGTATATTTGTAGTGAGCAGTCTGATAGTGAGCCATTTTTGTAATTTGGCAGTGACCCACCCAGCAGTGCGCCACCCCTTTGTAAAATAAAACTATAACTAGTTATATTCTCGTAAGAGTTAACACTCTCCATGGTTTTTCCCATTTGGGTTTTCCATGTATAAAATCCGGTGTTTATCTTGTGGTTGTGTTCTTCATGTCTATTCCGCATTAGCTGCTCTATATTAGTCAAGTGTGTTTGATAACAATTATAATTGTTGAAAAGTTTATTGATTTTTAATCTGTGGGAATACTAATTCACCCCCCCATCTCAGTATTCCGGTTCTTTCAACTTGATCAACAAAACATTCCCACATGGTCACATTAATTCCATAAAAGAAACTAGGAACTTTCTCACAAGGAAAAACTGTTATTCTAAAAGGTAAGACTAAATTAGGAATTTCTATTGTCTTCTTTTGTTGCCATTAACCAACAATTATTGTCATTATCCAATAAGATCCACCCTTTTAAATTACAACAATCTTCAACTTATTATATCACTATAATGTTGCAAATAAAAGATTATGTTGTCATTGATGTCAAACTTGCTGATTCAAAAGTGGTCTAGCAGGTTCAAGTATGTTCTAGTTTAGTGAAGTGCTTTAGTGAATGTTACAAATGCTAGAGGTGTGAAGGTGGATTCTTCTTGGTGGCAGTTTTAGTGACTTGTTGGTTCAAAAGAGATACTTAACCATTATCTGAGTTTGGATTTTGTTTAATTGACATATGTGCAGTTGATACATGTTGATGCAAATGCCATACAATTGTATGGAAGCATATGTACTAATGTATGGGATTACAAATAATGATGTTGTATAAAGTTTCCGGTGCTCTATTAGTGACTCTCATGTACTGAAGTCATGTTTTAGAGAAATGTGATTGTTTTGAAAAATAATTTGATTGTTTGGCTTTTGTTATAGATTTTGGCAGATGTGTACCAGATGCATATGTGACTAAAGTATAATAGTTATGTGTGTTCATATTCTTCAGATTTTAGGTATGATGGTTTGTGTAACGTAACAACAATTAAGTTTGTGTAGAAGACCCTCTGGTTTTGTTTGCGAAAAATATATTTTATAAGGCTATATATTCATAATATAATACTTGTGGATATAATATCTTATTACTTCTTAGTTTTTGGTGCTTAGAGTAATCTATATTTGAGGTTATGTATGTTCACGCTCTAATCAATTTTATACAGAGAAGTGATACAATGGAATGCACCGCATTCCTTATCATGACTAATGATATGGTATTACAGATGGTAGTTTTAATTCTTCTAAAGCTTTATGTTTCTCCCTTGGCTATTCACAATCTTTTTTGTTGATCTAGATTCATAGTTGTGTTTGTTGCATCAGTGCAGGGTTATTTATTTTATCAGTTGTTGCCGACTCATATGTTTTTGATCTATCTCATGCTGTGTAGTTGCATAAGTGCTATCCTAGATGCATCTTGGAGGTGTAACAACATGGTCTAACCTTTCACACATTCAATTCCATTCCAAATATATCTTGGAGATTGTTTTGAGGCTGACGGTTAGATATGTATTTGTTACATCTTTTTAGGTCGACTTGATAAATACTTTCAAGGTTGTGGATGATATAAAATACGAAGATAGAATCATTGTGAGAGGTGTGTGTGTGAGAGAGATAAGAAATGATGATGCTATACAGAGGTTTGGATGTGTATGAGGACAAAGTTGAAGTCTATTTTCAAATGTAATCGGTTTTCTAGATTGATGTTGTACTCTTGCAGTCCAATCCTTTGTTATCTCAAAGTTATGTATCTTGTCTTGAAGAAGTGATCTTTAGCTGTACAAGTCCTCACTATATATTTCTCTAAGGCAATGTGCCTAACTTGTATAAATTCTCTTAGGGGTAGTGGGCAATGTGCCTAACTTGTATAAATTCTCTTAGGGGTAGTGAGCTCCTTGGCATATGGCCCAAATCTTGTCAATAGTCATACATATATTGTGAGTTTGATTCTCACAATGGTTTTCCCCAGTTTGGGTTTTTTCATGTAAAAATATTGGTGTTCTTGTGTAGTTGACTTGTTATTTTTTTATTCACTTTCATGCTTATGATGAATGAGATATATGGAGCAGTAAAGGTTTAATATGATTAGTTTTATGTATGTTGATTCCCCCCCTTTCAACATCCAACAATGTTCAACAATTGTTATTAGAGAAAGGTTCCTGAAGAAAGTTTAATCACTAAGGTGGATCTAGGATTTGAACACTATGTCTAAAAAGGAAAGCATGGACCTTAATGTCTGGGAGGTTGATGCTATTGTGAATATGGAAGGATAATTAAAGGTAGAATTGATGGATCTAAATGAATGTAGAGATAAATAAAATAATGTAGTTGAAAAGATCACTTACCTAAAGGGTCTACTTCATGAAGGCAAGAAGGTCATAGATGATTTGAAGACATAGATTTATGAGAAAACTAAATAATGCACCAAACCTGAAGAGGAAGTGGCTAAGTTAAAGAATAATGAAAAACCAGAAAAGAATAGATTGACTAAGCATTGAAGCTCAAAGGAGGTAGTGAATTTATTGATGCAATGTTGATTGCTTAGAAAAAGAATAGAGACAAAGGTGGACTTGGTCTTGAGAAAAATGAAAGCTTTATGACCTTCAACAAGTAGAATAAGGGGAAAGAAAAGGTGAAGGATGAATTGATTAACTCTAGCAAATATAAAAAAGGTTACATTTTGATCCAAAACAAGAACAATGTCAAAAGTACCCCTCTTGCTAAAATGAGGTATTTAACCTTCAATGGGAACTACTTTTCATGTAACAAGTTTGGACATGAGCTAGTGAATGTAGAAGTCATATAAGATCACAATTATTTAGTGAATAATGTTGAAATTGCAATAAGTCTGGGCACAAGGTAAATGCATTTAGAAGTAAGAATAATTGGAATAGATATGAAAATACGAACTATGGTAGAAATGCTTAGTCTTTCAATGGATATTGTTATGCTTGCAACAAATTTGGGCATAATGTTATTGAGTACAGATCTAACCCAAGAAGGAATGAAATTATCAGAGGGAATGTACAAGATAGGATGAGTAGATATGAACGACAACAAGGTCCAACTTTATACAATTACAACAAATTAGAACATATTGTCAGATTCTATAGTGGAAAGTATGTGAAGACTAGTCTAGTAAAGAAGATTGATTTGAATGAAGAAAAACAAAAGATGTTGGATAAAGAAGGCATATGGGATTATTACTAAGAATAGGCCTGCACCCTTTGTTGGTGTTGATTCCTCTTCTCCCAAAAACTAATTAGATGAACACTATCTAAGGGGGAAAACTAAATATAGATATTATGTGCCCCCTTTTAGACCTTGATATTGAAGTCTCCTTTAGCATGGAAGAGGATAGGAGTATTTTTCGGAAGTTACCAAATGATTTTGTTGGTTTGGAATTTTGTTTGCGATTGGGGGGGAAATAGAATAACAAATTTTGTGCTAAAGTATGAAAAATGCATTTAAAATGGAAAAATCCTAAGCGGATAGGAACAATGAACATATATATTACCTTTTGAGTTTATTTTGGCCACTATTGAATTTCTAGAGCTTTTGAAAGAAGAATCTGTTTGACCTAAGGAATATTCTTGATACACATGAATAGAGGTATTTCTTGTGACTTGGTTTTCAATGGAAAACTCTAAACTTGTGAATATTATGGATAAACCATAATTGTCTCTTAAGAATTGTCCATTCAATCCCTCGAAGGAAGATTCTGTCAGTGCCTTCTCTCTTATTCTTGACAAGATCATTCATAAGTAGAACATTCATTGTTACACTCATGGTCCTTTGGACGAATATGACCATGGAAATATATCTAATTTTAGAAGAACTCTTATGACCATGGAAAGATAGCTAATTTTAGAAGAACTCTTACGATTGTGTTGGTTTTCAAAACCACAATTTTTCCAATCTCTAAGAATATGTCAGGTTATATGATTAAGCTTGACAACTAATCTTGGCCAACAAATGAGAATCAACCTAGGGGTAGATTTCTCTTGTACTTTTGGTCCTACTATACCAAGGTGGGTGTACCTTGTTGATGGTTTGGCAGATTATGTCTTCTTAAAGAATTTTAATTGAATCACCCTCTATTTCAGAGGGCACGAGTTTGAAATAGACTACTATAAATACACTAACCCCTACTCTTATCTCTACTACTACAATGAAATGTACTTCTTCAAAATATAAAATAAATTGATGAATTTACTGAAAGGAATCAGATCGATGTCTTCCTCTTGTTGGGAAAGAGAGTCCATAATGTTGTTTATGTCTTATTCTGATCAATTTCTAAGTTGTCGGGCCCTTGGAATATTTATGGCTTGTACAAATGAGCAAAGATATTTTTTATTATTAGATTCTACTTGAACAATCCAAAAGAGATTTCAAAATCATAATGATCTATTTAAATAAGTTTAATCCGGTCTTGCGGAAACCAAGCTGAAGAATCACACAAAAACCATAATTTTTTCTAATAAACCAACCATATACTTGATATATTAATTTAAATGATTAATAGAATCTCAAGTTGGAGACAATCTGACAATAAATTATCATTGATATCAACACAACAATTGGAATAGATAATAAGGTTGATAATCGACATGTATTCTTCATCATCCAAAATAAGAGTTTTATGCCATCTATTTTTTAGAATTTTTTTTATCTATATCCCCTCCTAGTAATGACTATGGTTCTCTTTATAGAGAGAAAACAAGCTTCCAACCGTTACTCGAAAGTTACACCCCTTTAACAAACAAAAACAATTAGAATAACAAAAAGTTTAAAACATAAATATTAAATTATCAAATTGAGAAATCATTTGTTATCCTCAAGTCCTTGATGAACTCCCGTGACTATGGATAGTCTGGTAAGGCATCACTAGATGTTTGAATGATACTCAATCCTGGGTTTGGTACTCTAATCTGTCCGTGAAATAAACAGGTTCATAGATCTGAGGTGATCAATATATTCCTGGCTTTTGTAGGTATTGACATTAAGAATGAGATTTCTCATAGTATATTCCAGGAAATACATATCATTTATTTTGGTTTTTCTGTTCTCCACCACCTTATCCTCATCATTGATGTCTTTTAGGGATTCAAACAACTTCACTTCCAACCTATTTTTCCATTCTTTTTGTTCAATCACATAACACTCATTATCCATGAAAGCTAGTAACTCCACATCTCTCTTTTTATTGAAATAATTAAAGTCTGTAACAATCTCTTCATGGAACTCTTGATGTTTCCTGAGAAATTTGTTGGCTTTCCTTATGAAATCTACATTAAGAGGATCCTTTGTTTGAATTTCCTCAATCTTGGATTTTAATATACCATCAAGTCTAATGAGTTCTTCATAGGATTTAGAGGCACTTGCATAGATCCTCCAAGACTTATTAACATACATAATCATTTCTTGAAATCTATGTTTCACTAACTCTGAAACAACATTGTAAATGGCAATTTTTGTGTACACGGTATTTTTTTTCCTATTTATTCTTGAACCTCTCGACCTCTTCCTTCTAGTATGATACTTCTTCTTGTTCCTTTGATAGAGCTTTACTTGCTTGGAAGATTGATTCTAATGGACCTGGTGTATACTTTAATTTATCTTTTAATTTTGCATTTTCTTGTTCCATTAGCTTATTTCTGGATTCGTACATACTCTTCTCCTTGACCAAATTTTCAATTTGAGCTTGAGTGAACTTAGTCACATTTACATTTAGGTTGGAAGTCTTCATAGGATCAATATATTCAACCCTTTGGGCCATAAGGTGTCCAAATGCCTTACTTGTATCAATGAATCTTGGTCTTTTTTAGGAGGATATAATGCCCATGTGAGTAAGGTTTTCTTAGTAGGGTTGAATCCAAATCTGGTGTAGATTCTATCCACTACCTTAGGGCTCAACTTCATCCTCTTGCCTTGGTTGGTTACAAAATTATCAAAGACATCAGTAGAGCTTATATCCCATCTAGGGAAAATCACAACACCGACTTCCTATAAGAGTTCCCTCCCTCCTTTAGGGGTCATTTTACTCATTTCTTGATCAATATACTCTTGTAATTTACTTAATAACTTAGGTTCATTTTTTTATGTGACTTCTGTAACCCCTTTTTTAATTTTCTTACCTTTATATACAAACAAGAATGAGTTGAATTCTAGTGTATGCACAAAAGAACTATAAAAAATAAACTCCTTGCAAGCCAATTATCTTACATCATCAGTTAAATTATCTAATGGTTGGGTCTTCACATCCATTCTATCATGCAGGGTACTATAATCCCCCATATCAGGTCTCCAGATTTGTTCGCACTAAGAGCTAGTTGGAATATCCCTTGTTGGTGATGTTGTCTCATCTTTGGAAAAGCTAATTTTAGGAGTAGGCTATGGGGAGATATGTTGAATAGGAGAATCATTCCCTACCTCTATTATTTGTATGCTCTTTCCCTATGGCTCATTTGATCTTGGTCTAAATACAAAAGAAGGTACACAACTTGTCAAATCATTGGCATGTATGTAAGATCAATGCCTTAACTCTTACAATTGGGTCATTGATTTATGAAAAAGCACCAATGTAATATGGATAATTAGCGGATTTCCGTGCTTTTGCCTTCACTACCTTATTGTAGATGTTAATATTATCAATATCTAGTGATTCATCCAAATTTCTTATGATGTCATCATGGACAAAAGGAATGTGTATATATTCACTCAAAATTTATTTTACCTTTGTATTATGGATGAAACCTTCAGGATTAAATCCCTCTCTTGGCTTTCCTTGTGGAAAATTGTAATATGCTAATTTGGTATCTATAAGATCATATCCATCTATGTCCATGACAATGAAATCTCCAAAATGAAGGGTGTCTAGCATGAGAGACTATTTTCCATATGAGCTCAGGTTTGTAACATTAGAATAGGACAACTTCCTTACAATTTCTAGATAGGCCACCCTATTTGGCACAAGCCTAGGGAGAAGGAAGGGGACCACCTCAAATCCATATACCTTGATTTTGGTAAAATATTCAAAGGAGTACCAATCTCCCCAATTGTGATCCACCTTGCCCCTTTCATCCTTTTCCTTTTGGTCTAAGAAATCTTTGTATCTCTAGTGTCAAGGTATAATTCCATGGGTGACCAAAAATATTATAAAGTGGTTTAACAAAATACTCTTCAAAAAACAAATAATGGGACCAAATACATCTATTGTATCCCATATTGCAGTACACATTTGTACTGGCCTTAAATTATCATGTTTATCATAATCCACAATTTTCAAATGGTTTGTCCACATCCCCATTTCCTAACCCTCATACAAAATCATATGCATGAGAAGTGAGTAACGTTTGAAGTATATACACTCGCTATCACTTTGAATTGTTCTCAAACCCATATTGAGTTTATTTTCTAAGTATTCTGCATAATCAAATGGATGGGAATCATGGCTTTGTATATCTGCAACCAGTACCATTGGTATGATTAACATTTGTGAGGGTGCATCCATACCCAAAACTTGACAAACATAGTAAGTGTATTGAAATAACTCTTCAAATACTTCAACAAGGAACAATGATTTATCATAATTAGTGTCAAATACTCTAAGTTTCTTCCCATCTATCCTTGGCCTATGTAGAGGTAGTCTCCATCTCTTATATTCATTGCCCATCTCATGGTACTCATCCTTAAGCTCTCTTAATATCACCTTCTTGTCAAGCCTGGTATCCAACCCAAATACTAGCAATATATAATCTTAGGTAATCGGTATGAGAGGTGATCTTTGGGCATCATAGATCATTTTCTTCTTTGAGTCATAATTTTTTGCAATTACCTTCATTAATTCCACATTCACATAAACATTTGGTACAACTAGATTTCCTAAATTTAGTTCCCATGAGTGGCATATTGGTTTTTGTCTGAACATTGTTTTATAATGGTACATGAATAGATTATATCCCCTTTTAAGGGTCCATATATCTTTCAAATGTCCTTATCTATCTTCAAGTATGTTAGCATTTGGGTTTAATTGTATTCTTCTCCTGGATTTAGGACCTAAAATAGACATTTGATCTATCAAATCCGTATTGGCTTGTGTCCCTTATTTTTTATGCCTTTTAGCCTTTGGTTTCTCAAAAGTCTTTTTCACAATTCAATTATTCTTTTTCCTTAAGAGATTTTGAATGAAATTTTTTACAAATAAAAACCCTAGGGTATGGTTTTCTTCAATCAAGATTGACTTGTAGTATGGAGATACTTACTTGCAAATCAAGTCTGAGGTAATTTTTCTACTTTTGGTTTGGCCAATTCGATTCCTTCAATTTTCAATTTCTTGCATACAATATATCCTTTAGCATCTTTTGGATTGTTTTAATGATACCATTCTTACTTAGTTTTGGTTCATAAATTATCACTCATGCAAGCTCTGCTGTCAAAAGAGTAGCCATTAATGAGTTTGAATTCCAATTTTGAATTGTCCTATCGATGTGACAACCTTTTCTAATTCCATCGACAAGACTAGAAAAACCTCTCTTTGATTAAAGTGCCTCACGATGTATCTTCTTAGCGCCATAAACCTCAAGGATTCTTTATTTGTTTCCTATCTTGTTCAAGAGACATAATAAATCTCTTCTCGATATTCAAATGTATTATTGATGAAGTATTTTTTTAAACTTGTGACTAATTAGAGAGATCCTCAAATCTATTCGATGTTATTTATATGTGATCGAAGAGAACGTAACAAAGTCTTTTCAAAATACCACCATCTCTTTGATGAGTTAATTGTTTCCATCTCTATGATATTACTTTAGATATTGAGGAGACATTAAATCTTTCTCTTTGATATTGCATTCTTTCTTTGATGATTTGACCTTTAGTCTCCTTTCGATCAATGCTTAGTCAAGGAGACTTATACAAAGTCTCTTTGATGTTCACATATCTCTTTGATGATTCATTTATTCTTGTAAACTATTTCATCACAAAGACTTAGAAAATCTCTCTTTGATCTTGCCATGTCACTTCAAAGAGAACTTCTGCTAGTCGTAAACAAAACTTTACTTACAAGGTCAAAGAGACATTAAAATGTCCATTTGATATATGTTAGATTTTGAATTTAAATATTCTCTTAATAATCATGCCCTTTTGAGAATTTTCTCATTACCAGTTAGAAAACACATTGAATTATGACTAGAAACAAACAAGACATTTGCTACTTGAAGGGATTAAGTAAGGTTGCTATTGGTGATGAAAAACACAAAGAGTTGGTTTATTTTAATTAGCCAATGGTATATATAGTAGTGAGAATATTATTTAGGCACAACAAAATAATACTCATACTGACCTAAGAAATTATTGTAGTATCTCTAGTTGTTTTACATGATATTTTCACACTCCAATAGATTGATAGAATGTAAAGGCTTAAACTAGAATATGCTAGTCTAGGGATTATGAAATTAGATGCTTGGAACAAATTCCTAGTATTTCTTAAATAAGATGTGGTAAGAGTTTCTTTGAGAAAAATTCATGAGGATTCGATATGGCTAGATCAGCCATACTTGATTACTAAAGAAGCCCTAATTGATGTACTTGGTTTATGGTCCACCAAAAAGGTTCCAATTTTGAAATCAGTAAAAAAAGAACTTGTTACAAATATAATTGGGTTTGTATCTAAAAAAAGAGCTCTTAGAATTTACAACATCATTGATCTTGGTGCAAGGTATGTAGTGATGGGTATCTCATATAAAGTCTATTTCAAAAATAGAGAGGGATCTTCTTCATCTACAACTACATATGTCACTCATCAAATGGTGAAGGAATTTTGTTTTTTTGATTTGTGTGAGCTCTTGAGGCATTAGCTATTGGATGACATAAGAAATGTACCCCTTCTGATATGGGTCTCTTATTGTTTTTCTAATAATCTATTTCCTGAATGCATTACCTGGTAAAAATAATATTGTATGGAGAAAAGGAATATATATTGGTGCTCAAATTAAAAATTACTTACACAATATGAAGAATTGTAAGACAACCTATTATAAATTTTTCGTTGATCTCCAAAAGGAGATGATAATCAGAAATAGGGTTCCACCGAGGGTTGTAGAATTTAAAAAAAAATGAGAGTACTTTCATGGTAGATAAGGACAATTGCTTCATGGAAGCAGTTAAAAAAATTCCCTATGAAATCTCTGAACATGATTGTGTGGAGATTAAAAAATTTCTTCTTAAATTACCTAAGGATGAAAGTGGAGGAATTTTAGGACCTTTGATGAAATAATGGGTATTGAAGAGAGAGGGATAAAAGGAGAGATGGGTGTTGGCATTTGTATGAATATTGCATTAATGAAATGTTATGTTGTCATTGATGTTAATTATAACCGGTAATGATGTTGTTATAATGTTGTTTTGTAACTGGTAGGAAGAGCTAGTGAAGGGAACTACAACCGGTAGGTGAGTTTGTGGAGGAAAATGATATTACTATGAAATGGAGAGTTGAACCGATAAACCCTACCTGTTGATATGATAAACCCTAACCATTGAAGTTTGGTGAATTAGTTGGATTGGTTTATGATCTAATAATGAGCGGTTATTATTATGACACGTATGCATGTTGTATGAGAAGAGTTTCAAATTATTTTTGGCACGTAGAGATAATAGTTTTATCTTGGGACTAAGAAAGTATATTGCATGTAATGCAAACCACGTGATGAGTTACAAAGTTCGATGAAGCGGTGATCAAGGAGTGGTAGAGGCTATCTTGAATGATTTACAAAGATTGTTATGTAATCTAACGGTCATACTTGAACCGAGTTTTTTGTAATCTCTATGAGAGAATTAAGTTTGTGTTGTGTTACCGACTTATTGTTTTGTTTATAAGGTCGATGAGTTGTTTTTGTTGGAGGGTTGGCAATTTGTAGTTGAGAGTGAGAGTGTGGTTGTTGCGAAGCCCTACTCACACAACTAAGGACAAGCCAAAACAAGGTTAGAATAATGACCCCTCAAATGATCGCAAGGGTCCTGCAAGGAAGGAATCCACACCTTGGATGAAACTACACACACATTCACTAGGCTTGGGCCTACTCAAGATGAGTAAAAGGCCTTACTTTCTCAAACAAGCCTTACCGGTAACTCCTACTCTTAGGGATTTTGGAAATTATCCATTCATGACATCTAAGAATTATTCCAAACACTGGTTTTGGTTTTGGGCACCAATTCCTTGTACCTTCTTTGGAAATCTACCCCTTAGGTGTGTAGCCCTATTTGGCGATAGAATGGACCTTAACTCAAAAATGTTCCACACACCCATACAAAAAAATTATTATTTCAAACACCCTTTTGGAAGTTGTACTGATCCCCAAAATGGTTTGGCCATATTTGCAATTACAAGGTATGTTCCCTTTAGAGGCTAAGAGACCTAATAGGGGCAATTAGCCCTATTTTCCAAAGCAAATACCTTTACCGGTACACCAAATGAAAAATAAAATTTATGGGCATGTGGGGAATAGTGAGAAACCTCTAATTCTAGGGTTTCACACTTGGAATCCATCGCTATGACAACTTATGATGACTGTCCTAAATTGTGTCCTAGGTAGTCACATAGAGATGCCTACCTAATCTTGCTCCTTTCTCCACACAACAAAGTTTCCCCTACAAAAAACCATTAAAAGACTAAATTATAGAGGCTTATCCTACATCTCTCCAAAGGAAGAGTCTTCTAATGGACTAGAATGCAAGATAAAACCATTTTTGTTCAAAACCCTCTCCAAACCCTCAATTTCCGGGTTACAGTCAGAAGAATGGAGGATTCTCTCTACTCTAGAATAGTTAAGACCTCAAACCCCCACAAAAATAAATATATTTCATCCCCCTATATAATCCATGGATGGTGGGATTCAAATCAATCCGTACATGCACATGCAACTCCTGCAAACTCAGAATTTTTGGGAAAACTGAAGTATTTTTTGTATTATTGCTTCACAAACTCCAATTACAACAAAAAAAACCTTGGGAATCATGCCCAAAAGGATTATAAAACTATCCAATGGATCCCAAACTAATTTGGAGTAGGTTGGAGCCATTGAAATGCTTCCCCCAACCGATTTTCAAAAAGTTGCACTTTTGCACTCAAAAGTTGCATTTTTGCAATTTTGCACAAAAAGTTGTCATATTGGCTAAGGTTGGAATCCACATACATGGATCAATAAAACACTCAAAAAACATGTCTAAAAAATATCAAACAAAAATCTAGACCATCTATTACCCCTATCGACCACATTGTCCCAATTGGCTTCTCAAATTGCCTAATTGGTGACATGGGCTTACATGTTGGGGTTTATTGCATACATGAAACAGAAAACACTCTTAAGACACCCTAATGATCCTAGTCTTCATCTTTAGGGTCATGAATATCTTATTGATTAGGTGCTCCTACACCAATGGTTGCCGAACTAGATGATGTATCTACAGTTTGTGTAAAGGCAGATAGGAGCATGAAAAAGATCTGAACAAGCAAGTGTAGTGCTATTCAAACAAATCAACAAACCCCTGTTGTTTTCTAACAATTATAGTAGTTAAATCCCCTAATCGGGTAAGCTCTAACAAGCTTAGTGTTATTCAAATCCTCTAACTAGGTGGTCCATTAGTTTGGATTTCAAATCCTCTACCGAGGTTACTCCTCATAGGGTATTGCTTCTAATAGGGCATTATAGTCAATCCCTTAACCAGGTGGTCCCTATTAGGATTTGTTCTTAATAGGACTTTTTGTAAAGCTTTAACAAGCTTGACTCCTAACAAGGCAAACTTCAGAAGAGTTTAGAATACATGTGGGTATTCATCTCCATCGTGGTTTTTCCCATTTGGGTTTCCACGTCAAAAATATTGTGTCAAGTGGTGATTTTTTTTTGTGTGGTTATGTTTGTTGGCATTATGGATGAATTTATTATGTGTTGCATTGATGTTTTGTCATTGATATCTGTGAGATTTTGCCAAGATCAAGAGCTCAATGAAATGTACAAAATAGAGACACAATATAGGACAAGAATAAACTGTATTCTCATCAATAGAAAATGATCAATAATCAATTACCATTACATACAATGTAGATGAGCTTGCTTATATAGGCAAGGCTAGGGATATGTGAGCACACAAACATGACATGTGGCTCAATAAGAAACAAGGGTAGGTAGGAAATAGGTGTGGGTAGGTAGGAGAAATAATATAATAGTCCACATGAGGTGGATCACCCATTGAATGTGGAGTGTAACAACAAGATCAACACCATAAAAGGTGGAATTTCTCCTACACACACTATCCCAATGTGGCACAAACACCCAAGTGTCTCATACCCAAACTACTATGAGATGCATTTCCTAAGTAAACTTAAGTAAGTGTAATAATATCCAAGATGAATAATTATTTACACCAACACCCCCCCTTAAGTGTAACTTAGGGGAATGCACTTAAGTCTACAATGCAACTAAGCAATGCAAGATGGGTCCCGGCTACGAGGCCATGTTAGGTACCCATGTACAAATGCAAATGCATGCAAACCAATGCAATGAAAACTCTCACAAAGTGGGGAAAGAGAGAAAAACCCAATGGGAAAAAACCCTCCCCCAAAAGAGAGATGAAAAAAATACAAGATAACTCTCATAGAAGAATGTGAAGGACAAAACCCCATGTGAGGAAAAAGTCTCCCCCATATGAGAGAAGAAGAGAAGCTAGGAAGCCCCCCATCAATGTGGAATCTGCACCAATGATAGAAGCTCGATGTATGAAGAAACTGCTCCATGAACATCGAACAACATTCCTCCCCTTAGGAAGAAACAAAACCAAAGGTGTATCCATGAAGTCTCCCCAATCATGAAGGGAAGATGTATGAAGAAAACTCATGATGAAAGGAATCTCTGAAAACTGCTCAAGTGTCCCCATGTCGATGCTGAAAGATACCCCCTCCAAAGGTGGTAAACTGTGCCACACTGCTGAAAAAGGCACTCCAAGATCTAGTGGAGATGGATGTAGAACATGTCCCAAAGACTCACATGTCTCCTCAAAACATAAAGAGACCTCCTCCAACTGCTGTACATAAGTATCCACAATCATGTCAACCTCGAAAGAATGATCATGTAGAGAATGAACAAGAGGGTTAGAGTGTGCCCTCGCAACAATTGAAGAAGGATCACCTTCATCAAAGAGAAGATGAATGTCATCAATGATGTCTCCCAAATCTACAATGTAGGATTCCATAAATAAACCTGCAATGTCTGTCAAGTAATCATCCCATGAATCTGAAGCTAGAAGACAATAAATATCCTGCTGCACTGAATCACATGAAGGCAAAACTGTCGCACTATCTGCATCATCAGGTGCAATAGGTGATGTGATATCAATATGAGGAGATGAAATACAAGGCTCAAGAATGGGGTCACATGTGAGAATCCCCATGTTCAAGTGTCCAAAGTTCTCCTAAAAAACTGAACCATCACAAGAAGTGTGATCATCATGTACAGAATCATCAAATGTGAAATCATCATCATCAACAAAATTTGAAAAGGAGTATAACCGAGATGCATGATCAACCACCCCAGTCGCAATGATAGCTCTAGTCTCCAAGTCTCTAATGAAAACTGAGTCAGGTGTGAACTCCACAACTCTCTTAGTTGCGCCATGTGTGATTTGATAGATAGAAAGGAGATTGTTTGTCAAGTGGGGTACACACAACACATCATTGAAGGAGTTATCCCCAATGTCAATAGATCCTTTCCCAATCACATCCATGTATGTATGATTGCCCATCAAAATCTGTGGCATGGTGCAAGGCTCAAATGTACAGAGCATAGAATACAAAGATGCCATATGATGAGAAGCCCCTGAATGGAGAAGCCATCTCTCTGAATCATGACTGATAGTAGCACATAGAGCTTTTCCTTTTCTTGTTCCAAAAGAGTGAGTCTTCCCACTTGTAGAAGCCATGAATGGTTGCCCTTTTCCTTTTGAATGTGAGGAAGTGGAAGTTGATGAATCATCCTTCTTGAATACTTTAGGCAAATCAATGTTATGCTTTTTGATGATATGTGTAAGCTCATCAATCTTCTTAGAATGGCAACGATGCTCCTCATGACCAATCTTTTTACAATAAGCACAAGTAGGTCTTTCCCTCTTTGGTGAATTATCTCTCTTGGAAGAGGATGAATCTCCTTGTTGTGGAGAAGATGGTGCTTTTTCTTTAGGCTTTGATTGCCATTTCTTCTTGTTTGAGTTGTCCTTTCCTTGATTTCCTTTGTTCCCTTGATTTGCCACTAATGTTTGAGACTTAGAAGCCTTAAGAATGCCCATGCTTATCAACTTAGTTTGTTCCATCATCAACATTTCATTGAAAGCATCAAATGTAGGCATTTTGTAGCTTGAACCCATTGTTATCCTATGGGTTTGGAAACTAGAAACAAATGCTGCATATTCTTGTGGAAGCTTGTCTATCAAGTTGAATATCAATTGAGTATCCTTCTTATCAATGCCACAATCTTTGAGTTGTGCCCTCAACTCATTTGCCTTAGTGACATAATCTTGTATAGTATCAAAGTTCTTGGGATCTAACATGGTGAGATCACTATCAATTTGATATCCCCTAATCTCATCAACTTGACCATACAAGTCTTGAAACTTTTGCCAAGCATCCTTGATTAGAGTACATTTCTCAATATGAAAAATGAGATCCTTTGATACATACTTTCTTAAGGTACCAATTGCCATGATATTTTTAGTGAGCCAATCCAAGTGACCAACTGGATCAACCTTAGGATCAGCGGGAGCAACAATAGTTCCATCAATGTAATGAGTGAGTCCTTTTTCCATAAGTTTACTCCATGCATCAATTTTACAAGTAGCATAATTATGAGGAGTTAAGAGAGGAAACTTAGAAAAACCCATAGCAGCAAAAAGGAAGGAACACAAGAGCACAAAAGCACAAGAGACACCCCCCCAAATTCACTCAATCAAAGTACCCCCCCCCCAAAGTGATGATTTTGGCACTTTATACTTAGTGCGATTACAATGAGCCACTTGCAAAACAAGGCAAAGTGGACTTATGATGCAAATTTTACAACTTCTCAAATGAGATACAAGAGACTTCAATCAATAGTGCAATGAATCTAACTAAGATTCAAGCAAATATACAAGTACCAAGAGAGCCAAAAATGGCCAAAATCTGAAAGTTCAATTTATACTTACAATGGCATCAATATAATAGCATCATTTGAAAGTAGATGAAAAAATACGCACTTTCAAAAAAAATGGCACATGAAAAGGAGGTCGTATGACCCTAAACAAAGCCTCTGAAGTTGCAAAAACTGGGATTACTCAGGTACAGTCACCAAAAACTGCATTTTCTAAAAAATCCGTGCATCAAAATCAAAAACTTTCTTCACCACTATAGAGAGCACGAAATTCTAGCCCATTTCAAAAAAAATTGCATCCAAAAAGGAGCAAAAATGAGCAAGTTATGACCATTTGAAGTTGAACTGCAAAATAAAAAATGCAAATGAGAGGGGCCTGCAAAATTTTTGAAAAAAGATGATGTGGCGCTGACATCAGCAATTCACTGTGTTAAATTTGATGACCATATGACCGTCGCAAAAACTTCACCTCCCTGCTGACTGGGCATCCGTATTGTATGGACTGCTGACGTGGCAGATGACTGTGCAGGCCGTACAGATGACGTGGTAGTCTGACAGTGTGTACGGAGGTCTGCGTGGCGCAGGTGATGTGGCGGATGACTCAGCTACCATACAGAGCTGATGTGGCGTACGGGTTTTACTCGTGGGCCAGTGGCCGCTTGCCACGTGGCGGACGCGGGTCCTCCGGTCTGGGTGGTCGCCGGCGAAGCGGGAGAGATCGACGGCGTGGACAAGACGATCATCGGAGAGGAGAAGACCAGCGGCCGGGTGCTGATGTCGGGAGGAGTCGGCGCGGCGGCGGGCGAGTGTGCAGAGCCGGGAGGACGTTGGTGGCGGCGGGAGGTAAAGCGGCCGACAGCAGGAGCGAGGCGACTGGCAGGACGTTCTGTGAGGCGGCGTGCGGAACGAGGCGACAGGTACGGGCTCTGCAGACCTGCAGGGTACGACAGACCTACAACACGCGGAATTGTGGGTACAGCAGGTCATGGGGGGGTCTACGGACCCCCCAAAAAATTGCCTTCTTTTTTAATTTTTTTTTTATTTGATTTTTAAAAAATTTTTTTTTCCTGATTTTTCAATTTTTTCCAAAATTTTTTTTGACGAAAATTTTTTGATTTTTTATTTTCAGAAAATATATAAATTTTTTTCGAAATTCATACAATAATAGCAAAATTGGTGAAATTTTTTTTCTCACCAAAATAGGCCGACTTTATAACCAAAATTCATGGAAAGGGCCTTTTGGACGCAATGGCGAGGTCGGATCTAGTCTAGGACGCCTCCAAAAGATGCTGCTCCTCAGATCTGCCTGTTGACGTCGCAATAATGCCTCTTCAAGATGAATCAATGAAGCCCCAATGGCTCTAATACCATGTGAGATTTTGCCAAGATCAAGAGCTCAATGAAATGTACAAAATAGAGACACAATATAGGACAAGAATAAACTGTATTCTCATCAATAGAAAATGATCAATAATCAATTACCATTATATACAATGTAGATGAGCTTGCTTATATAGGCAAGGCTAGGGATATGTGAGCACACAAACATGACATGTGGCTCAATAAGAAACAAGGGTAGGTAGGAAATAGGTGTGGGTAGGTAGGAGAAATAATATAATAGTCCACATGAGGTGGATCACCTACTGAATGTGGAGTGTAACAATAAGATCAACACCATAAAAGGTGGAATTTCTCCTACACACACTATCCCAATGTGGCACAAACACCCAAGTGTCTCATACCGAAACTACTATGAGATGCATTTCCTAAGTAAACTTAAGTAAGTGTAATAATATCCAAGATGAATAATTATTTACACCAACAATGTCAACACTACCTGTTATGGTTGGTTACTGACATATAAGTTTTGGTTACCGGTAGAAGATCTAGTGTTACCGATAGAAGAGACTATCTGTTGGACACTTCCGACATGATTGGATAAATGGAGTATGTTTGATTTTATGTGTTATATGCTCCATGAGAATGTTTTGGTCAGTTGGTATTAACTTAGTAATTGGATGCTATCATACACTCTTGTAAACCCATATCGGCATTGGTTTAAGGTTTAACCGGCAGAGCTTTTGCTGAGGAATCTTGACATGATGCATAAGTGGTGTTGGTGCGACTTCTTCATGGATTTTAGGATGCTAAAGATGTTCTTTGATCATGCTTCAACTGCTTGAAGACATTGCTTTAGTGTGGTGGACCTAGAATAGGTCCGGTACCTATCTAGGTTATGGACCGGTATCATGTTAACGTGTACTCTACACGTTATTGGGATGTTCTATGGATGGGTTATTATTGTTTTGGTCTTAAGCCGACATGGCATATCATTGTAATATGGATTTATGTAATGATCTTATTGTAATATCTTTTAGGTGGCCGACCTAATTGGTTTAGGCCTTAGGGTTGATATAAAATGATGTAAGATCTCATTGTAGATCATGGTCGTGGTTTTGGAATGCAATATCATATGCGAAGGAGATTTGGTCAATCATATGTGATCGAATTGGGATTAAGGAAGAGGTCAAAGGCCTCCGGTATTGAGCTTAATCGAGGCTGTATTCAGGCATGGTAGATGCTATCTCTGACAACTCATTATTCTGGATTGTTGTCCATTTATCTTGAGATGGTTGTTGCCTCTCTGTAATCAGTGAGACTCGTTTGTAATGAGTAGTACGCTCTAGGAAGTGTGCCTTCCTGCATGTGCAGGCCCTTCATTGTATCACATACTTTCTACAGAAGTATCATCTAACTGTGGGTAGGCTTCCCACCGTGGTTTTCCACGTACAAATCATGGTGTTATGTGGTTGCATTGTGTTAATTATTTGTTTCATTGTTAAGTTTTATTGCTTACCGGTATCTGTTTCTACTTTACTGGTACTTAATATGGTTAAAGGTTATTAAGTGGATTAAATGATATAATCTGTTAACAACTGATTCACCCCCCCCTTAGTTGTTCACTATTTATTCTAACAATGTTTACTATGGTTGAATTGCTTAATTGCTAAATCCACTTTGATATGTTATGTTAACCGGAAACAATCTGAAATGAGGTTTTACTTATGTCAGTAAAGTATTTGGATGTTTGTGAGTTTCAATTTGTTTTACTGTTAACCTATTATAACAGTCAACTAGTTTAACTTGATAGTGATATTGCATTTGAAGTTCAGTGGTTTAACTTGTCAGTTTAGAGTTTGCTTTGAGAGGTTGATTTAAGATATTGGTGAAAGTTTATATCAGTTTTCTATCTACTTATTCACCCCCCCTCCCCTCTTAGTAGTTGTTTGGATCCTTATTCTTTCATCATACCATCAATTGGTATCAGAGCTTCTCAGGTCCTCTAAAGTCTAAGCCTAACAGCTTGAGGTAAAGATCTTGTAGAACATGATGAAGAAGGAAGGTCCAAAGTTTAATAGAGAGAACTACATAATATGGAGTGATAGAATGAAAATTTATATTAAGAGTCTAGGAAGTCAATACTGGTGTAATGCCCCGCCAGAAACCCTAAAGGAAAACAACACAACTAGGCAACTAAAGGGTGAAATATATATATATAAGATTAAGTGCATTAATTATAACAATTGCACGTTTAATATCACAACGGAAGTCTAACACATGATTTCCTAAGGGTTACCAACAAGATTAATTCACAAATTATATTAACACCATGGTTAATCCAATAGTCCATCTAATTGGAAAAATAAATACTTAAATTTTAAACATACTCATACATCTATATCCCATAATGAAAGAATCTAAGTATCCCAATGCGTTTATTTTTCCATAGATCATTTATACAAAATATTAAAGCAACTAAATTAACATACATTCCACTGATATAATATTACAAAATCCATACATACATGGTTTCCAATAATACCACAAATTACAAAGTTACAATGTCAAGGTTACATAATTGTTTGATGCAATGACCACAAGGTCTCCACTGAACAATGATCATGAACATGAGTTGGTACATGAACCACGAACCAAGAAACACCAGTGAAGCCTTTCCTCGCCTAAAGATACAATCTAGAACATCCGATGGGAAGTGGCACTACCACCCGACCATGTGATTCCAAAATGGAACCACCCCACCATGCTAGGAGATAGTAGAATACCCTCAAGCAAGCAAAATAAGACAAGTACGTCAGTAACATGACTCTGAAAACATCCATGAGACTCAACTCACAAACACTAGTGACACTGAGGAGAGAGTGTCATCGCATGGCTTAAGGTGGTTACCCTAGGTAGGCCTCCGTAGGTCGTGGCCCCCATCCTGGGTTATCCTAGTAACCTCTCCCGAACCCTTGGCTCCATCTAAGAATCATGCAAACCCTACCAATCATTTCGTGAAGACAATGTGATAAGTTTGTCATTCCAGGCCTTCTCACCACATCCTGAGCCTATACAAACACTCAACCATGTGCGAGGCACATTATCTTAATTAATATTTTAGCTACCCACCCCTGAATCAATTATTAGGTTATCACTTCTTAATTGACTTTCGAAGGGTTATCCTGCCATCCACTTTGGGTGCACCCCCACTCGAAAGCCACTCTCTCTCATGGGACACTAACATGAAAGGTCTCTCTACGAGAATTCTATGGCAAAATTGACAGCCATATCTAATCCTGACAAACCACAGGTGAAGGATACACAATCACTAACCTAGGATTGACCATTTGGAAACATAACACACAATGACTCACATCAACAGGGTTATACAATGACACCTGACTAAGGGGTAAGACAACCTTAGTAAAAAGACAATAACTCAAATCAGATTTACAGTGAAATATTCTTTTACCAGAGAATACCCTTTATTCTAAAGATCCTATAACAGACAATCTTTTTAAAATAGTAAAAAGCATTAATTACTTGCAATTGCCGACATTTTAGAAAAGTAGAAAATACACCTCATTGATAAAAGAAAAGTAGAATTGTCATTTGATCAACAAGGCTAAATTAAGCACATAAAAATTTACCTTCTAATGTATTTCCAAGAATAAATATAGAATCTAAAAATATAAACTTTTCTGGAAATAACCAAATACCGAATTAACTATATTTATAAAATAATATAATATAAGTATATTAATATATATATTCATCGAATATATATATCATATACATATATTCATATTACTAAATATATCTATATTAAAACATAAATAAATTTGCATGATATTAATACAACTTATTTAATAAAATACCCAAGTTTAAAAAAAAAAAACATATATATATATATATATATATATATATATATATATATATATATATATATATATATATATATATATTACATCACACAAAATTAATAAAAACAAACTGAATTTTCATCAATGCCGAAGAATGCAAACCAGGGCGGATTAAATCTGTCATGGCAACTTTATTGGCTACCCTATGGTAGCATGTACTACCGTGGTAGTACTGCTACCTTACGGTAGCAGGTACTATCATTGGTAGCACTGCTACAATGGGTAGAAGGTACTACTATCGGTAGTACTGCTACCGTAGGGTAGCCAATAAGGTAGCAGGTGCTACCACACGGTAGCACTGCTACCGACGGGTAGCAAGTACGGGTAGCAGGTACTACTGTCGGTAGTACTGGTACCGTACGGTAGCATTGCTACCGTCGGTAGTAACTACCGACCCATGTAAAACTCAATTTTAATATATATATATATATATATTAAAATTTTAAAGAAATTTAAACTTTAATAAATGCCCAGATCATATACAAAGGTTAAAATTTCACAAACCCCCCTTTTTTTTAAAAGGAAAATATTCACAAAGAATATATAAAATAAAAATCAAATTTTTACAGAATATAAAGATCCATTTTCACAGAGAATTAAAAGTCAAATTTTCACAGGGATTTAAAATTAAATTCCATAGGGATAAAAAGATTGATTTTTAACAGAAATAGAAATCAATGCATCCCCACTTACTCCATATTTATTTACACAAACATCTTCCCTAATCCAATTATTTCTTCCCTATGATTTTCACAATACCAAAACTAAAACATATAGGAAAAAAATCAATAAACATGAGAATCTCCACAACAGAGATTAGAGATTCAACACACTAAATTAATTTTTTTTAAAGAAGACAAAAGAACACCAAACAAATCAACCTAACCTGTGAAGCTTTCCTGGAAGATTCACGTGGATGAGCTATGTCCTACAACAGGGTTTCCAGGCCAATCCCTCTTCCAGCAATCCTCTGATAATTTCTTCTTCAACAAAATCTTTGCCTCCTTCCCGTGACTCTCCAAAAAGAAAAATATATATTCCCCTTTTAACCTAAAATTTTAGGTTGCACATATTTTTCCCCAAAAAACCCTAATATTTAATTTTAGTAATAAAAGCAATTTTATTTTCTTTCCTAATTCCCACCAAAGGAATAAATTAACATTCAATAAGTAAAAAACATTTTTTTTCTTTTCTCATGCAAATTAATTAATTTCCTAAAAAAAGAAATTAAAGCAGTACTTTAATTCTAATTTATTCTTTTATTCATTTATTTATTATTATTATTTTTCTTTAAATTCTAGGAAACAATAAATGAAATTAATCTAATTTATTTTTCACTAAAATTTAAATAAGATATATTTCTAATATAATGCAACTTGAAACATAATTTAATAACTTCTTTTAATTAATTAAATTTATAATCTCAATGCATAAAATACATAATTCAAAAATG
Organism: Cryptomeria japonica; assembly: GCF_030272615.1. Taxonomy (NCBI): domain Eukaryota; kingdom Viridiplantae; phylum Streptophyta; class Pinopsida; order Cupressales; family Cupressaceae; genus Cryptomeria; species Cryptomeria japonica. The sequence continues at coordinate 393,090,401 of NC_081410.1, forward strand.
CTAACTATGAGATAACTCCATAAATTTAATTAATTAGTTAAATTCACTAAACACACAAACTGAGCAAACCCCAAGCAAAGACTTATAAAAAGTCAAACGACAATACACAAAGGCTGAACAAACTGACAGGATGACAAACTGACGATACTCACAAGCGTGTAACTGGGTAAAATAGGGTCAACTACTGCCTCCTCCACTTCCCTCAGACAAATATACGGCATGCTTAGACCTATGAAGCCAGGTGGAGATGATACCCCATACCTACCCAGTACGTGTACCTACAATATCCGACATCACCGAACCACACATGCATATATACAATATAAAAAACACGGTATGCATGCCGATGAAGGAGAATCGCGACGTTCCTTGTCTCACCAGAGTGAGTGAAGGAAAATCATCCCCTTGCATCCAATACACTCGCAGACACGCAACATATAATTACACATTGCATAGATAAAGTAAAGTGTCAGTACATAGCAATAATCCATAAAATACCATAAATCACAAGTACTAAAATACTGCAAATAAATTATACATCTCATATCCAGATAAAGCATGAAATAATGTCATATAAGTCTGAATAACACATCATGGTAATGTATCCATTGAAAGTAAACAATAGTAAAATATGAGTCTAATAAGTTCAAACGAGGAGGGGTACTACAACTGGGAACAAGTTGGTACTCAATATGTTGCACCTAGTGGGATTATGACTGATGATCAGAAGAAAGAGAAACAAGAAAATAATCAAGCACTTGAGGCTATTATCAGTTCTTTGTTTGATGCAAAGTATGTAGATGTTCATGGTTTGGAGACTACATATGAGGTATGGAATAAACTTGAAGAGATTTATGGTGGTGATGAACATGTGAAGATTGCGAAAGAAGAGAGTCTAAGAGGAAAATTTGATGACATACGGATGGCTGAAGGAGAGAATATACAACAGTATGGTTAGAGGATCAAAGAGAGAGTTGGTGAGATCAAAAGTGTTGGTGGTAAAGTGGAAGATGCCATAGTGATGAGTAAGGTGTTGAGAACCCTGCTATCGATCTACGCTATCCAAGTTGCAGCCATTCAGGAGCTAAAATTTATTGATAAAACTAAGGTAACACTTGACTCCATCATTGGTAAGCTTATTGCTTTTTAATTAATTGGTTATAATGGTAGTGTTCAAAAATATGAATCTGCATTTAGAGCTTCAGTTCCTAACCCATCTATGAGGAAAAGTAGAGATGTCAGTCACAGTTATGAATCTAGATCTAGCAGAGAAGTTGATGATGAAGACAATTTGGTTGAGCTTGAAGCATTGTTAGCCAAGAGGTTGCCCGGAGGTACCGGTAAGTACAAAGGTAAATTACCTTTCAAATATTTTGCATGCAACAATATTGGACACATTGCAGCTAATTGTCCTAATGGTGACAATGAGCACAAACGTGATAAGTTCAAGAATTACAAGGGAAAAGGAAAAAGAGATTATCTTATTGCAGTTGATGGTGGTATCACTGATGAGGAATTTGAGGGTGATGCTAATGAAGACATTGTCTTTGTATCCATTAAAGAGGAGACATTAGATCAGAAGGCATTAGTTTCTTGCATGGATGATTCTGATGATTGGATCATTGATAGTGGTTGTTCACATCACATGACCGGTGACCAGAGAAAATTTCTTTCTTTGAAGGAATTTGATGGGGGAGTTATGAGATTTGGTAATGATTCACCCTGCATGGTAAAAGGTGAGGGAACTATTTATCTTAATGGAAAGAGCAGTGCAGATTATGTCTACTGGGTTGAAGGATTAAAGCACAATCTTTTGAGTGTTTCTCAACTCAATGACAGAGGATATCCATTGGAGTTTAAGAATGGAATGTGCAAAATATATGGGAGAAAAGATGAACTAATTGCAACTAGCAAGCAGACTAAAGGTAACTTGTTTCATCTGAATCCTGAAGTCAACAACTATTTAATTGCTAAAGTAGATGATAGTTGGCTTTGGCATAGGATATTTTGTCATATAAATTTTGACAACATTATTAAAGTGAGTAAGTCCAAGACAGTGAGAGGTTAGCCTCAGTTGGACAAACAGATTAATGCTCTATGTAAGGAACGTTAGTTGGGAAAGATGACATCCTCAACTTGTAAGAGAAAATATTTTTCAGTGGAACATCTTTAGGGACCAATAAGGACTAAGAGTACTCAAGGTGACAAATATTTTATGATCTTCACTGATGATTGTTGAAGAATGATGTGGGTTACATTCTTGAAGGATAAAACATAAGCATTTAGTAAGTTCAAGGCATTCAGGGCCTTAGCTGAAAAGAAGAGTGGTAAGAAGATAAAGTGTTCGAGGACTGATCAAGGTGGTAAATTCACTTATGTGGAATTCACTAGATATTGTGAAGAAAATGGTATCAAACGGTAGATTTCTGCACCAAGGATACCACATCAGAATGGTATTGCAGAGAGGAACAATTGGTCAATTGTTGAAGCTACTAGAATGATGTTGATACAAGGAGGTGTAGCAAAAAATTTCTGGAGAGAAGTTGTCAACACAGTTGTCTACACTATGAACTAGATATTAGTAAAGAGAGGTATATTTCTTTGTTAATCCACCAAGAGTAAGGCCTACAAATGTTATAACAACCGGACACAGAGAATCATTGAGAGTGTTTATGTTCAAGCGGATGAGTATCCTGAAGTCTTAGGGGAAACCAATGTGGAGAAAAAGGATGAAGATCCTTGCATTTTGATTTTGGAACCAGAACTGGTGAAACCTGAAACTGGTAAAGGGAAAATTGTTGTACTAGTTCAACCGGAATAGGTAGACTCTGAAGAAGATGATGATAATGAAGAAGAAGACCCTGGAGATAATGATCATGTTATTTCGAGGTATGTGAGACTCAATCACAATCCTGACCAGATTACTAGAGATAAGGATGTTGGAGTGTTAACCAAAAGAAGAATTAGAGAGAATTCTTGCATGATCTCCACTATTGAGCCTAGAACTGCTAAGGAAGAATTTGGAGATGATCATTGGATTAAAGCTATGGAGGAGAAGCTTGATCAAATTGGGAAGAACAATACATGGACCCTAGTACCCAGATTGGTGAATAAAAAGGTGATAGGTACTAAGTGGGCATTTAGGAACAAATTGAATGAAGATGGTGTAGTAGTCCAAAAAAAAGCTAGATTGGTTTGCAAAGGTTATTCACAAGAAGAAGGAGAATATTATGGTGATACTTTTGCACCAGTTGCTAGACTGGACGGTGTCAGGACTTTACTTGCATTTTCAGCACATAAGGGATTCAAAGTATATCAGATGGATGTGAAGTCAACATTTTTTAATGGAATACTGGAAGAAGTATACATTGAGCAGCCAGATGGTTATGCTTTGATTGATGAAAAAGACATGGTATGCAAATTGCACAAGGCACTATATGGGTTAAATCAAGCACCGAGAGAATGGTATGAGAGGCTTCATTCACACCTGATGAAGATAGGTTTTCAAAGAACCAATGATGACAACAACACATATCTCAAATCTGAAGGAGATAAGATACTAGTTAGTGAAGTGTTTGTGGATGATATCATATTTGGAAGCAATGATGACATGATCAATGATTTTGCAAATGAAATGAAAAAATAATTTGAAATGTCTCTAGTGGGAGAGATAAAAAATTTCATAGGCTTGCAAATACAAAAAATGAAGAGTGGTATTTTCATCACATAGTCTAAGTATGTGAAAGAGGTATTGAAGACATTTGGTATGAGTGATTGTAAACCAGTTGGGACACCAATGGTTATAGGTTGTAAATTGTCTAAAGAAGATGAAGCCACATCTATTGATAAAAAGGAGTACTAGTCAATGATTGGAAATTTCACTATGTTATTCACAACAGACCAGATATAGCTCATGCAGTTGTCAAGTTGCTAGATTTTAGAAGAATCCAAAGGAAACACATTTGATAGAAACCAAGAGGATATTCAGATATTTGAAAGGCACTATTGACTATGGATTATGGTATCCATATGTAGGTAACTTTGATTTGAAGGTGTATATAGATGTAGACTAGGAAGACAATGTTGATGATAGAAAAAGCACAACCGGTGGAGCATTCTTTCTTGGAGAAAGACTTGTTTCATGGAGTAGCAAGAAGAAGAGTTGTATATATCAGTCTACTGCTGAAGATGAGTATGTTGCAGCTTATATGAATTGTGCCCAGGCTATCTGGATGAGACACATTCGAGAAGGTTTCAAGATGAAGTTTATAGAACCTGTAAAGATCTTATATGACAATACTAGTGCCATAAATATTTCCAAGAACCATGTTTTGCATGCATGAACCAATCATATTTAATTGAAGTATAATTTATTGAGGGAAAAAGTGTAGAGTAAAGATGTGATATTGGAGCATTTCTATCAAGGAGCATCTTGCAGATATCTTTACTAAACCTCTGCCTAAGACTACTTTTGAGTATCTTAGAAGTCAACTAGGGGTTGTACCCCTTCATGAGATCAATTAAGCATGATGTAGAGTACATCAATCCTGAAGCTACTTGCAAAATTTTACAACAAGATTGGTGTAGAGTGGAGTTATTCCACATAGGGAGCATCAAGTTGTAGGTTGTTGATGCTGAACAATGAAGTTTGACATTGCATGTTTTACTTTCACTTTGGCATTTTTGTCAAAGGGGGAGAAGAACTATGTGATTATGGGGAAGAAGAATTGTATGATTGATAGAGAGAAGAACTATAGCCAGTTACCAGCTGAAGACAAGGAGAGTACATGGTAAAATGTAAACCAGGATTCCTATTCACAATCATAGCAATCAAGGGTATTGATACTTGTATTGCCATCAATGCCAAAGGGGGAAAATGTTGGCATTTGCATGAAGATTTCATTAATGAAATGTTATGTTGTCATTGATGTCAATTATAACCGGTAATGATGTTGTTATAATGTTGTTTTGTAACTGGTAGGAAGAGCTAGTGAAGGTACTTGCAACCGATAAGTGAGTTTGTGGAGGAAACCGGTATCACTATGAAATGGAGAGTTGAACCGGTAATGATTATGACACGTATGCATATTGTATGAGAAGAGTTTCAAATGATTTTTGGCGCGTAGAGATAACGATTTTTATCTTGGGAATGAGCAAGTATATTGCATATAATGCAAACCACGTGACGAGTTACAGAGTTCGATGAAGTGCTAGTCAAGGAGTGGTCGAGGCTATCTTGAATGATGTGTAAAGATTGTTATGTAATCCAATGGTCATACTTGAACCAATTTGTTTGTAATCTCTATGAGAGAATTAGGTTTGTGTTGTGTTACCGACCTATTATTTTGTTTATAAGGTCGATGAGTTGTTTTTGTTGGAGGGTTGGTAATTTGTAGTTGAGAGTGAGAGTGTGGTTGCCGAACTGGATGATGTATCTGCAGTTTGTGTAAAGGCAGATAGGAGCATGAAAAGGATTTGAACAAGCAAGTGTAGTGCTATTCAAATAGATCAGCAAACCCCTGTTGTTTTCTAACAATTACAAGAGTTAAATCCTCTAACTAGGTAATCTCTAACAAGCTTTGTGATATTCAAATCCTCTAACTAGGTGGTCCATTAGTTTGGATTTCAAATCCTCTACCGATGTTACTCCTTACAGGGTATTTCTTCTAATAGGGCATTATAGTCAATCCCTTAACTGGGTGGTCCCTAACAGGATTTGTTCTTAACAAGACTTTTTGTAAAGCTTTAATGGGCTTGGCTCCTAACAGGGGAAACTTCAGAAGAGTTCAGAATACTTGTGGATATTCATGCCCACCGTGGTTTTTCCCATTTGGGTTTCCACGTCAAAAATATTGTGTCAAGTGGTGAATATTTTTTTTTGTGGTTATGTTTACTATGTTTGAATTGTTTAATTGTTGAATCCACTTTGATATGTTATGTTAACCGACAACAATCTGAAATGAGGTTTTACTTATGTCAGTAAATTATTTGGATGTTTGTGAGTTTCAAGTTGTTTTACTGTTAATCTGTTATAACATTTAACCGGTTTAACTTGACAGTGATATTGCATTTGAAGTTCAGTGGTTTAACTTGTTAGTTTAGAGTTTTCTTTGAGAGGTTGATTTAAGAGATTGGTGAAAGTTTATATCAGTTTTCTATCTACTAATTAACCCCCCCCCCCCCCCCCCCGCCCACCTCTCAGTAGTTGATTGGATCCTTATTATTTCATCATACCATCAATGGGCATGTCCTCGGAAGAACAATCAACTGCCAAGAGAGCTAAAAGGTTATCTACTATATATGCAAAGGATTCTTCCTCCTACATGCGACCTACTTCCAAATTGGTGAAATCTGAACAAGTGTCTTTTGTAGAAAGAGAAAGACAAAAAATAATTATTATGGAAAGTGAAGAAGATGAATCAAAGAAAGGTGGTGAACAAAAATATGTCGAAGAAAAAAGATGTCTTCCCTTACATCTTCTGGGGGATATTCCTTGGAAATAAATAAATTATTAGATATGATTGAATGGACTAAGGACTATAGGTTATTTGTATCTAATGATACCATCCTATGATCAAGAGATTATTTAGCAAGCATTTGTTTCCTATCTGATCTAGAACAAATTGTTTCCTAATGATGTTGCCAATATGCTTTCAAAAGTATTGATAGAAAACCTAGTTGAGCATATATTGGGCATTGAGATACAAGGAGAAGTGAAGAAAAGGAAATTTTATCAAAGGATAAGACAATGAAGGATCTACATATGAAGATGACTGGGAAATGTGTAAAGGCACATTACAAATTGAAAGCTTATTTAAAGAATATTAAAACTTGCATTGAAGATCCGGTTTGGCTGTATCATTATTACTTAAGATGGCTTGGCACTAACAGATTTGGGGTTGTTTTTCGATGAACTATCATCAAAATTTTGACATTAATTTCGTAGATCTGATGAAACGATGAAAAGATTTTTGTCGCTCAAATTTTGTCATCATATTCGGCGAACAACTTTTCTTCGAAAATTGATACATACTATGGCGGTCTAATTCGCCAAAATTTCGGCAATGTCGTCAAACCTCCAACAAACCATGCACACTATTTCCATCGATACATGTTGGGGTTTTTGTTGAAAGTCTGACGATAAATGGCACTATGCTTCGACGAGAATGTTGTACCTATGATGAAATTTGTCGTCGCAAGTACAACATTCCCATCAAAAAATGATGGGGATAACGTTGGAATTCCGATGACAAATGTAAGTAATCTCTGACGAGAATGTTGTACCTATGATGAAAAAAATTGTTGCAGGTACAACTCTCTCGTTGGGGCCTATGTTAGGCATTTCTGTTGGAATTACAATGAACAAGTATATTTAAAAACAATAAAAGTCCATTATACCTCCATATAACATGGACAGACCAATTGCCATTAGGGAATATAAATCATTGCAACTATGGAATATGATTTGATAGGATTTCTCAAATATTGAACTACCCCTATATAAATTCTTACCTCAATGACAATGAAAGTCTTGGATCACTTCAACATGGCTTCCACTTTTAATAAATTCCTAATGATGGTTGGATCTCAGCTACTTCATAGACTTAGCTATATTTGATCTCAGACTTAGGCAGCTATTTGATGTATTTGGTGATTTCCCTTTTAAAAAGTTAAATGAATATTTGCCTATGTAATCAACAATATGAATAAAAACAACAAAAATCTATTTTCTACAATTCATGGGTTAAACTCCTTGTCTCAATGACAATGAAAGTCTTGGATCACTTCAAAATGGCTTCCACTTTTACTAAATTCCTAATGATGGTTGGATCTTTGTCTAATAAATTTTGATCCCAACTACTTCATAGACTTAGCTATCTTTGATCTTAGACTTAGGCAACTATTTGTTGTTTTTGGTGACTACCCTTTTAAAAAGTTAAATGAATATTTACCTATGTAATCAACAATATGAATATAAACAACAAAATCTATTTTCTACAATTCATGTGTTAAAATCCTTACCTCAATGACAATGAAAGTCTTGGATCACTTCAAAATGGCTTCCACTTTTACTAAATTCTTAACGATGGTTGTGTTGGCATATGCACACTCCAATGAGACATTGTAGGTGATTGAAGGTTTTGTCATTGATGGCAACCTTACAATCCTATGACACCGGCAAGTCATTCCACTGACACTAGCAAGATCAGACTCTACACCAACACTCACATCACTGGCACTGACAGTGAAAGGAAGCATACCGGCAGTGAAAGAAAGCATACTGGCACAGAGGCCGACATGATTTTTTGTTATATTATATTTTGTTTATTATTGTAAAATCTTTGTAAGCCGACTTGGAAAGTTGTAAAATGACTCTTATATAAGAGAGATCATTGTAGAACATTTGTAAGTAAAAAAGAAGAATATTTTTAGGCAAAATAAGGTAGACCTATTATGCGAATTATAGGTTAAGGGTTTATGTAAGAAGTAGAGTAGAAACTGGTACTGAATCTGGCATTATAGATGCTATCTTGAAGCAGTACAAGACACTGGATTTATATAATCCATTTTTGTAAGTCAGTGAGACTTCCTATTTTGTATTTGAGCAGTGAGCTCTAGGTAGTTGGCCTTCCTACATGTGCAGGCCCCTCTTGTAGCAGTAACATTCTCTTATTGGCCAGTAAGTGAATATTGTGGGTCACAAATCCCACCGAGCTTTTTCCCACACCGGGTTTCCTCGTTAAATCCTTGTGTTATGGTGTGTTTTTTCATGTGGTTGTTTTTATCTCTGTTTATTGCATTACTTTCTGCTTACTGGTACACAGTATTAATATGCTCTACATGTTTTAAGATAAGAAATTCAATTCACCGGTTAGATACTGATTCACCCCCCCCCCCCCCCCTTCCTCTCAGTATCTGTGGGAATCCTAACAGGTTGGATATCTGTCTAATAAATTTTGATCTCGGCTACTTCATAGACTTAGTTATCTTTGATCTCAGACTTAGGCAACTATTTGATCCTAGCTACTTCATAGGATAAAGAAAAAACCATGTCAACAACAAAATTTCTAGGCAATAAACAAGGAAAGCTCATATGTATGTTGTAGGACCAGTCTGATCAGAGAGGACTCACAAAGACATGTACAATGATTTCAGTCCTTAGAACATAATTGGTAATGTACTCAGGCAAAGATAGAAGACAAAGTTGTGACAGTCGAAAGGAGTACATCTACAACCAACATAAGAGAAATTAATGGACAAGACAATCCTCTCAAGAATATCAAGGATTTTTACTGCCTTCCTAAGCATAATGCAGTCATAAAAGCATTACCAAAGCTAGAAATTTGATAAGATTAACAATGAAGCATAATGAAATATTGAAAAGTGTGTTACCTTATTGAGCTTCTCTTTGTTTCAAGAATAGTTTAATATTATCTACTTATCAGGGCCAACCACATGAAGGTGGAATCTCATTTGGCCCCTCCCCCTCCCCCTTAACATCACTCTAAATTACTCATTAACATATTAAATTCATTCATTCTTTCATCCATGAATAAAATATAACATTCATTAACACATACCATTCATTAACATTTATTAACATGTAACTGTTAGCATTTCACAAAGGGAGATTGTTGGCATTCCAGTAAGTTTGTTGGTATGAGGATATTGAGAAGGTTGTTGAAGATTGTGGATATAACTAAGGAAGGATGATTATTGTCTTAATAATATTATTTTGTCATTGATGTCAAGCAATTGATTTTCTGATTCAGTATGATGTTGCCATATCTTAATGAGTATGTTTTGATAAGTATAAAGATGTCGGTAAGTGACACAGAATGAATGAAAATGAAGGGGAGTAATAAGTTATTCAATGGGAAACTATTACTGAGTTAGACAGTGATGAGATGTTGTTGTTTTGATTGTTTTGATATCCTATATATGAGTATTCAAAGACTGAACAAGAAGGAGAAAATATTTCAAGCTATAGAATTAGTTAAGGTTTGATATTGTTCTATGTTACCGAGCAAGATGCTAGTCGGTAAATCCTAAGGTTATCGCTATCGGTTAAAGAAGGCAGAATATCTACCGAGTGAGGTTCAGCATTTATCGAGTAACAACCGAGTAATAATAGAATGCATTGGATGGATAAAAGAATTATTAAATGAAAGATGCCAATGAGCTAGAGATGTATAGATGATTGGTATGTTGTGAAAGAAGTTTGTTGAAGATCTACGACAACGAAAATATAGGAGTTAGATCTACAGCGCAGATTGAACGATCATAACCTAGCACAAGTTCCAAGGTGATATAAAACATTTTCAGATCAAAAGATACAATGAACCTAGTCAAGTTTAAAGATCTGATGGCTAAGATTGATCATGGGAAATGTGATCAAGGAGATTAAGTGGTTAGAAATTGTTTATACATTAGAAATTGTTTATGAACAATGTATGCGGGCAAATAGAAGAACAATGATACTATAGTAGTGATCACCGAGCACAGAAGATTAAAGATCTGATTAAAGAACAGATTGAGAAGCCCAACAAGAAGCAAGATAAGTCTTATGACAAGATTATCTTGAGTACATTGAGCACATAGAATCTACTTTAGCATTTCAGGTGTGAAGTTGCAGATATATTTTATACTGTTATTTATTTTGTAAGTGACAGGAAATCTCTTAACCGAGTGGACCTAACAGTGTTATTTGTAAATCCTCTAGCAAGGTAACATTCTGAATGAGTGGTTGAAATCCTTTGACAAGGTCACTTCTAACAAAGTGCAAGACTCTAACAAGTCTGAGGGAAATCCCTTAACCGGGTCACATCTAGCAATGTGTTTATGTAATCTGTAACAGGATTGGCTTTTAACCAAGCATACTCTAGAAGGGTATATTTCTTAGTGGGTCCGAAATCCCACAGTGGTTTTTCCCTATTTGGGTTTCCACGTTAAATCTGGTGTTAAATGTGTTATGATGTTTTAAGTGTATTTGCTTATGAGTTTGAATGATTTACAATCATAGTTGCATAGCAGTAAAGGCTACCAAGGTTGAATCTGATAAATATGTTGCTTAGTGAGTTTTTATGAGTCACCCCCCCCCCCCCCCCCTCTCATCTTATTAACAGTAACATTCATTAACATTCATTAACACATAATTACATTCATTAACACATAAAATTCATTCATTAATAAATAATATGATTACAATCATTTATATCTTTTGTTTTTTTCTTGAAGCTAAGTAAAAACTAAGTGGAGCATCATTTTCTTCATTATTTTTCCCCTCTTCAGTTGTTGTGCCCTTTTCTCATGATCTTAATGTATGTCTAGTCCTGTACTCTTGATGAGGATGCCTATGCAAAGGGGGGTCCACTGCAATAACAAAGAAATGGGTTAAATTTATAAGATTTTTATTATTATTTTTACAAGTATTTCATTAATTAAAAGAACATTACAGGGGTTCTCTTTACGTGATGGGGCCACGTCATCTTCTTGATCATTTTGTCTAGCCTCATCCTCAACATGCTAAACACCCTCTAAATCCTTTGGAGTTGAAACACGAAAGATTACATTAATCAATACACCAATTACAATTTTAATTCATTTAAAGGAATAACAGTGGTTCTCTTTACTTGATGGGGGCACATCACGTTCCTGATGTTGTCTACCTCGATCATGCTCAACTTGTTCACCACACTCTACATGCTCTAAAATAAAAACCAAAAAGGTTACATTAATTAGTACACCAATTTTAATTTAAGATGTTTAATTGTATTAATAATTACATAAAAATTTTTGTATAGCACATGAATACCTCCAGTATCGGGATGCACACCACGACCTTCATCATGTGCAGGTTGTGTTCCACCCTTAACAGGTTGTATTACAATGTCATGTGCATTGTTATCATTGTTATGACAAATATAGTCACTTTATGTTGGAAATTAACATCGAATAGATTATTGCTCAAGTATTTAATTTTAAATAATTTTCATTTAGCTTATTTGCCTGTGTGACGGATGCACCGAAATCTTGTGTTTGCCCACTCAATTCTCTTAGGTGTTTAGCCACGACTCCATAGCCTTGCTGGAAGGCAATTTTCATGTCATCTTCTGTGGGTGCTCTATTGAATTCATAGCCCTGCATTTTCTCTTAATATCATGAATTTTGCTTCTATTGTTTGATTAAAAAATATTGTTTGCAATTTATTATTTCGATGCGATATTTCATTTATTGATACTCAAAATTCATGTGGAAACTTTCATATAACCACCAGAGCCAAGTTTCTGTTTCCCGTGCTCTTCTAGTCTTGCCTTAGTTGCCTTCGATGTGTCGGGCAACCTATGAAAAGTTTGAAATATGTAAGATTATGTAAATATAAAGAGTAATTAGTACATAATTACATTGTTAATAGTATCACATACCTTCCTTTGCCCGATGGTGTATGTCCTTTTCTCTTTTCAACTTTCTCTTTTCCATCCAAAACCAAGTCCATCCACTCCCTCTTTGGAATCATGGGGGGACACTCATACTTTTTGTTCTTCTCTAAATGTGTCCTATATGGGTCCCTCACATACTTTAGATATTTGCCAGCTTTCTGAAGGACCTTGGTTGTGTTGAATGTGTCATTTCCAAACAACACAACCAAACAGTTTATGAGTTCATCTCTTAATTATTGATTTTGGGCATTCCACCATGTACGTATGGTGGGCCTAAAGATCTCCAATGTAATATCATTTAGATTTTTATTAAAAACATCATTGCCTGCAAAAAAATCATGGGAACATTAGTCCAAAATGAGTGATCAATAAGTAAATTACAATTGGACTATATATAATAATGATTTTAAAGTACCTAGAACCATCTCTATCTTTATGGGAACAAAATCATTGGTCACCATAAATGTGACCGACAATGTTCCCGTACTAGTAATATGGGAAGATCCAAGAAATGCTGCTAAAATATCACCACTAGTGGCCTCTACATCACTAGGTACATGTCCTACTGTACACATCGGTGCAGTACTTGATGCTTGCATGTTGCATGTTGCCGATATTGCAGTCGACAATATAGGTGCAGATGATGGGGTCAGATGAGGTGGTGTATGCATAGGAACATGGACAACACCTAAAGAATAATATTAAATATATAATACATTAAATATATGAGCAATAACACATTAATGGAAGGATAGGAACATGTAAAAATATGAGATGGTGTATCCACAGAACATGGTCATTACTTGAACTACCTAGAGTACCCTGATCATGTCCACCAGCTTCATGAGGATGCAAAAATTCCTGTAAAAACAACACGTAAATATTTTAGTTCATGACATAAAAAAGAGTATAAAATATAAACCGTTAATGAACTTATGTTATAATTAAAGATTTCATGACTGCTTACTTGCAAGTTTTTTTCTCTCTTTTATCTCATCAGTTTGAGGGACTATGAATAACAATTTAAGAATTTATTTATTAATTTTTTTTGCATATTTCCTATCATTTCAGCAGGGTTTGTGGAATATGTGATGTCATCATTGAATAATAGTGAGTAGACCTCTGTCTCGATGTTCTTAGCTATTGTAGGTGCCTTTCCCCAAACATCCGTCTGTGACAAGAATATTAGAAACATTATCAAAATTAATCTGAAACTCTAAAGAAAAGAACATCATAATATAACATTTTGCTTGTATCTAATTTGTACAATTACAATGAGGTTTACCTACAGGGTAGAAGTGCCCGGAGCTACATCCCAGTATGTGCTATGTGTTAGATCAATGTCGCGCTATGACAAAAATTAAATATAAAAAAAACATTAGCGAAATGAAATCAATAGACTTACCATAAAAAATTAATAATAAAATGGTATATTGGAGTCATTAATTGGATGTTGATTTAAATGGTATATAATACATACCACCCCCATGATAGTAACTTTGTTTGTATCTATGCGATTCAAATTATAATCAATTATCAACTCTTCCCCTGCACTTATTGATTTTATCGCACATACGAATACACAATTTCCCTCGGGTGCCTCGAATATGCAATTGTGTTGCCTATTAGTTGACCCAAGTCATATACTGTTTATAAAACTTGCAATATTCCCTATTTATTTTGGCCTTCCATCAATGTACATAGCCACTCTTTTACTTTGATCATTATCTTTTAGCTATATATAATTTGCTGACAGTGCATACCTAGGCATACTTCGTGTATATCGAACCAACTGCATCCAATTTTTGTAATTTCAATAGGGTTCGACTGTTGGAATCCAAGAACACTAAGAGGGGGAGTGAATTAGTGTTCTCCCGGTATGATTAATTTTAACCTTATTAACACAAGAACTTAGCAACCGGTATAACACAAAGATTTATACGTGGAAAACCTCAAAGAGGAAAAACCATAGTGGGATTGGTGACCCACAATATCTATCCACTGATCAGATGAATAAATATTACATATAAGGGGATTGCGCATGCAGGAAGGCACATTGCCTAGAGCACACTACTCATCACAAAAGGATCCTCACTAACTACAAGAAATATTTGGACTACTATCTCGAAAGAAGATTGAACTGCAAGAATAGCATCTCCTATGCCTGAGTAAAATTTTGATTAAGCTCAATACCAGAGGTCTTAAACCTCTTTCACAAACCCAATTTGATCACCTATGATAGACCAAATCCTCTGCATATGACTACAACTTTATTCACACATAGATAATCGCATAACCATCCTTGACCATGATCTAGAAAGAGATCTTACATCATATTTATACAAACTTTGGACCTAAACAATTAGGTCAGCCACCTAAAAGATAATACAATAAATCCATTACATAAACCCACAAACCAATGATAACCCAAGTTGGCTAGAGACCGAAACAACATTAACCAAACAATAAATCCAATCGGTAATGCATCGGGAGCATCCACCAACACGTTACATAAACCAATCCATAACCTAGGAGAATAACATAGAATATCACCGGACCTAAAATAGGTCACCATAAGCCAAATGCAACACCACAGATCAACAGGAACACGAACATGATAACCATCAACATCCTGAGAACCTTCTAGAAGCCGTACCAACACCACTTATCGAATCCATCAAAATATTTTCAACAAAGCTCTACCGGTAAAACCCTTACCGGTAACCAAAAGGCTTACTAGAACATATGATAGCTTCCAGATCACCAAATCCTGAACCAACTGAATGTGACATGCACATGAATGACTGAACCAAACCATTTCCACCAAACTGAACGTACCAGAGAATACCGAAGATGATCTCTAGATCAACATCACAATCCAACTACTCTACTAGAACCTGGTAGACAACCAAACAAGCTAGTGTTGACATCAATGCAACACATAATCAATTCCTCCAAATTTCCAACAATCTCCCCCTTTAACATTGATGGCAACACTAGATGTGAAAAACATCCAAATGCCAAGAAATGCAAAATAAGTCTCCCCCAATGGAAGACATCCAACAATCTCCCATCAATGATATATCAATGAAGGTCTGAACAAATTATCTCTGTACCAATTAACCATCCATATACCTGAACCAAACTCCCCCAGTGGGATACAACCAATCTAAAATTTGGTTCCTCCCCCTTTGACTAATATCTCTGTTAAGCTTTGTTTTTCACATGTATATCTATCCCCCTTTGACATCAATGCTAGAAATCTGACATAAACATCAAAGAAAAACCATGGATCTTTTGAACCATATAGTTGACTACTCCCCCAGAGTAGTAGCACCAAATCATCAATCCAGAATGAATAATAATTCTGATAATGCATGTCAGACTGATTCCAATCATAATCACTTAAGTCTCTACCAGAGGGGCAAAGACCCCTAATCTGTCTCTAAAGTACTCAAATGATTCCTTGGAAAAAGGTTTCGTGAAGATAATTGCAACTTGCTCTTTAGTGTTCACATAAACCAATCTGACTTCATTTGCTTCTACATTTTCCTTCAAAAAGTTATACTTGATTGATATATGCTTTGTCTTAGAATGAAATACTCGATTCTTTGATATGTCAATAGCAATAGAGTTATCACTATGAATAACTATCGGTTCATCACAATCTACCCTTAAATCTTTCAACATTTGCTTCCTCCATAGAACTTGTGTACAACTAGTAGCAACAACAACATACTCAGCTTGAATAGTAGATAAAGAAGTACATGACTATTTCTTGTTGATCCTTGAAACAAGTTTCTTTCCAAGAAAGAAAACTCCACTGAATGTGCTTTTCCGGTCATCTATATCTCCAACCCAATCTACATATGTATATGCACATAGTGTAAAGTCATCATCTTTAGGATACCACTAACCATATTCAGTTGTTCCTTGTAAATATTTGAAAATCCTAGCTATCAGAGAAAAAGGTTTCATCATAGTCAATTCCTTCCTTCTAAGAATATCCTTTGTAGACCAATCTAGCCTTGTTCCTCACAACTTGTCCATCTTCATTCAATTTATTCCAAAAAACCCATTTAGTTCCAATAACATTCTTATTTTTAGGTGGGGGAACTAAAGTCCATGTGTTGTTCTTTTCTATCTGATCCAATTCCTCTTCTATAGCTTTCATCCAACATTCATCCTTACATGCCTCAACTACTGATTCCGATTCAATTTGAGAAATTAAGCATACCTCTTCAGTTACCAACCTTCTCCTTGTCATCACTCCTTTGCTCTTATCTCCTATGATCTGATCTTCTGAATGATTCAACCTTACATACCTGGGAGTCTTCTGACTTTCTATTTCTTTTCTATGATTTTCAGTTATTACTAATACTCAGGGTAATTAGTTCAACATTATGTTCCGGTGCAGGCATTACCGGATCAGTTATGATCATTTCCACTTCCGGTTCTTTTTCATAAGTTCTGATTTGACCTCTGTACTGCTCAACGCTCTCCAAAATTCTCTGCAATATTTTGTTATAACATCTATATGCTTTGCTTTGATTTTAATAACCAAGAAATATCCATTTAACACATCTAGGATCAAACTTTCCAACTCACTACCAAAGATTCTGAAATACTTAACTGTAGGTGTATGACCAAACCATAACTCATAAAATGTCTTACGGGTAAACCAAACCAGATCCAAGACCCAACAAATCTTCACCGGTTAACCTTCAAAATAACTTCTCCAATGTCTAAAATAGGATTTTAGACCACTATTGAGGGCAATGCAAGATCTATCATCAATTTGCCTCCCCCTAAGGAAAATGCCTTAGTTACCAGATGAGTTTCTTGTTGATGCGGGAAAATTCTACTCTGTCAATTGAGCATATGGGGTATATGCTTCTACCGGTTGATCCTCAAACTTTCTAATCCAATTCTTCTCATGATCCTTCCAAATATCATCAACTTTTTGCTTTCCCTTCTCATTGGATTTGTCATTTCGTACAGGTAGGTTCTTTCTTCTGCAAAATTTAGCAATGTGTCCTACTTTGTTGCATGCATAACAAGTGACATTGTTCTTTTGAATTTACTTGTTGTAACCTTGATTATTCCTTGACCTACATTGATTAGCCATATGTCCAATCTTTCCACATGCATGACATTTTACATTCATTCTATAATCTTTTGTCCTATGACCATACTTTTTGCAATTGAAACACTGACTGATAAATGAATTATTATTCTGGTTGACTCTATTTCTGCATTGACTTTCCATATGACCAAACTTATTGCAAACAAAGTATCTACCATTAAATTTATGTCCATTGGGTTGTCTTACTGATGAACTTTGATTCTGATTGACTGGTGGATTCTCCTGATTGTTCTTTTGACCGAATGTATCATCCTAATTTGCAGTACCAGAATTCTCTCCATGCTCAAATCCAAGACCTCTACTATCTCCATTGTCCCTTTGATTCTTCAATATTTTATCAAGCTTTGCAGAACTAACCTTGAACTTATCTTTGTATTCATTTGCAACATCCAGATCACCTCTTAGGACTGTTATCATTCTTTCCAATGCTTGCTCATTGTTCTGAGGTTGTACTAATTCATTTCTCAATATATCATTCTCATGTGCCAACCTAATGCATTCTCCATATTTGTCTTTCAGAGATTTGGCAAGATTTTCTTCATTCTTCTTCCGGTCTTCAATTTCCTTGGACATTCTCATGGTTAGGGCTTGCATTTCATTCTTCATGACACCATTTTCCTGACTCAACTTCTGGCATAGTTCCTTAAGAGCATTCTTTTCTTCATCATCCTAATTTTGTAATTGATCACATAGTTCTTTCCTTTTAGCTTGGGCAAGTGACAACCTCTCTTGCATAGTAAAGCTGAATTCCTTCACAGATCTCAACTCATCTTGCAACACCATAGTCTTCAAGAGATACTTCAAGTTATTTCCTCAAACTCATCTCCATGGATTTTCGATTCAGGATCTTCCTCAAGCTATTAGACTTATTCTGAAGCACCAAGCTTTGATACCAATTGTTGGAATCCAAGAACACTAAGAGGGGGGGTGAATTAGTATTCGCTCGGTATGATTAATTTTAACCTTATTAACATAAGAACTTAGTAATTGGTATGCATAAGCAAATAACAACAAGTAATAATGCAACAAAAAATATGAACACCATAACACAAAGATTTATACGTGGAAAACCTCAAAGGGAAAAAACCACAGTGGGATTGGTGACCCACAATATCTATCCACTAATCAGATGAATAAATATTACATATAAGGGGCCTACACATGCAGAAAGGCACACTTCCTAGAGTGCACGACCCATCACAAAAGGAGCCTCACTAACTACAAGAAATCTTCAGACTACAATCTAGAAAGAAGATTGAAATGCAAGAATAGTATCTCCTATGCTTGAGTATAGTTCTAGTTAAGCTCAATATTGGAGGTCTTAAAACTCTTTCACAAACCCAATTCGATCACCTATGATTGACCAAATCTTCTGCATATGATTATAACTTTATTCACATAGAGATAATCGCATAACCATCAATGACCGTGATATACAAAGAGATATTACATCATATTTATACAAACCCTCAACCTAAACAATTAGGTCGACCACATAAGAGATAATACAATAGATATATTACGTAAACCCGTAAACCAATGATAACCCAAGTCATCCAGAGACCGAAACAATATTAACCAAACAATAAATCCAACTGGTAACGCATCGGGAGCATCCACCAACACGTTACATAAATCGGTCCGTAACTTAGGAGAATAACATAGAATATCACCAGACCTAAAATAGGTTGCCATAAAGTAAAATGCAACATCCAGATCACCTCTTAGGACTGTTATCATTCTTTCCAATGCTTGCTCATTGTTCTGAGGTTGTACTAATTCATTTCTCAATATATCATTCTCATGTGCCAGCCTAATGCATTCTCCATATTTGTCTTTCAGAGATTTGGCAAGATTTTCTTCATTCTTCTTCCGGTCTTCAATTTCCTTGGACATTCTCATGGTTAGGGCTTGCATTTCATTCTTCATGACACCATTTTCCCGACTCAACTTCTGGCATAGTTCCTTAAGAGCATTCTTTTCTTCATCATCCTAATTTTGTAATTGATCACATAGTTCTTTCCTTTTAGCTTGGGCAAGTGACAACCTCTCTTGCATAGTAAAGCTGAATTCCTTCACAGATCTCAACTCATCTTGCAACACCATAGTCTTCAAGAGATACTTCAAGTTATTTCCTCAAACTCATCTCCATGGATTTTCGATTCAGGATCTTCCTCAAGCTATTAGACTTATTCTGAAGCACCAAGCTTTGATACCAATTGTTGGAATCCAAGAACACTAAGAGGGGGGGTGAATCAGTATTCGCTCAGTATGATTAATTTTAACCTTATTAACATAAGAACTTAGTAATTGGTATGCATAAGCAAATAACAACAAGTAATAATGCAACAAAAAATATGAACACCATAACACAAAGATTTATATGTGGAAAACCTCAAAGGGAAAAAACCACAGTGGGATTGGTGACCCACAATATCTATCCACTAATCAGATGAATAAATATTACATATAAGGGGCCTACACATGCAGAAAGGCACACTTCCTAGAGTGCACAACCCATCACAAAAGGAGCCTCACTAACTACAAGAAATCTTCAGACTACAATCTAGAAAGAAGATTGAAATGCAAGAATAGTATCTCCTATGCTTGAGTATAGTTCTAGTTAAGCTCAATATTGGAGGTCTTAAAACTCTTTCACAAACCCAATTCGATCACCTATGATTGACCAAATCTTCTGCATATGATTATAACTTTATTCACACAGAGATAACCGCATAACCATCAATGACCGTGATATACAAAGAGATATTACATCATATTTATACAAACCCTCAACCTAAACAATTAGGTCGACCACATAAGAGATAATACAATAGATATATTACGTAAACCCGTAAACCAATGATAACCCAAGTCATCCAGAGACCGAAACAATATTAACCAAACAATAAATCCAACCAGTAACGCATCGGGAGCATCCACCAACACGTTACATAAATCGGTCCATAACTTAGGAGAATAACATAGAATATCACCAGACCTAAAATAGGTTGCCATAAAGTAAAATGCAACACCACCGATAAACTGGAACATGGACATGATAACCATCAACATCCTGAGAACCTTCTGGAAGCCACACCAATAATACTTATTGAATCCATCAAAAGATCTTCAACAAAGCTCTGTCGGTAAAATCCATACTGATAACCAAAAGGCTTACTAGAACATATGATAGCTTCCGGATCACCAAATCATGAACCAACTGAATATGACATGTACATGAATGACCAAACCAAACCATTTCCACCAAACTGAACATACCAAAGAATACTAGAGATGATCTCCAGATCAACATCACAATCTAACCACTCTACCGGAACCTGGTAGACAACCAAATAAGCTAGTGTTGACATCAATGACAAACATCAACGCAACCCATAATCAATTCCTCCAAATTGCCAACATTGACATACTCCATTAATTCAACAACTTTGTTGTAATAGACCTTTATGCCATCCATGTAAAATAGGCCCAAACCATGTAATGATGATGGTTCTATGTGATATATCCTCTCATTAACACAAAAATGAGTGTTTATTGGAGGAAGTTCTTGTTGGCCATATGATGGAATTGATTATTTGTTGCATTGATGTCAACACTTGCTATTATGGTTGTTTACCGACTTTTGGTAGAAGGATTGGATTATAAAGATAATCAGTTGATTGTCACCGGTATGATCTGGATGATGAAATATGTTTGTATGGATGGTTCATATGCTTTTGAAATATGTTTTAGTTAGTTGGTATTGGCTTAATGATCAGATGCTATCTCATGTTCTAGTAAGCCTGCTTTATTGTTTCGGTAAGGGTTTCACCGATAGAGCTTTATTCAATATCTTTGATGTAATGCATAAGTGGTGCTGGTGCAGCTTCTAAAAGGGAGTCAAGATGTTGATGGTGGCTGTCTTCGTGCCTTAACATATTGGTGTCATTGCTTTGGCGTGTGTGGATCTAATTTAGGTCCGGTGCTATCTAGGTTATGGACCGGTTTGCATGAAACATGTTGGTGGATTCTCTTATGCGCTTCTAAGATGTTTTATTGATTGGATGATATTTGTTTGGCCTTAGGCCGAAATGTGTTATGATTTTATTTTAGGATTATGTAATGGATCTATTCAATTATCATTTGGGTGGATGATCTGATTGGTTAGGTATCGGGATGGTATTAATATACATAGGATCTCATTGTATATGAATGGAAAGAAGCGAATAATGTAATAATCATTTGTGTAGAGGATTTGGTCGATCATAGGTGATTGAGTTGGGTTTATGTGAGAGGTTTTAGACCTCTGGTATTGAGCTTAACCGAAACTGTAATCTGGCATGTTTGATGCTATCACCGACAATTCTTCTCTCTGGATTGCTGTCCAAATATTTTGAGGTGGTTGACATCTCCATAGTCAATGAGACTCCATTGTAATGAGCAGTGTGCCTTCCTGCATGTGCAGGCCCTTATTTTAATCATATACTTGTTTTAGAAGTATCATCTAATTGTGGGTAGGGTTTCCTGCCATGGTTTTTCCCTTTTCGAGTTTTCCACATACAAATCATGGTGTTATGTGTTATGGTTTCTTGGTATTAATTATCTGGTTTTCACTTATGCTTTAATGCTTAATCGGTTATTCTAGTATAAGGTTTTAAGTGCTTTAATTCACATAATTTATTAACAACTGATTCACCGGCCATCTCATTTGTTCACCGGTTATCCTAACAATTAATATCAGAGCATGGTCCTCTTTTTGTAGAAGCTTAACCGCTTGAGGAAGATCCTATGGCAACTAATAGTTCAACTCCTATTTTTTGGAAGGACAACCCCAGGCTTGATGGAACAAACTATGGAGTATGGAAGATTCAGATGGAGACTCATTTGAGATGCATTGGAAAGGATATTTGGGAAATAAATCAGAATGGTTACACTCCTCATGATCCAGCATTTGGCAATCCTGCACCGGTAGACTTGGATAAGAACATTGAGAATGACTGCAGAGCTAGAGAAGCCCTCTTAAGCGCCTTATCAGAACAACAAATCATGGGACTATCAGAAAAATCATCGATAAAAGATATATGGGACAAGTAGGACACTTTGAATGAAGGTGATCCTACTATTAAAATTGCAAAACTTGAATATTATCGGTTAAGATATGAAAGCTTGAAGATGGAGGAAGAGGAAATAATTTCTGCATTCATGGAAAGGCTAAATGAAATTGTATTAGGAACTCAGTGTTGTGGTGGATCTCTAAGCGAGGAAGAGATTGTTTTAAAAGTATTAAGGGTTTTGCCACCGACATATAAGATGAAGGTAACTGCAATTAATGAGCTAAGAAGCATGTTTAATTCTTCTATCAATAGAGACACTCTTGTTGGGAAGATATCTTCTTTTGAGCATGAGGAATTTGGTCCTCCTGGAGCTACAAAGATTGATACTGCATTTAAGGAATCTACATCATCAACTGACAAGCAATATTGGAAATTTTTGTATGTAAAGGAATTGGAAGAGATTAGGAAAGAAGATGAAGAACTTGAGCAACTTGAAGCCCTATTTTCTAGAAGGATACCTAAAGGTCCATCAGGAAGTAAGTATGAAGGAAAATCTCCTTTAAAATGTTTTGCATGTAATAAGATAGGTAATTTTGCATCTAGATGTCCTGAAAGGAATTCAAAATTGGAAGAAAGAGTAGGAAGACCTTTTAAGCCCAAACCTGAATATCAAATCAAGCATAAGTACAAGAGAAACAAAAACAAATCATGCTACTATGCTAATGAGGAAGGAGTAACCGATGACTCAGAAGAAGAACCGATAGGAGATTCAGCTAGTGGATCCAGCAATGGAAAAGACTGAGTATTTTATGCTATGAAGGAAGATGATCCAGAACTAGTTATCAAAAATAAGGAAAAGGCCCTTGCAGCAAAAGTTGAAGACAAATATGAATGGGTAATAGACAGTGGATTTTCTCATCATATGATAGGTGAAAAAGGAAAGTTTCTAACCCTACAAGAATTTGATGGTGGTCAAGTCAGATTTGGTAATAACAAGGCATGCATGATCAAAGGAAGCAGAATCATTTCATTGGATGGTAAGCATAACACTGATAATGTCTATTGTGTTGAAGGCTTGAAGCATAATCTTTTGAGTGTAGGATAGTTGGTAGATAGAAGATTTCAATTACAATTCAAGGATGGAAAGTACAAAATCACTAGCAAATCAGGATTGGAGATCGCAACCGGTACACAGACAAAAGGTAACATCTTTCATTTGAACTCCGGTGAAAATACATGTTTGATTTCACATATTGATGAAAGTTGGCTATGGAATAAGAGGTTGTGTCATGTAAATTTTGATTGCATTGTAAAGATCGGTTCAACTAAGGCTGTTAGAGATTTACCTTATAAGATTGTGAAGCCTCATAATCCAGTATGTAAGGAATGTCAAATGGGTAAGGAAATCAAAACTTCTTTTAAGAGAATACCTGATAAATCTAATGATGTTATTCATTTGATTCATACTGACCTATGTGGTCCTGCTAATACAAGAAGCTTTCAAGGAGATAGAGATTTTATGTTAATCATTGATGACTATTCTAGAATGATGTGGGTTGCTTTTCTAAGGGATAAATATGAAGCCTTTGAGAAATTGAAGATCTTTAATGCTATGGTTGAGACAAAGATAGGAATGAAAATCAAGTGTCTGAGATCAGATCAGGGTGGTGAATTCACATTCAGTGAATTTAACAGTTATTGTGAAAAAAATTGCATTAGGAGACATTTATCTGCACCCTAGATACCTCAACAAAATGACATTGTGGAAAGAAAGAGAAGAACCATTTTGGATGTAGCCAGAAGCATAATGATGGAAGCTAATTTACCTCATATCTACTGGAGAGAATCAGTAAGTACAATGGTTTATGCATTCAATAAAGTTCGTATCAAAGGAGATACCAGTAAGACACCTTATGAATTATGGTTTGGTCATTCCCCTACTCTTAAATATTTTAGAATCTTTGGAAGTAAGTGCTATATCAAAAGAGATGATTCCTTTGGAAAGTTTGACCCTAGATGTGATGAAGGGATATTTCTTGGTTATTCAACTAAAAGCAAAGCATATAGATAATATAACAAAATATTGCAGAGAATAATGGAGAGTGCTAATGTGAAAGTGGATGAGTAGTACAAAGACCAAGCTAAATCTTATGACAGTGAACCGACAGTGGAAATGATCATAACTGAACTGGTAGTGCCTATACGAGAACAAAATACTGAACCAGTTACCCCAGCATAATAAAAAAACTCAATTGTAACTAAAGAGAAGCATAGAGAACTTGAAAATCAGAAAACACTAGGGTTTGTAAGGCTAAATCATTCTGAAAATCATATCATTGGAGACAAAAACATGGGAGTTGTGACAAGGAGAAGATTGGAAAATCAAGAGGTATGTTGCATTTATCAGATTGAACTGACATCAGTAGTTGAAGCTTGTAAAGATGAATGTTGGATGAAAGCTATGGAAGATGAATTAGATTAGATAGAAAAGAACAATACTTGAACTTTGGTTCCCCAGCCTAAAAATAAGAATGTTATTGGAACTAAATGGGTTTTTAGAAACAAATTGAATGAGGATGGACAAGTTGTAAGAAACAAGACTAGATTCATCTACAAAGGATATTATCAAAAGGAAGGAATTGATTATGGTGATACTTTTGCATCAGTAGCTAGAATTGAAGCCGTTAGACTATTTCTTGCTTATGCAACCTGTTTCTTGATGATTGGTGGTTTGTTGTATTTAACTCATAATAGACCCGATATAATGAATGCAATCAGTATTGTATCAAGATTTCAAAGTAATCCAAGATAAAATCATGAAAGTGAAATAAAAAGGATACTCTGGTATTTCCAAGGTACAATTGAATATGGTTTATGGTACCCTAAAGATGATGACTTTACTTTATGTGCATATACAGATGCAAATTGGGCAGGTGATGTTGATGACCAAAAGAGAACATCTGGTGGAGCATTCTTCCTTGGGAAGAAGTTGGTTTCATGGAACAACAAGAAGCAGTCATGCGTTTCTTTATCTATTGTTGAAGCTGAATATGTTGCAGCTACAACCAATTGTACTTAAGTTCTATGGATGAAGAAGATGCTGAAGGATATACAAGTGAGTTGTAATGATCTAGTTGTTAACCATTGTGATAACTCTGCAACTATTGACATATCAAAGAATCTGGTATTTCACTCCAAGACTAAGCACATATCAATCAATTATAACTTTTTGAAGGAAAAGGTGGAAGAAAAAGAAGTTAGATTGGTTTATGTGAACACTGAAGAGCAGATAGCAAACATTTTTACTAAACCTTTGTCTTGGGAATCATTTGAGTATTTGAGAGACAGATTGGGGGTTTCTACCCTTCTGGTAGAGAATTAAATGATGCAAATGTGCATCGATCCGGTATGCATTATCAAAGCTATCTTTTTCTCTATATTGATGAAACAATGCTACTACTCAGGGGGAGTAGTTAGCCTTGAGATTTAGAGTTTTCATATTCTATTTGATTCTTTGATATTGTTGTCAAAGGGGGAGGAATATATGTGAAAAAGAATTGCTATTTATTTTTCAAATTGATTGCACTCCTTAGGGAGAGTTTGGCGGTATTTGATCTTTTTGATTCAGATCTAGTTCAGAGCTTCAATTCTATATCATTCTATGGGAGATTGTTGGCTATTTTCCATTGGGGGAGACTTGTTTGGCATTTTCTTGGCACTTAGATGTTTTTCACATCTAGTGTTGCCATCAATGCCAAAGGGGGAGATTGTTGGCCATATGATGGAATTAATTATGTGTTGCATTAATGTTTTGTCATTGAATTTAGCACTTGCTTTTATGGTTGTTTACCGACTTTCAGTAGAAGGATTGGATTGGGAAGATAATCAGTTGATTGTCACCAGTATGATCTGGATGATGGAATATGTTTGTATGGATGGTTCATATGCTTTTGAAGTATGTTCTAGTTAGTTGGTATTGACTTAATGATCAGATTCTATCTCATGTTCTAGTAAGCCTTCTTTATTGGTCCGGTAAGGGTTTCACTGATAGAGCTTTATTGAAGATCTTTGATGTATTGCATAAGTGGTGTTGGTGAAGCTTCTAGAAGGGATTCAAGATGTTGAAGGTGATTGTGTTCGTGCCTCGGTGGATTGGTGTCATTGCTTTGGCATGTGTGGATCTAATTTAGGTCCAGTGTTATCTAGGTTATGGACTAGTTTGCATGAAACATGTTGGTGGATTCTTCAATGCGCTTCCAAGATGTTTTATTGATTGGATGAATGGAAAGGAGCGAATAACGTAATAATAATTTGTGCAGAGGATTTGGTTGATCATAGGTGATCAAGTTAGGTTTATGTAAGAGGTTTTAGACCTCTGGTATTGAGCTTAATCAAAATTGTAATTTGGCATGTTTGATGCTATAAACGATAATTCTTCTCTCTGGATTATTGTCCAAATATTTTGAGGTCATTGACATCTCTGTAGTTAGTGATAATACATTGTGATGAGCAGTGTGCTCTAGGCAATGTTCCCTCCTGCATGTATAGACCCCTATTGTAATCAAATACTTGTTGCAGAAGTATCATCTAACTATGGATAGAGTTTCCCACTGTGGTTTTTCCCTTTCTGGGTTTTCCACATACAAATCATGGTGTTATGTGTTATGGTTGCATGGTATTGATTCTCTGGTTTTCATTTACACTTTAATGCTTAATCAGTGATTATGGTATAAGGTTTTAAGTGTTTTTAATTTACATAATATGTTAGCAAATGATTCACCCCTCCCCTCTCAGTTGTTCACCGGTTATCCTAACAGTTCCTTGGGTACCCATTGTTTTTGTAGATGTTTGTATCTCAAGGATACCTCGATGTCGCATATGCTCTCATCATCATTAGAACATGACCACCCTTGAGCAAGAAAAAATTCCATGTGTTTATGGAATTTTCTTCTAATCTTTTGACCTCTAGTTGATCTCCTTCTTTTAGACCTATTACATGTCTCTCTTTCCTCTTCTCTTCCTGAATTTCCCCCACTCGAGGAAGACACATATGATAAATACCTATTTGGTGGTACCTGCACTCCATCAAATGAGAGAGATAGTTGGTAGAGGGTCAATTTTTATTATGAGAGGAAATAAATTTTAGGATTCCATGGAGACTAGAGATGACAAGAAGTTGTAATAGATGGTTCACCATATCTTGTTTATTTTTTGCAAATGCTGCAAATAGATTTGAGGGCGGGTTGTCAAAGGTCCATTGCATGGATTGATAAGAATGGCCCATTCTTTTTTCCTAAATTCATCATTGAGGGTAACGTTGATGAAGAAGTCGGCCCTAAAGTTGATGTTGAGATTTAAATTCGAATAAGCCTAACTGGGGCCTCAAGTGCATCTATCCATTTGGATTAGGCATTCATCCATCCGGGATGATCATCTAACCATATGGATTAGGCATTTGTATATGCGGGACATGAGGTTTCATCTATCCATTACGGGATAGGCATCTATCCAAACAGGGTAGGCATCTATCCAACTTGGGATAGGAGGTGCTCTGGCCAAAGACTTAGACTCGATGAGACCATCCAGGTCCTGAGTCACTCACTAAAAACAACATTCCTCTAATAGGAATGCACCGAGGTTGCCATCCTTAGGAGAAAATAAAATAACATATAGCAAGCTTGAATTCTACCTCAGAATTTGGCCTAAAGCCTCGGGAAGTCAAGCGAATCCATACAGGATTCCTTTCGAGTATGCATTGAATTACTTTTTCTTTTATTTCCCTTATCTTTCAATTAGGAGACTTCACAATCTATCTACTTACAAAATCCTAGACCCCGTCCACGAACACCTGAGTACTAGGGACAACTCCATCCCTAGACTGCCTACATACCCATTTCAGCACAAGATCAAGGTGTAAAGTATGTAGTTCTATTTTCTATTCTATGGTTTAATGTAAACTATTTTGGTGGGTACACAACCCTTTCTAGGGTCAATTTCCCAGATAGTTTCTTTGTGATTTCTACCCATGATGGTAGCTTTAAGAAAAGACTCAAGGTGGCCTTCTTCTTGTGGCCTAAAACATCTAGGTCCTAATTCCTATCATAAGCACCACCCTTGACCCAATTGTCAATCATCAAACAACCTTCAAGATTAAGCCAAGATTTTAAAGCATCTCACTCAATCAACCCTAAAGGGGTTTTACTATAGTTTAACTAGCGGATTTAAATTTATTTAAAGATTATCTTATTAGATTATTGATCCAAGGGGGATTACCCATCCCTTGGATTTTAACTTCCAAGTGTCCCTTAGTACTCCCCAACGATTTGTAGGGATGATGCCATATATGCCCTTGATGCAACTTTATTAGGTGTTAGGTGCAGTAGTTCAACACGACAATATTACCCGTAAGCATGACCCAGAGGCACTATATATACCGAACGCTGCTAGGTTTTTGTTTCCATCACCTCTTGTTTAGTTATCTATCTAATTAATATTACTAAGCTCATAACATCTCATGAAAGATCTAGTTGAAATTATCTTAATACAACAATTGTAATAAAAACTAATTCCATGTAAGAAGGGTAGCATTAAAACAAATAAAAATTCAACTATTATTCCCTTGGGAAGGAATTTAAAGTACATTGCAAAATTAAGTAATTGAGAGTAATTAAGATGGAACTTCTCAGGTTAAATGTACACGGAGAGTGATATCCCCGGAAATAGATATAAATTTACACAGAGAATTACTTCTCGGGGAATAAATTGTTTGGAGAAATAAGTTTACACAAGGAAACTATTCACAGAGGATATAAAAATAATCATAGAAAATAGTTTGATGGAGAAATAAATTTACTCAGGGGATTACTCATAGAGGATTAAGTATTGAGGGATAAATAATCTCAGGAGGTAAAAGATGAACAATCTTAGAGAGAAGAATTGATTAGAGAAATAATTTACTAGTAACCAGAGAGTTGGACAAGTATTTCACAAAGAGTTAATTTTGCATGTTCACCCAAGATTCATTCACAAAGTGTTTATTCTCAGAGGGTCTAATTACAGAGAGTTTAATAGAAAAAGTGTTGAATAAATAAAAAAAGTTCATGAGAGGTAAATTTCTAGGGAGATAAAAATGTTTACTCACAGAATTCTAGACTTCACAAGAGGTGAATAATATTTATTCAATGTATTGGAAATAAATATCATATAGATGCTTAATCTATTCCTAGAAATCTATTTTTTTTATCCTTTTTCTTAAAATTTCTAGAAAAGCAAAAAGTAAAAAAATATATCTATTTTTCTTTCTTTTCCACTAAAAGAAAAATCTGTGTATGCAACATTGAAAGGAACCTCTATCAAATGCATTTTTCTATTGATAATAGATTTTCTTATTTGATTAATCTATCTAAATCTTTCTTTTTATTATTTTATTATTATTATTATTGAAAAGAAAAGTAATATACATATATTCCTAATAAATCTCAT